>NC_041392.1:418001608-418080175 GCF_002162155.2 Triticum dicoccoides | reverse complement strand
CTGCGGCGGCGGCTGCAGCTGCGGCGCTGCTGCTGCTTGCTGTGGGCGGGGCAGGGCGGCAATGTGGGGGTCGAGGGCGGCGACGCCTCGGGCTTTAAAGGCCCGGGGGGCGTGGCGTGCACGAGGGGGCGGCGCCGGCAGCTCGGGGTTGGACTCCCCGAGTCCGTGGCGAGCACGACGATGGGAGGCGGTTGCGGGAGATGGGCCAGCTGGGCTTCGGCCCGGCTCGGTCCGAAACATTTTTTTGAAATAATTTCGCCAAAAGAAAAATCCTAAAGAAAAATATAAAAAAATAAAATGCCAAAACAATTTTTACCGTCTAAATAAAATATTTAGAACAAAGTGAACATTTTCTTGGCCTAAAAATGCAATTTTGAAAAAATGCATAATTTTTCTAATTCAAATAAAATAGCAATAAATTCGAAATAGAATTATTTATTTGATTTTAATATTTCTCCTCCAATATTTCTTTTATTTTGGAGAGGTCATATTATCTCCTCTCATATATTTTAATATTGGAATATTATTTGGAGAGAAAAATAATTAAAACCAAATGATCCTCTTTTCAATATTTGAGAAAAATTCAAATATGAAAATAATAAAATCCCCAACTCTCTCCGTGGGTCCTTGAGTTGCTTAGAATTTTTAGGATCACAAATCCAAAATGCAAATAAAATATGATATGCATATGATGACCTATGTATAACATTCCAAATTGAAAATTTGGGATGTTACAAACCTACCCCCCTTAAGGTGAATCTCGCCCTCGAGATTCGGGTTGGCTAGAAAATAGGTGTGGGTGGTCTTTCCGTAGATCATCCTCGGTATGGTGGCTCCACTAAACTTTGCAAAACTTGATAACCTTGATGCGGGTAACTCGGCCGGCAAACTCGAGAATCTTGATCGGTTTCTCCTCGTAAGTCAGATCACTATCCAACTGAATTGCTTCCAGGGGCACTGTATCTCTCAGAGGAATATTGGCCATCTCTGCATGGCACTTCTTCAACTGGGAAACGTGAAACACATCATGAACTCCTGACAGTCCTTCGGGTAACTCCAACTTGTAGGCCACTTCTCCCATACGTTCCAAAACTTGGTATGGTCCTAATAATCTCGGGGCTAACTTTCCCTTAACTCCAAAACGTTTAACTCCTTGCAGAGGTGACACCCGAAGATGTGCTCTATCTCCGATTTCGTAGACTACCTCCTTGTGTTTTGAGTCTGCATAACTCTTTTGCCTAGACTAAGCTACGTTCAGTCTATCCCAGATCAACTTAACCTTCTCTTCTGACTCTTTAATCAAATCCGGTCTAAACAACTGATGGTCTCCAACTTCATCCCACATCAATGGTTTCCTGCACCTCCTTCCGTACAAAGCTTTGAAAGGTGCCATCTTCAAACTGGCTTGGTAGTTGTTGCTGTAAGAGAACTCTGCGTAGGGAAAATTATCGTCCCAACTAGATCCATAATCTAGCGCACAAAATCTCAACATGTATTCCAGAATCTGGTTGACTCTCTTGGTCTATCCATCTATCTACAAATGAAATGTTGTACTAAACTCCAGTCTGGTTCCCAAAGTCTAGTGTAACTGATGCCAAAACTTTGAAGTGAACTGTGTTCCTCTATATGATACGATGGTGCTCGGAACTCCATGCAGACATACGATCCTGGTCATATATATCTTGGCCAACTTCACACTTGTATAAGTAGTCTCCACTGGTATAAAGTGGGCCACTTTGGTCAAACGATCCACTACTACCCAGATAGAATCATATCCCGATCGGGTCCTAGGTAATCCGGTGATAAAATCCATGCCAAGCTTATCCCACTTCCATTCGGGTATCGGCATAGGCTGCAGTAATCCCGCTGGCTTCTGATGTTCTGCCTTCACTCTTTGACATACATCACATACTGCTACATAATCGGCAATATCCTTCTTCATTCCTGTCCACCAGAAACACTCCTTTAAATCCAAATACATCTTGGTGTTTCCGGGGTGTATCGAGTACGGCGAGTCATGAGCTTCCTGAAGTATCAACTTCCTGATTTATGCATTATTGGGTACATAAACACGGTCCTCAAACCACAAGGTGCCGTGCTCATCCTCACGAAAACCTTTGACTTTTCCTTTGCTCATCTTCTCCTTTATCTCGGCAATTTCTTTGTCATCCTTCTGAGCTTCTCAAATCTTTCCCAATAATGTTGATTGAACCTCCAAGTCTGCAACAAAACCTCTAGGGACTATCTCCAAATGAAGCTCCCCGAGATCTTCAGCTAACTCCTTTGGCAATCCTCCGCTTATGAGGGCATTGGCATAACTCAACTCATGCGGTCGAAGTTGACGTCAGTCATATGAAACAACTCTTCCGTCCTGCATAAGTACACCTCCAAGTCCTAAGCAAGATGCGTCGCAATACACTTGGAAATCCTTGCGTATATCTGGCAGAATCAGCATTGGGGTTGTAACCAAACGTTTCTTCAACTCCTGGAAACTTGCCTCACATTCATTGGTCCATTGGAACTTGGTGTCCTTCTTCAACAACTCCGTCATAGGCTTCACAATCCTAGAGAAATTATCAATGAATGTCCGGTAGTATCCCGCGAGTCTCAGAAAACTGCGGACCTCTCCTACTGAGGTGGGTGCTAGCCAATCAGTGACGGACTGAACCTTGGTAGGGTCTACTGTTATACCTTCACCTTATATAACATGTCTAAGGAATCCAACTTCCTTCAACCAAAACTCACATTTGCTGAACTTGGCATACAACTGATGTTCCCTGAGCTTCTCGAGAACTAAACGCAAATGCTCATGTGTTCCTCTTCATTCTTCAAGTACACCAAAATATCATCAATGAACACCACGACAAACTTATCCAAGAACTCCATGAACCATATTCATCATACTCATGAAATAGGCAGGGGCATTAGTCAATCCAAATGACATAACTGTGTA
Organism: Triticum dicoccoides; assembly: GCF_002162155.2. Lineage (NCBI taxonomy): Eukaryota > Viridiplantae > Streptophyta > Magnoliopsida > Poales > Poaceae > Triticum > Triticum dicoccoides. The sequence continues at coordinate 418,077,222 of NC_041392.1, read as the reverse complement.
CTCATATAGCCCGTACCTTGTGGTGAAGGATGTCTTAGGTATATCCTATTCTCGGATCTTCAGCTGGTGGTATGCTGATCACAGATTGATCTTGGAAAATACTTTAGCTCCTTGAAGCTGGTCAAAAAAATCATTCATCATGGGCAGTGGGTACTTGTTCTTGATCGTCACTTCATTCAATGCACGATAATCAACAACCATTCTCAAAGATCCATCCTTCTTCTCAACCAAAAGCACTGGTGCTCCCCACGGTGACGAACTTTGTCGAATGTAACCTTTCTCCAATAAATCTTTGATCCGCTTCTTAATCTCCTCCATATCATTTGTGGGCATCCGGTATGGTCTCTTAGATATTGGTCCGGTGCCTAGCAACAGCTCTATCAAAAACTCAATGTCTCGATCTGGTGGCATGCCGGGTAACTCCTCTGGAAATACATCTGGATAATCCTTCACTACAGGCAATTCCTACTGAACAACTCCCGTGAGAGAATTTACTTGGGTCCTCCTCGGCGCATGCCTGGATATATACTTGATCCTTTTTCCCTCCGGGGTGGTGAGCAGAATTGACCTACTAGCACAGTCAATGTTTCCTCCATACTTCGATAGCCAATGCATACCTAGAATCACATCCAATCCTTGTGACTCCAAAATTATCAGGTCTGAGGGGAAAACATGGCTACCAATGGTTAAGGGTATCCGATCGCACCATCGGCTGGCCATATACTCTGCTCCTGGTGAGCTTACTAACAAGGGTGTCCTAAGGGCTAAGGTGGGTAACTTAAACTTGTCCACAAATCCCCTTGAAATGTATGAATGCGAAGCACCAGTATAAAAAAGAACGAGAGCGGTAAATGACTTAACCAAAAACTTACCGATAACTGCATCTGGCTGCTCTTCAACCTCCTCCATGCTAACGTGGTTCACTTGTCCCCTGTTGAAAGGGTTGGACTTCTTCCCAGAGCTTCCATTGCCATTTGCATTCTTTGGTTTGGGGCACTCACTGGCATAGTGTCCAGTCTTCCCGCACTTGAAACAAGTAATGTGACTTTGGTCCTTCTTGGCAGGAGTGGCTGGGTTAGAGCGGTTCTGATTACTTCCAGATCCATTCCCATTTCCATTCTTGGGGCCACTGTGATTATGCGAGCTTCCTCCATTGTGGGTGTGGCCTCCATGGTTATGGGTATATCCTCCCGAGCTCGGGGTAAAGCGAGGCTTCTACTGAGCTCCTGAATTGTACTTCCCTTGTCCATACTTCCTTTTGCGGCTCTCAATCTGCTGCTGCTTCCCTTCAATCATAAGAGCCTGGTCTACCAACTCCTGGTAGTTGTTAAATGTTTCCACCATTAACTGCATACTCATCTCATCATTCAGCCCTTCCATAAACTTCTCCTGCTTAGCAGCATCTGTGGCCACATCATCTGGGGCATAGCGGGCTAACTTACTGAACTCATCCACGTACTACCCCACCGTATGATTTCCTTGGCGCAAGTTGCGAAACTCATGCTTCTTCATGCTCATAGCTCCAGTTGAGACATGAGCGGTGCGGAATGCTTGCTGAAATTGCTCCCAAGTGACATTGGCTATAGGAAAAGTGCATGTGTAATTCTCCCACCATGAGGCTGCGGGCCCATCCAATTGGTGTGCGGCAAAACGCACCTTCTCGACATCTGTGCAACCTGTGGTGGTCAACCCCCTTCCTATCCTGCGTAGCCAGTCATCAGCAACTATTGGCTCGGTGCTACTGGAAAACACCGGTGGCTGCAACCTTAGAAAATAGGCTAAGTTGTCAACTAGGGGTGGTGGCGGTGGGTTGTTGTTGTTGCCTTGGTTCTGGACTAGTAGCTGCATCAAGGCATTTTGCTGTTGGATCAACTGCGTGAGCTCCGGTGGAAAGACAAATCCGGGGTCACGTCTCGGAGGCATCTGATGGGTTTAAAGTGGAGAGATTATAATAGAATGAGGTCTAGTGAGAAAGCACTACCCATATGCGCATGAGACAAACACATTCATATCACACCAAATCAATTCAAGCAAGGGCATACAATCGATCTAACTATCGTTAAAGTGCTCGGACTACTACTATATACATGGGGGAAATACTACTAATAATATGGTGGTCTACTAGAAATTTTGATCGGGGGAAGACTCCATGATATTCGCTCCAACTTCGTCTTCATAATCATCATCATTACTGTCGGGTTCGGAGTCAGTGTCATCGATGATGATGTAGTCTTCAGAACGAATGTCATCGGGATGGTCGTCATCTCCTCCTGGCGCGGGGTCTCCCATGAATACTCCTTGCTTCTGTGTTTGTTCGTCATCCTTCTCCACTAATATTACCATTTCCTCCTCGTATCCGTCACGTGTAGACTTGAGTTCCTCCTCTAGCTCCATGTTGCTAGTCATCACCTTCTTCAGGTCTATCATGCTTGCACACATCTGGTTCTCCTGTCGGCAATTGTGCTAGTTTAACTCCTGGATGAAAGCTGCAATGGACATGTCCTTCCTGGTGCTGATCATCTCCCATTGCTCATCTCGGCGCCCACATATCTGGTAGATGGTGTCCTTAAGTTCCTTGCGATAAACTTCGCCGATCCGTCCCATGGCGATGTGGGCTGCCATGCTCTTTCCTAGATTCCGGGTTGGTGCATCAAAGGAAAACAATATGGGCTCAGTGACTGGCGTGAATGTCCTTCCTAGAACTTGAACTCAAATCATCCATTGCTCCTCTTCTGGTAAAGTGGCGATGTTCAAGGTCCCGGTGAAGCTTGGTATTCCGATGTTCAGGTACCTAGTGACTTCCTTCAAGTGTCGTCCAAAGGGTATATCTTCATCCGGTTGTGCAAACTTGTTCCTTGAGTCCACCATCCTATAGAGTAGAAAATGGAGAGGATTCGGAAATGAGTAGATAAGAGTGACATATGGCTCATCTTAGTGGTCGTGTCCTACATTCAGCATGTGCTCTGATACCATCTTGTAGTGATCTGACCTTAGATGGTCAAATCCTTGTGTATAAGTGTCATCCCTGGATCGGTAATGCTGACACACACAGTACTTGAAGGATTTATAACGGAGTAGCAATCACACACTTATTACATCGATAGTCTCAAGAGAGAACTTAATACAATAAATATGGCTTAAGGCCATCTAAACAGACAACAACATGAGGCTTGGAAGATAAAGTGAGTCCATCAACACCAACGGCAAAGTTGAGTGCACGACAATGACCTAGCGCACCTTACTCTTCGTCTGAAAAGTCTGCAACATGATATGTTGCAGCCCGAAACGGGTCAGCACATGGAATATGCTGGCAATGTAACACAGTAGAATAATGAACAGAATAAATGCTATTACTACATGCATATATGGCTGGTGGAGGCTCTATGGTTATAATGTTTTGCGAAAAGCCAATTTTTCCCTACAACAAAGGAATATATTTTATTTAACTATCATGGTAGTTGATAAACATTGAGAATGGTAAATCCCCATCTCAAATCCCAATTAAAGGTAATTAACAACCCAAAAAATTAATTTAGAGTGATGAGATCAACATGATAATCCAAGAACCAGATATTCAAGATGTCCATAACCGGGGACACGGCTAACCATGATTAGTTTGTACACTCTGCAGAGGTTTGCGCACTTTTCGCCACAAGACTCAATCTCCTCCGTTGGATTTCTCGCACTACACGGTGTTTGAGAAATAGATGACCGAGACACAGTCTTTTAGAAGCATTAACTCAAACCCTGGGTAGACAGTACCAACCTACATCCCCTACATCTGCTAGCCTACCACTGGAAGAGCTCATGCAACATACTCAAGTATGCTAGAGCCCATAATAGCTTGTGGCTGCACATGGAAGTTTCTAGCATGAATATTCTTATGATCCCTTTGAGCCTGGGTGGCGAACCAAAAGGATAGCACTGGTATATCCCTCGGTGCCCGCAACCAATCCACCCAGATGTGTATTTAAGTAGCCAGCTTAAGTTAACCATTAATTAACAATCTCACATCTGCCATGGATACACTCAAACCCAATCCACTTCTATGAGCATAGCATGGCATTATAAGCATAACGTAGAAGTAACTCCCAAGGGTTTGATAATAAAAGGGCAATAGGTTCTACCTCATCATCTATTTCCCAAAACCCACATGTTACAAGATCCTACTCATGCAATGTTTGAGGGGTCAAACTAATGCATAAAACTGGGTAATAAAGGGTATGATTAATGCGTTACTTGCCTTGCTGACGATCCGCAAACCCTAGAGACTCGTAGTAGCACGCTTCGTACTCCGGGAATTCTACCGCAAACAAATAATAGCATACATAAGCACTCAAGCATAGGTGCACGGGTAAAACTCAAATAAGATGATCAAATCTGAAATTTCAACTGAAGAGCTTCGATCTGCAAAAAGAATCAATCGAATCGAAGCTATGGAACTGAAACTACGGTCAAAAGAACTTCGAATTCAAATCTTCTTGAAACCAAATTTTAAATTTTCAAAACCTTGTTAAAGTTGATTAACCATAAAGAGGGGCTCGAGACGAAGATTTTGGCATTGGTTTCACTGGATTTGGACAAATGGTTAAGAAACGGCGAGGGTTTGATCATCAGGGGCTAATCTACGATAAAAATAATCACGGATAGGTCCCTGGCCAATAAAATAAACAGAAAAAGAAAAATCTATCGGACAAACGTCCGCTAATAGAGACGAACTGCCGAATGCATTCATTAAGAACGAACTAACGAGCGAAAGCTCGGTAAATAACGAAACCGAAGAAAACCGAACCGAACCGATCCAATCTAAAAAACCAAACCTAGGGTTTTGTGGAAACCGACGGCTTTTACCTAAAATCCAACAAAAACTAGGAAGGTGAGATACGGCGACTCGATCCGCCGAGGCGGCGGTGTGCAATGGCGTGGGCGATGGCGGCGGCTGCGGCGCTGCTGCTGCTTGCTGCGGGCGGGGCATGGTGGCGATGTGGGGGTCGAGGGCGGCGGTGCCTCGGGCTTTAAAGGCCCGGCGGTCGTGGCAGGAGGGGGCGGTGCCGGTGGCTCGGGGTTGGACTCCGAGAGTCCGTCGCGAGCACGACGACTGTAGGTGGCTGCGGGAGATGGGCCAGCTCGGCTTCAGCCAGGCTCGGTCCGAAACATTTTTTTAAATAATTCCGCCAAAAGAAAAATCCTAAAGAAAAATATAAAAAAATTCTAAAAATGCCAAAAACAATTTTCACAGTCTAAATAAAATATTTAGAACAAAGTGAACATTTTCTTGGCCTAAAAATGCAATTTTGAAAAAAATGCATAATTTTTCTAATTCAAATAAAATAGCAATAAAATCCAAATAAAATTATTTATTTGATTTTAATATTTCTTCTCCAATATTTCTTTTATTTTGGAGAAGTCATATTATCTCCTCTCATATATTTTAATATTAAAAATATTATTTGGAGAGAAAAATAATTAAAACCAAATGATCCTCTTTTCAATATTTGAGAAAATTTGAAATATGAAAATAATAAAATCCCCAACTATCTCCGTGGGTCCTTGAGTTGCTTAGGATTTTTAGGATCACAAAACCAAAATACAAATAAAATATGATATGTATATGATGACCTATGTATAACATTCCAAATTGAAAGTTTGAGATGTTACACAAAAATTATAGATACGTTGGAGACATATCACGCACACGAGTCCACATATTCACCAGATCGATACACCACTATGGATCTGCTCCCATCTCCCTACGAGAAGGCCATCCATAGCACTCATGCTTATCTTGCGCATTTTAGAGTATCCACTTCCAGTTATCTATGAACAATGTAAGTGTTCCAAGTAGTCCATATCCGCGGACGCGGCTATTCGAATGGATCATGTTAACCCTGCAGGGGTGTACTTCTTCACACACAGTCTCACCACTTACCGCCATGTACGCATCATGTATCTCGGCAACCTTCAAGCGGAAGCCTGGTGAGGGTGTCGGCCACGACCTGACTAACCACGCAAGACTCTAGTCCAGGTTTATCACCTATCCGAGGCTGAACCCGCATAGGAAGTCTGGCTGAAGTTTCCATCACGGCCCCAAACAATGTGAGCAGGGTTCCCAAGGTCACCATCCGGGTGCCACTTGGTACATCGTGCCACTGCGCCTAGTCTGTCCCAAGCCCACCTGTACCGGGTGCCACTTGGTAGACTACTAGCACTATCTACAAACACCAGAAACTAGTTGCAACTCCTGGACAAAGATCAAGGTGATTAATAAGCTGAGAGGGGTTGATTTAACGGAACCCAATGTGTGGTAGTAACTATCTTGGATCACAAACACAGAACTCAGTTCTTGAGGATGGTTTCAATGAGACAACCCACCATGTACTCCTACGTGGCCTCTCATCGCTACCTTTACCAAATCGTGTTCACACACTTAGCTCATGCAATGTAGGACATGTTCACCACCATTCCAATCCATCCCAGATGAATCAGACCTGACACAACTCTAAGCATAGCAAGCAAGCATGAATGAGTAGGCACATCATGGCTCAAACAACTCCTACTCACGCTAGTGGGTTTCAACTATTTACTATGGCAAAGACATGCCAGGCAGAGGAATGAGTTCAACTACCGCAACATGTAACATTTGAATCACTGTTGTCCTAATGCAGTAAAAGAGAGCAGGAGCGAGAGAGTGGGATTGTATCGGAATGATTAAGGGGGATTGCTTGCCTGGCACTCCTGAAGATAGTAGCTCTTCATCGCTGTCATCGATCACAACGTCAGAACATCGTCCATTGAGAGGGAACAACACCGACTAGCAAAGAAGGAACACATTCAACGCAATGCACATTCACATGAATGACATGCCATGTAAGGTACTGAATTCACCTAATGCAATATTTAGCCAAGTTAATTGAAGTGGAATTCAAACAAGATCAAATTCCAACTCCAAATGTTATTTCATAAATTTCCCTAATCATCACTTGTCCTATTCAGCGAGGTTAACTTGTTCAAACATGCATGATCATGGAGGGCTAGGCTCACCACACCGGATTTGGACTCCTCAGATTCCTCCTCTTCCTCATTTTCTTCAGATTCAGCCTCAGAGTCCATTTCCTTGCCAATGAATACCCGAGCCTTCTTGGAGCTGCTCTTCTTGTGAGATGAAGACTTTGAGGATTTTCATGATGAAGATTTTGAGGATTTCTTCTTTTTCTTCGCATCATCAGAACTGTAATCCTTGTATTTCTTCTTCTTTGATTCCTTTTCCCACTGAGGACAATCTTGAATGTAATGTCCAGGTTTCTTGCATTTGTGACAAAGCCTCTTCTTGTAGTCACTGGATGAGGAATCATTGCTCCTTGAGGGTCTTCCAAAGCGACCACGTCTTGAGAACTTCTGGAATTTCTTCACGAGTAGTGCTAGCTCATGGCTTAGTTCTTCAGGATCACCAAGTCTGCTACCAGAGTCTTCATCTTCGGACTCAGATACTACCTTGGCCTTAAGTGCACGTGATCTGCAATAGCTCGAACCATAGAGATCTCTCTTTTCAGCAAGCTGGAACTCATGAGTATTTAGCTTCTCGAGGATATCAGCGGGATCGAGTGATTTGTAATCATCACATTCTTGTATCATCAATGCCAGAGTATCAAATGAGCAATCAAGCGATCTCAGCAATTTCTTCACCACCTCATGGTCGGTGATGTCAGTGGCACCAAGTGCTTGAAGCTCATTTGAGATTTCAGTGAGGCGATCAAAGGTTTGTTGAACATTTTCATTGTCTAGTCTTTTGAAGCGGTTGAAGAGATTGCGAAGAACATCAACTCGAGTGTCACGCTGTGTTGAGACTCCTTCATTCACCTTGGACAGCCTATCCTAGATAAGCTTAGCAGTTTCCAAAGCACTCTCTCTTCCATACTGTCCTTTGCTCAGATGGCCACATATGATATTCTTCGCTTGAGAATCGAGTTGCTTGAATCTCTTCACATCAGCAGCATTCAGAGAAGGTGTGACTGAGGGAACACCATTTTCCACAACATACCAGAGATTGTTATCAATTGCCTCAAGATGCATTCGCATCTTATTCTTCCAGAAGGGATAGTCAGTCCCATCGAAGGTAGGACACCCAACAAAGACATTGATCATACCTATGGTCGAAATAACTAAAACTCCAAGCGGTTAAACCAAAATCACACAGAACAAGGGAGTACCTTGCTTTGATACCAATTGAAAGTGTGTTATATCGACTAGAGGGGGTGAATAGGCAATTTTTATGAATTCTTCACTGAGGAATTTGCAGGTGAGGAAATTCCTTAGCGAAGAACTACTAGAAGCGGAATAAGTACTCAAAAGTAAACATAACAGAGCACAAGCATAGTCATCATGATGAAATGAAGACAAGCACAGAGTATAGAAAGCGTAAGCACAGGATAACACAGGATAAAGACAAACAGACTGAAGAAATTGAACTGAGGAATTTGAGAAAGTCTTCGGTCAAAGTCTTCAAAGACAGATATGAACAAGCACTCAACACAATTATGAGGAAATGAAAGAGTTGAGGAAATAGAACCAGTGAGCTTGGTGAAGACAATGATTTGGTAGACCAGTTCCAACTGCCGTCTCAGTTGTACATCTGGTTGGAGTGGCTAGGTATTTAAACCTGAGGACACACAGTCCTCACCATATTCCCCTTGAGATAAGGTCACACAGACCTCGCCCAATCACTCATGGTAAGTCTTCAGGTGACTTCCGAACCTTCACAAACTTGGTCACTCGGTGATCCATAATTCCTCTTGGATGCTCTAGACCTTGACACCTAACCGTCTGGAAGAACTATAGTCTTGAAAGGTAACAAGCGTCGGATCCACGCAGGATCAATCTCTTCAGTGATGCTCAATCACTTGGGGTTTGTAGGTGTTTGGGTTTGGGTTTTCCTCACTTGATGATTTTCGCTCAAAGTCCTCAGAGGATGGGATGCTCTCAAATGACAAGTGTTAGTTTCTCTCGGAGCAGCCAACCAGCTAGTGGTTGTAGGGGGGAGGCTATTTATAGCCTAGGGAGCAGCCCGACATGATAAGACATAAATGCCCTTCAATGATATGACCGTTAGGTGGGTAGATATTTTGGGAAAGCTGGCGCATAGCACAGCAATGGTCGGAAATTTGAGTATCAAATTCCTCAGGGCTATCATGTTCCTCACTGTGTAGGTAATCCGCACTGGCGAATTCCTAACTCCTCAGTCAGAACAAATTCCTCAAAGACCAGAAGAACTTCGTCTCTGTCACTTAAGAATATGACTGAACTGTATGAGATTTCCAATGGCTTTACTCGAAGGGATTGGTAGGTGTAGGATTTTGAGTTGAGCATCACATGGAAATTTTTCCTTAGTATTTCCTCGACCCCCCCCCCTTTAACAGTATGGTGTTTCCTAAGACTCAAGAAAGAGAAAATGAAACTATGAAAACAAAAGTCTTCACGCTTCATGTTCCTCGGATGAATACCAAGTCTTTAGGATTGCACCAATTTCTTCACTTTCAAAGTCTTCAGAAAGTCTTCATAAATCCAAAGTCTTCAGTCGAAGAACTTCATTTTTAGGGGTCGACTTTCTCTGTAAATATCAAACTCCTCATAGACTTATAGACCTGTGTACACTCACAAATGCATTAGTCACTTAACCTATAAGTCTTCAATACACCAAAATCACTAAGGGGCACTAGATGCACTTACACAAATATGATTCATGTCCGGTTTAAAGAGGCATGGCATGGCAAAGTGCAACAAACAACACTACAAGTTAAGTGGAGCTCAATATGCAACGAGTTGCATATTGACGAAACACCACATGACTTATTTAGTTCTCTCCCATTTATGTACCCAACAAAATTAAATGTTATTAAACATGGCAAGGGTGAAGCAAATGAAAACTACCTATCTAGGTGTAATGCCCCGAGACCGATGCGCTAGGTGTCTTCTAATTATTCGCTATTGTTGCCTTGTCATTTGCTTGTGTGTCATGCATTTCATATCATGTCATCATGTTCATCGCATTTGCATACGTGTTCGTCTCATGCATCCAAGCATTTTCCCCGTTGTCCGTTTTGCATTCCGGCGCTCCTATGTCCTCCCGTGTCCCTTTCTACCTCTTTTCGTGTGCGGGTGTTAAACATTCTCGGATTGGACCGAGACTTGCCATGCGGCCTTGGTTTACTACCGGTAGACCGCCTGTCAAGTTTCGTGCCATTTGGACTTCGTTTGATACTCCAACGGTTAACCGAGGGACCGAAAAGGCCTCGTGTGTGTTGCAGCCCAACACCCCTCCAAAGTGGCCCAAAACCCATCTAAACCTCCTCCATCATCTAGGCCGTTCGATCACGATCGCGTGGCCGCAAACCGTGCTCAATTTGGAGCCTCCTAGCTCCTCCTACCTATAAAAGGCCACTCCCCCGAAATTTTCGGATCCCTACCTACCCTAACCCTAGCCCCCTTCGTCCTTAGCGTGCCGGACATGTCCGAATGCGCCGGACACATCGCCGCCGCCACTTGCTGCCTGCCACATGGCCACCCGCCACCCACCGCCGCCGCGTTCCACCCGGCCCGCGGAGGGCCCCCGCAGCCCACCTCATCGCCGCCCCTCGCGCACGCGCGCCCCGCCGTCTTCCTCCTCGCGCCTGCGCCGCCCCGAGGCGCTCCCGTCGCCGCGCCGCCGCCCGGCGTCTTCTTCCCCGACCACCGCGCCGCCTCGACATCGGCATCCGCTGCTCCGGCGCCGCCTCCGCCGCCACCACCTCGTCAGCCCCTCTGTCTTCTCCCTCGTCGACCGGCTTCCTCGACTCTGGCGAACAGCGAACTCCGGCGCCGACGATCCTAGGGTTCTGCGCCGCTACAGTAACCCGGCCCGATCCAGATCCAGATCCAAACTAGGGTTGACTTTTTGCTCTGTTCCAGTAATTTTTGCAGATTTTCATCGCATCGTATCTTTGCACCCGTGGCTCTGTTTCGGGCGTATAGCATATCAAATTGTTTGAATCGACGAGTACTTCATTTCATCTCATTGCGTCATGTTCATTTGAGATCATCTTGATGCCTTGAATGCTGTTGCAAGAGTGCTAGTTTATATTAGTTTCAGATCCTTATCAGGATTTGGACATTTGTCATTTTTGCAATGATTGATGTGTGCCTCCTATGAACTTGAGCCCTGCATGTGTTCTGAAATATGCCATGCCATCTTTACGGGGGTGTATGCCATGTATTTTTGTGATCTTTGTGGTGACTAGCACAAGCACGCAAAGTAGCCCTCGTAATGTTGCTGATTTCATAGACTTGGAAATCTTCTAAGTCTTTGTCCTGTCAATATTTTAATGCCATGTATTCTTGTTGCTACAGAGTGATCCATGACTCTTTTGAGCATGATCAGTAAGGATGTTTTGTAGATATTGTTGTGCTCTATCCATCCATGTCTTTGTTTGCAATTATGGAGCACCCTAGCTTGAGTCAATCGAGCTCTACTTTTGCTATAAAATGTTCCTGGCAGAATGTTTACATGTTAAGCATTTTTGCCGAGGTTGTTGTAGTTGATCCGTGCATGCTATGTTGTTGTTCTTGCCATGTTTTGCTTCCATGCCAGGTCTACTTGCTGGGTGTATGCTTAGTTTGTCATGCAATGCCTTGTGGTGAGTGCATAGAGCTCGTAAACATGCCTACTCAATATCTGTTTTGCCATGTTCCAGTTTTTTGCCAAGTCTGAATCTGTTAACGGAACTTGCTAAGTTCACATGGTTGCCATTGTATTTTCTGATCCCTTTTGGCTTATGGTCAGTAATGGACTTTTCTTGTATGCTTTGAGTAGCTTCATGCCATGCCTTACTTTGCCATGATATGTTCCTATAGCATGTTGTTATCGTGCCCTAAACATTGCTTCCTGATATTAAATTCCTGACTTGTTAATTTTACTAAGTCTGTAACCTGCTATCTTTTGCACTTTTGCCATGCTTATTTGAACCTGCTATTGAGTGAATTAGCTGTAGCTCAGTGTTCATCTTTTTCAAGCATCTTGAGTGAATCCCTGCCATGTGCTTTGTTGTTACGTTAGAGTGCAGTAGCTTCCTTTTCTTGTTGCATTTAGATGGCCTCGTGCTGTTAATCACAGATCGGTGCCATATTTGTTTTGCTTGCCATTTCCAAACCGTGCATCCGATTCCGGTGATCTTTATATCGATTTCAACCGAAATCAACTCATCTTTCCATAGGCACTCTTGGTTTGCCAAGTTGAGGACTGGTTCAATCTTTCCTTTCCGAAACATGCATGTGCATTGCATATCACGTCCCGCACATCATGCCATGTTTTGCATCATGTTGCTTGTGCATTGCACTGTGGTTGATTGTGTCTCCCTTTGCTTATGTTCTTGATTTGGGTAGAGCCGGGAGACGAGTTCGTGTTCGAGGTACCCGTTGAGTACGCTTTCAAGGATCAAGCTTTCGTCTTCTCGGAGAACTTTGCAGGCAAGATGACCATACCCTCGAAATCACTTATATCTTTGCTTGCTAGATGCTCGCTCTTTTGCTATGCCTTTGCTGCGACACCTACCACTTTCTATATCGTGCCTCCCATATTGTTAATCCAAGCCTCTAACCCACCTTGTCCTACCAAATCGTTGTTTGGCTATGTTACCGCTTTGCTCAGCCCCTCTTATAGCGTTGCTAGTTGCAGGTGAAGATTGGAGTTTGTTCCATGTTGGAACATGGATATTTGTTGGGATATCACAATATCTCTTATTTAATTAATGCATCTATATACTTGGTAAAGGGTGGAAGGCTCGGCCTTATGCCTGGTGTTTTGTTCCACTCTTGCCGCCCTAGTTTCCGTCATACCGGTGTTATGTTCCTTGAGTTTGTACCCCTTATGCGGTTGGGTTATAATGGGAACCCCTTGACAGTTCGCCTTGAATAAAACTCCTCCATCAAGGCCCAACATTGGTTTTACCATTTGCTACCTAGCCTTTTCTTCCCTTGGGTCGGCCAACCCAAGGGTCATCTTTATTTTAACCCACCTCCCCCTGGGGGGGCCAGTGCTCCTCTGAGTGTTGGTCCGAACCGAGTAGACTGCTGGGCCACCTCGGGGCAACTTGATGGTTGGTTTTACTCGTAGGATTTCTCATCTGAGTGTGCCCTAAGAACGAGATATGTGCAGCTCCTATCAGGATTTGTCGGCACATTCAGGCGGCTTTGCTGGTTTAGTTTTACCATTGTCGAGATGTCTTGTAACCGGCATTCCGAGCCTGATAGGCTCTTCCTGGGAGAAGGAATATCCTTCGTTGACTGTGAGATCTTGTGATGGGCTAAGTTGGGACACCCCTGTAGGGATTTGAACTTTCGAAAGCCGTGCCCGCGGTTATGGGCAGATGGGAATTTGTTAATGTCCGGTTGTAGAAAACCTGAAACTTATCTTAATTAAAATGCATCAACCGCGTGTGTAGCCGTGATGGTCTCTTCTCGGTGGAGTCTGGGAAGTGAACACGGTGTTGGAGTTATGCTTGAACGTAAGTAGTCTAGGATCACTTCATGATCATAGTTGTTCGACCGTGCTTTGCCTTTCTCTTCTCGCTCTCACTTGCGTATGTTAGCCACCATATATGCTAGTGCTTGCTGCAGCTCCACCTCATACCTTTTCCCTACCTATAAGCTTAAATAGTCTTGATCGCGAGGGTGTGAGATTGCTGAGTCCCCGTGACTCACAGTTTACTTCCAAAACCAGTTATAGGTGCCGATGATACCGTGCAGGTGACGCAACTGAGCTCAAGGAGGAGCTCGATGAAGATCGTGTTTGTTATGTTGTTTCCGTTTTCTAGTTGATCAGTAGTGGAGCCCAGTTGGGGTCGATCGGGGATCCGTAGCATTTGGGGTAGTCTTCTTTCATTTGGTTCCATAGTCGGACCTTGTTTGTATCTGGATGATGTAATGCTTTATTCGTGTATTGTGTGAAGTGGCGATTGTAAGCCAACCATGTATCTCTTTCTTATTCAGTACATGGGATGTGTAAAGATTACCCCTCTTGCGACATTGCCTTTAATGCGGTCATGCCTCTAAGTCGTGCTCCAACACGTGGGAGATGTAGCCACATCGAGGGTGTTACAAGTTGGTATCTGAGCCATCCCCGACTTAGGAGCCCCCTGCTTGATCGAATCATTGGCGTTGTTGAGTCTAGAAAAATGTTTTGAGTCTTATAGGATTATATATATATCAGAGAGTAGGATTGTTTTTACTCCTCGGTTCCTTCATCGCTCTGGTGAGGCCTCCTGACATAGAGTTTTGACTCTTCTCTCCTCAAATTTCACGAAAAAAAATTTAGGATCATGCGGGTATCTTGGAATCGTTCTGATGGTTTTGTGACGAGAACATCGTTCTTGGTGCCTCCTGACATTTAGGGGTTGTGGCAGTGTCCCGAGGAGTTGAGCTCCGAGGTGTTGTCGTCACAATATTATTGTTGCAATTCTGTAATACCTGAGTTTCGCCGACATCGAAAATCTCTTTTATGCAGTTATTGGTGAGATAACCTCGACGCCACCCAGTACTGGGGCAGGAGTTCGGGAGTATTGCCATAACTCATATAACGGATGCTTTTCGAAGGTTGAGGTAAATGATTTCCAAAGGTTTCTTGGTTATGTGTTGAAGGATGGATACAGCTGGATGTAGGATTTGCTAGTTTTGGGTGAGATGTTATGCTTCCCCTGTATCCCCAACACCTGATTGCATAACCGGGAGAATTTTGGGAGTTTATAAGTGGGAATTCAAGTAGCTCTTAGGATATCTTTTCGACAAATGTATGATATGAAATTGGGGTTCGACGTCTAGTGGTCCGCCTATCCACGGTTGGTTTAAAGTGGTCTCGTTGTGTCTTAAAGAGTCCTTGGCTATGCTGACTCGGGGACGCTTCGTATGTCATGTGCACTGCCTTGTACATGATGGTGATGTACGATCGAGCCCGTGTAGGCCCCACCACTTAAACTTCGGACGAAATCTCTATCATATGTTTGTTCCGGCTTATTCTGCAAGCCAATCTTTTGTTTTTGTTTTCAGTTGTGGTATTCGAGTTGCTTCGAAGTCAAGTGTTGATTCCATACCTTTCCTAAGCGGTGTTCTCATACTCCGATGTGAATACCAATCCTTCTTGATCATCGAGATTGTCATATCAAATCTTTCTCAACCGGTGTGTTTTCTCTTCAAGTGGATCCGATCATTTCAACATCAACAAGATCATTTATCAGTTCTTCTCAATGGTGTTTGTTTCATTCACCCCAAGCTGCCTTTGTTTCCCCGCCCTCCCACCCTTTTCTTCAAGGACTCGGATTTCTTAATCAAGTACCCTTTTATGGATGGGAAGTCTCTTCATTCTTTTCGATCAATGTTCTTATCCGGTGATTCTCAAGAAAATACTAACGGAGCTTCAAGTTCGTCATTCTTCATTCTTTCCATCTCCGGTGGATTCAATTCAAGCTTTTGGTGTTGATCTTATCTTTTTCCTCGTTTCAAATGCTTTCCCATGCCGTGCACCTCATAATCATTCACTACTCGCTATTCTTTTGTTCCGGAGTGCTGAAGATATCTCTGAAGGCTCGTCTTGTCATTCAAGACTAGTTCAACCTATTTCGAGGTTGTTATCTCATTCTAGCCATTTAAATCAACCGGTGCATTCTCTCTTTTGAATCGTTCAACGGTGTATCTTTTGAGTGGGCCCTAACCCACAGGTCTTTTTCCAGGATCTTACCTGACTCTTCTATTCTCCCGGAGCTTTTCAAATTCATCTCAAAGTTTGACGTACGAATGAGTTATCATCAGTCAGTTGGTTTCTTCAAGTTATTTCTAATTCTTATCACCATTGGTTCAACCTTTCTATTCTTCATCACGGAGTGCCTCAACGATTCTTGGTGGTGTTTCTCATCGCCATTCTCAACATTTGAAGACCGAAGAAGAGTTTATCTTAAATCTTGCTCCATTCTCTTCAAGATTCATGATTCTAGCTTGATGCCATCCTCTCATAATTATTTTTGATTGTGAGATATTCTTTTCTCCCATCTGGAGCATTTCAGGAGTCTTGTCAGTTCGATTCTCCGGAGGCCATCTTCTCAGAATTATTCATTCTCAGCTTTCAGCTCTTTTTCTTCAAATCTTACCGGTGCATCATTCAAATATTCTCTAATCAGTTCATGATCTCTTCGTTCTCATGTATCTAAATCATAGCAAGTATCTTATTTTGTTTTTTCCAATTCTTACCGGTGATTCATCCCGTTACTTCATTCGTTTTTTTAAATTCTTACGGTGTTTTATCCAACATTTCTCTTCCTCGGTTATTTATTAATTCTTTTGTTGTTTCCAAATCCTACCGATGGTTCGTTGAAGACCTTCTCAAGTTTGCTCCATATCTATCTTAATCCTTTCTACGAGAATTAAGTAGTGTGCCAAATCCATTGTCTGTCATCAATTTAATTGGTGAAGGATAAGCACAATGTAATTCTTATTTTTGTTCATCCAAGTGTTTAATTCCTGCTTTCCGGAGGTTCATCTTATCACATTCTCGGCTCGAGAGGCTTATCTTTTCTTTTCCAAGAGATCCAAGCTCTTGCAATTATATCACCATGGAGATTCATTTAAATCATTGCAAGGATTCACCTTGCGTTTCTCAACTTATCTTTCCTTTCCTTTGATCATCCTTTTTTTACCGGAGTTCTTCATGAAGGCTCTACATGAAAGTTCATCAAGGATTTAATTCCTTCTCCAAGTTTTCATCGAGATTCTTTTCTAAGGAGCTCAAGCTTTCTTCATCTTGCAATACGGAGTGCAATTCTTTCTTCCGTATCATTGGAGGTGGTATTATGTCATTCTAGATAATCTGAATTCATGTTTCATGATTCACATGTTGTTAAGAATGAGGTATTTTAAATCCACCAACCTCTTCTTTGGAATTATCTTGGGTTATATTTCAACTTAAGTTTTCCTTAAGGATTGTTGCTTTTATGGTGCTCATAAATGATCCAAGTCATTCATCTATCCTTCCGGTTAATAAGTTTCTCGTCTCCTTGTTCTTACCAATCCAATATTTTTCTGTGAGTGGCAGGTTGTCACCTCATAATTTTGAGATGTATTCCATAAGCCCACAACAATTTTACTCTTTTTGTTGTTGGTTTTCCAACAACTCCGTTCGAACCTTCTCATAAAGATGCTTTCAAGATCATTCGAGGTAGAAGATATTGTTTTTCTCCTCCGTTCATTCCATTCTATTTTTCTTCTTTTGTTCCGGAGGCATTGTGATGTTTCTCTCTTCAACCCATCTTCTTGTTTTGTCAACATCATTTTCTTTCCTTTGTTTATCCTTTTAACCGGAGTGTTGTGTCCTCTGCTCAAGTTCTTTTCGTCATATCAAGTCGTGCATCCCTTTTCAACCGGAGTGCTACCCAAATCGGTTCTTTCTTATTCCTCTTTCTTAACAGAGTGCTTTCAACTTCGTTCGTCTCCGTTGCATTCTTTCTTTCTATCTGCTCAACACCTCAAGGTTCTTTGGTTTCACTCGTTTGTCAAAGAAGCAACTTAGTTTTACCTCTTCTCTTTCCCTTCCTTTTTCCCCCGGTGCCATTCTAGATCTCGGGACGAGATCCTCTGTAGTGGTGGAGTGTTGTAATGCCCAGAGACCGATGCGCCAGGTGTCTTCCAGATATTCTCTGTTGTTGCCTTGTCATTTGCTTGCGTGTCATGCATATCATATCATGTCGTCATGTGCATCGCATTTGCATACGTGTTCATCTCATGCATCCGAGCATTTTCCCCGTTGTCTGTTTTGCATTCCGGCGCTCCTATGTCCTCCAGTGTCCCTTTCTACCTCTTTTCGTGTGTGGGTGTTAAACGTTCTCGGATTGGACCGCGACTTACCATGCGGCCTTGGTTTACTACCGGTAGACCGCCTGTCAAGTTTCGTGCCATTTGGACTTCGTTTGATACTCCAACGGTTAACCGAGGGACCGAAAAGGCCTCGTGTGTGTTGCAGCCCAACACCCCTCCAAAGTGGCCCAAAACCCACATAAACTTCCTCCATCATCTAAGTCGTTCGATCACGATCGCGTGGCCACAAACCATGCTCAATTTGGAGCCTCCTAGCTCCTCCAACCTATAAAAAAGCCACTCCCCCGAAATTTTTGGATCCCTACCTACCCTAACCCTAGCCCCCTTCGTCCTCAGCGCGCCGGACACGTACGGACGCGCCGGACACATCGCCGCCGCCACTCGCTGCCTGCCACGTGGCCACCCCCCACCCGCCGCGGCCGCGGCCCGCCCGGCCTGCGGAGGGACCCCGCGGCCCACCTCCTCGCGGCCCCTCGCGCCCGCGCGCCCCGCCGTGTTCCTCCTCGCCCCGCGCCGCCCCAAGGCGCTCCGGTCGCTGCGCCGCCGCCCTGCGCTCGCCGGCTGCCACCCGACGTCTTCTTCGCCAACCACTGCGCCGCCTCGACGCCGGCATCCGCCGCTCCGGCGCCGCCTCCGCCGCCACCACCTCGTCGTCGTTCCCACCTCGCCGCCCCCTCCGTCTTCTCCCTCGTTGTCGGTGTACTAGAGTAGGGGTACCCTATTACCCCGAACTCGTGCACGGGCAGTTGCAGCGCCCCGCGGCAAGGCTTGCCGGGTGACCGCCAGGACCCTCCGTGGTTCCTTTGAAGACCATTCAAGAACAAAGTACTCAAATCAAGGCCCCGGCAAGAGGAGATTGCCGGGAAGTCCAACCAAGGCCCCGGCAAGAGGAGCTTGCCGGGAAGAGACGAGACCCCGACAAGAGGAGCTTGCCGGGAAGGCCACTCAAGGCATATCAAGAAAGCTTGCCGCGACGCGCCCTGCGTCCCGGCAAGATCCGGTGAACGACAAGCTTCCGGACGCGGCAAGACGACGGCCGCGGCAAGGAGCTTGCCGCGGGAAACCCCCACCTCGTGCCCGCGCTCCAGCTCACCTGCTAACGTGTCGCTCTGGGACTCTCCCAAGCACACGTGGCGGGAGGCCGTGCAGCTAGGGGTACGTGGTGGCAAGCAGAGATGAAGAGAAGCCCATCGTGGCAAACGGTGGCGCTCCAAACGGTCACTTTTTGCACTGTTTAGGAGACTCAGACAGGCATTTAATGCCCTTGTCCCCTGCCGTCAGAGTTAGGTAGGGTGCACTGTATCCACAGTAGCGGTAGCTACACCTACCGCATCCTTTTCCATTTTTACCCTTCTTGTCTACGTTGCCCCCTGTCGGTGACCCCTTGAGTATAAAAGGAGGCCCAAGCGCAACGTAGAGGAGGGGTCCGCAGTTCCGGAAGTTGAGAGGAGGTTCGGCAGTTCCGGAAGTTGAGAGGGTCGGCCAGTTCGGCTCGTTCTACACCAGGAACACTCTCACGCTCAGTCTGGTAGCGTCCATCGCTCCTGAGCAAGAATCCAATATACACAAACAAGCAGCAGTAGGGTTTTACGCATCCGTGCGGCCCGAAGCTGGGTAAAATCGCCCCGCGTGCACTGCCTCGATCCGCTCTTTGTGCGCTCTCCGCCCCCCACCGAACCGAAAGGGGACCTGCCCCCATAGGTGTTGGCGGGAATCAGTATCGCCCCCGACATCTCTGGCGCGCCAGGTAGGGGGCGTCGAGATCGTGCGAACCCGATCCGGCGTGCACGCAAGCTAAATCTTCATCGTCATGGCTCCCAAGGAGCAGGCGAGCAAAAGAACGACGCCAGTGCGGCGACGAGAAAAGCTAAGTCATGCAAAACTTTAGATATTTCCTTGTTATATAAGGTTATCCGCCTCGGAGATCTTGTTCTTTGTACGAAAAACCTGTGCGCGGAGGAATCAACTCGTAGCTAGTCACGCCCTTACTTTGTTTCGAGTCCGCTCAACAACTTAAGTGAGCTGCTAGCGCCCTTACTTTGCTTCGAGTCCGCTCAGCAACTTAAGTGAGCCGCTAGCGCCCTTACTTTGTTTCGAGTCCGCTCAACAACTTAAGCGAGCTGCAACTAGTTGCGACAAGATTGCTTGTCGGTAGCGACCCCGCCAGCAGGCTGCTAAAGTTCCGCACTCGGCGCTCGCGGCAAGGGTGCCTGCACGGCAAGTTTCCCTAGAAAGCGTAGGGTGGACGTACAAAGAGAGGTTGAACAGGAAGATAGCATCCGCTATTTATTTGAGATTTTTGCATAGACCTGTATGCCGAGGAGCCTTCTCGGGGCTAGTTGCGCTCCATGTTGCCTCGAATCCGCTCGGCAACTTGTGCGGTTGCGCTAGAACCAAGAAGGTAAACCTTTCCGGGAGGCGTTGTTCCCGAATAGCCGCTAAGGGCCCGTTCCCTCAAGCGCTACTGGCTGGATCGTACGCACCGGAAAGCATTCCCGCAGGCATAGGGAATATGCAGCAAAAGTCGAAATTCACAAGCAAGTTGAGTGCACTTCGGATGCTAATCACTTGCTATGTTTGAACGCAGTTATGGCCCGGGGGCTGGCAACGCCCTTAGGGCCAATATCTTCGGCATCAAGAACGACGAAGTTCTTCGCCATAAGCCTTTCCGGCAACGAGCTTGCCGGAAGCCGGCGTCAAGAACGACGAAGTTCTTCGCCATAAGCCTTTTCGGCAACGAGCTTGCCGGAAGCCGGCGTCAAGAACGACGAAGTTCTTCGCCATAAGCCTTTCCGGCAACGAGCTTGCCGGAAGCCGGCGTCAAGAACGACGAAGTTCTTCGCCATAAGCCTTTTCGGCAACGAGCTTGCCGGAAGCCGGCGTCAAGAACGACGAAGTTCTTCGCCATAAGCCTTCCCGGCAACGACCTTGCCGGGAGCCGGCGTCAAGAACGACGAAGTTCTTCGCCATAAGCCTTCCCGGCAACGACCTTGCCGGGAGCCGGCGTCAAGAACAACGAAGTTCTTCGCCAAAAGCCTTCCTGGCAACAACCTTGCCGGAAGCCGGCATCGAGAACGTCAAAGTTCTCTGCTGAAGATAAAAGTCTTCCTGGCAACAACCTTGCCGGAAGCCGGCATCGAGAACGTCAAAGTTCTCTGCTGAAGATAAAAGTCTTCCTGGCAACAACCTTGCCGGAAGCCGGCATCGAGAACGTCAAAGTTCTCTGCTGAAGATAAAAGTCTTCCTGGCAACCACCTTGCCGGAAGCCGGCATCGAGAACGTCAAAGTTCTCTGCTGAAGATAAAAGTCTTCCTGGCAACCACCTTGCCGGAAGCCGGCATCGAGAACGTCAAAGTTCTCTGCTGAAGATAAAAGTCTTCCTAGCAACAACCTTGCCGGAAGCCGGCATCGAGAACGTCAAAGTTCTCTGCTGAAGATAAAAGTCTTCCTGGCAACAACCTTGCCGGAAGCCGGCATCGAGAACGTCAAAGTTCTCTGCTGAAGATAAAAGTCTTCCTGGCAACCACCTTGCCGGAAGCCGGCATCGAGAACGTCAAAGTTCTCTGCTGAAGATAAAAGTCTTCCTGGCAACCAGCTTGCCGGAAGCCGGCATCGAGAACGTCAAAGTTCTCTGCTGAAGATAAAAGTCTTCCTAGCAACAACCTTGCCGGAAGCCGGCATCGAGAACGTCAAAGTTCTCTGCTGAAGATAAAAGTCTTCCTGGCAACGAGCTTGCCGGAAGCCGGCATCGAGAACGTCAAAGTTCTCTGCTAAAGATAAAAGCCTTCCCGGCAAGCCAGTATCGCTGGGGGCTGTGTGTGCCAAGAATCGTCCACGGAAAACCAGAGTTGCCGAGGGCTGCACTATCAGATAAGTTTTTCATCCCTCATCATGCATCCTCTTATGGACTGGGGAATGCGAAACCACGTTTCTTCCTGGAAACTGCCGTACTCCCTTGACTCTAGGCCCTGGAGCTCGTTCTCGGGGCCAAGTTTGGTCGTAGTCGCGGCAGCGAAGGGATGAAACGAGGAGACCACACCCACCTCGCTCCTGCCTCCGTTAAAAGCGTGAGAAAGGTTGAGCGACGTGGGAAGGCGGCAGGGCCTGTTGCCGGGAGATGAAATGTCTATCCGAGGGATACCAAGGATTCGCTCCTTGGCGTGGGTTTAACTCGCGAGACAAATAACCCGGCAAGCATTCCCCTTTCATTAAAAAACATCCCACTGAGGTACAGTCCATAGAGGATGAAAAACATGAAAGAGGGGATTACAAGTTCTAGATACAGCTAAGGCCCGAAGGCTTACAAATTAAAAAGATAAGGTGCCTGTAATCCCTTTCCTGTCCCTCTTTTCAGGAGGCAGGTCAAGGAGGCAAAAAGGGCAAAAGAAGTGCCTAGGCAAGCTACGGGTGCCAGAAGACACCAAGGGAACATCCCGGGGGCCGTCCGAAGGCTGGACGGCGACGGCGGCGCCGGAAGCGGGGCTCGAAGACGGGGCGACAGGACGTCAGCACGCTGTCGAGGGCACCATGCCCTCGTACTCTGGCTTGACGGCCTTATCGCCTGCCCTCTTCCCATTCCGCAGCCTCCCTACGCCAGCCGCCCAAGGAGACGACCCCGGGGAGTTCAAGAAGCCGGCGACGCGGATGATGGAGTCGCCGGTGCCGCGCAAGGCGGCGCCCGACGCCTAGTCGGACCCGCTACCCCGCCGCCCGCTACCCTCGTCGTCATTGTCGCTCCCCTCCTCGTCGCTCTCGCTCGAGGAGGAGCCTTCGTTGTCGGAGGAGCTGTCCACGCAGCACTTCGCCCGAGTGCCGAAGCACCCGAAGGCCTTGACGGAGAGGAGATCGCCCTCCATCAACTTAAAATGGAGGGTAAACCCCTCCGTCAAGCTGTGGATGCGGGCGAACGTCTTCCACCCTCGATCAAGATACATCACATTAGGGGCTGGGAATGCAACACGGACTCGCGTGCCGTTGATCCCACAGCCCCTCATGTGCAATCTCAGCATCTCGGGCGGCTCCACTTCCATCGCGCGTGCAAACGGAGCTGGAAGCCAGAGGCGACGACGAGGCGCCCGGCGCAGCCTGACAAAGAACTCGCAAGGGTCGTCCCCTATATGGACCGCCGTGGGGGGAGGAGCCGCCGGCGGAGGTGAAGCTGACGCGCCGCCCCGTCTGCCTCTTCCCCGAGCGCCTCGACCTCGTCCTCGACCTCGTCCGCGGCCTCGCCCCCTCCCTCTTCCCCTCATGGCTGGCTCTGCCACCACGGGCGCGGAAGAGGGAAAGATGCGCTGTCTGGCGGCGACCCTCGCCGCCACCGATGAAGGGCCTGGTTTCCCTTTCTCCATGGCAGATGAGAGAAAGGGGAGCAGAAGCTGAGGAAAGGAGAAGATGAGAGAGTGCGGGTTTCCATGCTCCCATCCCGCTCTTTATAAAGGAGCGAGGTGGGGGCTCGGCCGCCCCGCTCAGCGAATCAAGGCACGGGAAGGGCAGGGAGTCGGGGCCAACCCGCTCGCGACGGCCCAGTTTCCCACTCCACCGTCCGTGACCCCAAGCGCATGGGAGCCGCGTGGCGGGGATGCAGAACTAAGGCGACAGATGAGGCAGCCTCGCTCCACCCCGTGAATGCGGGGAGTGGACGTCCCGAAAACCGCGCACCAGCCCCGTCCAGTAAATGCACCACGCCCTCACACCTACCTCCGTTTAAGGAGGAGGGCGTGAACCGTCCTCATCATCGTGGCCTGACGCATGCTCGGGGATCTTAGCCCCACGCACGCCACCCACGATCTCTCCCACGATGCCGCGTTTGACGCGTGCCGTTCTGGGCGTGCACGGTGGGAGCGGAGTTAGATTCGGCGTGACCTAGGTTGCGCGTGCCCGTGCACTGTTTTGGGCCTGGCCCAACAGCGCTCGGCACCGTGTATGGCCCAGGCCCGGGGGCTCCTGTCGGTGTACTAGAGTAGGGGTACCCTATTACCCCGAACTCGTGCACGGGCAGTTTCAGCGCCCCGCGGCAAGGCTTGCCGGGTGACCGCTAGGACCCTCTGTGGTTCCTTTGAAGACCATTCAAGAACAAAGTACTCAAATCAAGGCCCCGGCAAGAGGAGCTTGCCGGGAAGTCCAACCAAGGCCCCGGCAAGAGGAGCTTGCCGGGAAGAGACGAGACCCCGGCAAGAGGAGCTTGCCGGGAAGGCCACTCAAGGCATATCAAGAAAGCTTGCCGCGACGCGCCCTGCGTCCCGGCAAGATCCGGCGAACGACAAGCTTCCGGACGCGGCAAGACGATGGCCGCGGCAAGGAGCTTGCCGCGGGAAACCCCCACCTCGTGCCCGCGCTCCAGCTCACCTGCTAACGTGTCACTCTGGGACTCTCCCAAGCACACGTGGTGGGAGGCCGTGCAGCTAGGGGTACGTGGTGGCAAGCAGAGATGAAGAGAAGCCCATCGTGGCAAACGGTGGCGCTCCAAACGGTCACTTTTTGCACTGTTTAGGAGACTCAGACAGGCATTTAATGCCCTTGTCCCCTGCCGTCAGAGTTAGGTAGGGTGCACTGTATCCACAGTAGCGGTAGCTGCACCTACCGCATCCTTTTCCATTTTTACCCTTCTTGTCTACGTTGCCCCCTATCGGTGACCCCTTGAGTATAAAAGGAGGCCCAAGCGCAACGTAGAGGAGGGGTCCGCAGTTCCGGAAGTTGAGAGGAGGTTCGGCAGTTCCGGAAGTTGAGAGGGTCGGCCAGTTCGGCTCGTTCTACACCAGGAACACTCTCACGCTCAGTCTGGTAGCGTCCATCGCTCCTGAGCAAGAATCCAATATACACAAACAAGCAGCAGTAGGGTTTTATGCATCCATGCGGCCCGAAGCTGGGTAAAATCGCCCCGCGTGCACTGCCTCGATCCGCTCTTTGTGCGCTCTCCGCCCCCCACCGAATCGAAAGGGGACCTGTATCCATAGGTGTTGGCGGGAATCAGTATCGCCCCCGACACTCGTCGACCGGCTTCCCCAACTCCAGCGAACAGCGAACTCCAGCGCCCACGATCCTCTGGTTCCGCGCCGCTACAGTAACCCGGCCTGATCCAGATCCAGATCCAAACTAGGGTTGACTTTTTGCTCCGTTCCAATAATTTTTGCATACTATCATCGCATCATATCTCGGCACCCGTGGCTCCATTTCGGCCGTATAGCATATCAAATTGTTTGTCCCGACGAGTACTTCATTTCATCTCATTGCATCATGTTCATTTGAGCTCATCTTGATGCCTTAAATGCTGTTGCAAGAGTGCTAGTTTATATTAGTTTCAGATCCTTATCAGGATTTGGACATTTGTCATTTTTGCCATGATTGATGTGTGCCTCCTATGAACTTGAGCCCTACATGTGTTCTGAAATATGCCATGCCATATTTACGGGGGTGTATGCCATGTATTTTTGTGATCTTTGTGGTGACTAGCACAAGCATGCAAAGTAGCCCTCGTAATGCTGCTAATTTCAGAGACTTAGAAATCTTCTAAGTCTTTGTCCTGTCAATATTTTAATGCCATGTATTCTTGTTGCTACAGAGTGATCCATGACTCTTTTGAGTATGATCAGTAAGGATGTTTTGTAGATATTGTTGTGCTATATCCATCCATGTCTTTGTTTGCAATTATGGAGCACCCTAGCTTGAGTCAATCGAGCTCTACTTTTGCTATAAAATGTTCCTGGCAGAATGTTTACATGTTAAGCATTTTTGCCGAGGTTGTTGTAGTTGATCCGTGCATGCTATGTTGTTGTTCTTGCAATGTTTAGCTTCCATGCCAGGTCTACTTGCTGGGTGTATGCTTAGTTTGCCATCAAATGCCTTGTGGTGAGTGCATCGAGCTCGTAAACATGCCTACTCAATATCTGTTTTGCCATGTTCCAGTTTTCTGCTAAGTCTGAATCTATTAACGGAACTTGCTAAGTTCGCATGGTTGCCATTGTATTTTCTGATCCCTTTTGGCTTATGGTTAGTAAGGGACTTTTGTTGTATGCTTTGAGTAGCTTCATGCCATGCCTTTCTTTGCCATGATATGTTCCTATAGAATGTTGTTATCATGCCCTAAACATTGCTTCCTGATATTAAATTTCTGACTTGTTGTTAATTTCACTAAGTCTGTAACCTGATATCTTTTGCACTTTTGCCATGCTTGTTTGAACCTGCTATTGAGTGAATTAACCGTAGCTCAGTGTTCATATTTTGTCAAGCATCTTGAGTGGATCCTTGCCATGTGCTTTGTTGTTATGTTAGAGTGCAGTAGCTTCCTTTTCTTGTTGCATTTAGATGGCCTCATGCTGTTAAACGCAGATCGGTGCCATATTTGTTTTGCTTGCCATATCCAAACCGTGCATCCGATTCCGGTGATCTTTATATCGATTTCAACCGAAATCAACTAATCTTTCCAGTGGCACACTTGGTTTGCCAAGTTGAGGCCTGGTTCAACCTTTTCTTTCCGAAACATGCATGTGCATTGCATATCACGTCCCGCATATCATGCCATGTTTTGCATCATGTTGCTTGTGCATTGCACCGTGGTTGATTGTGTCTCCCTTTGCTTGTGTTCTTGCTTTGGGTAGAGCCGGGAGACGAGTTCGTGTTCAAGGTACCCGTTGAGTACGCTTTCAAGGATCAAGCTTTCGTCTTCTCAGAGAACTTTGCAGGCAAGATGACCATACCCTCGAAATCATTTCTATCTTTGCTTGCTAGATGCTCGCTCTTTTGCTATGCCTTTGCTGTGATACCTACCACTTGCTATATCGTGCCTCCCATATTGTTAAGCCAAGCCTCTAACCCACCTTGTCCTGGCAAACCGTTGTTTGGCTATGTTACCGCTTTGCTCAGCCCCTCTTATAGTGTTGCTAGTTGCAGGTGAAGATTGGAGTTTGTTCCATGTTGGAACATGGATATTTGTTGGGATATCACAATATCTCTTATTTAATTAATGCATCTATATACTTGGTAAAGGGTGGAAGGCTCGGCCTTATGCCTGGTGTTTTGTTCCACTCTTGCCGCCCTAGTTTCCGTCATACCGGTGTTATGTTCCTTGAGTTTGCGTCCCTTATGCGGTTGGTTTATAATGGGAACCCCTTGACAGTTCGCCTTGAATAAAACTCCTCCGGCAAGGCCCAACATTGGTTTTACCATTTGCCACCTAGCCTTTTCTTCCCTTGGGTTGGCCAACCCAAGGGTCATCTTTATTTTAACCCCCCCCCCCCCGGGGGCCAGTGCTCCTCTGAGTGTTGGTCCGAACCGAGTAGAGTGTGGGGCCACCTCGGGGCAACTTTAGGGTTGGTTTTACTCGTAGGATGTCTCATCTGACTGTGCCCTAAGAACGAGATATGTGCAGCTCCTATCGGGATTTGTCGGCACATTTGGGCGGCTTTGCTGGTTTAGTTTTACCATTGTCGAGATGTCTTGTAACCGGGATTCCGAGCCTGATCGGGTCTTCTTGGGAGAAGGAATATCCTTCGTTGATCGTGAGAGCTTGTGATGGGCTAAGTTGGGACACCCCTGCAGGGATTTGAACTTTCGAAAGTCGTGCCCGCGGTTATGGGCAGATGGGAATTTGTTAATGTCCGGTTGTAGAAAACCTGAAACTTATCTTAATTAAAATGCATCAACTGCGTGTGTAGCCGTGATGGTATCTTCTTGGCGGAGTCCGGGAAGTGAACACGGTGTTGGAGTTATGCTTGAACATAAGTAGTCTAGGATCACTTCTTGATCATAGTTGTTCGACTGTGCTTTGCCTTTCTCTTCTCGCTCTCACTTGCGTATGTTAGCCACCATATATGCTAGTGCTTGATGCACCTCCACCTCATACCTTTTCCCTACCTATAAGCTTAAATAGTCTTGATCGCGAGGGTGTGAGTTTGTTGAGTCCGCGTGACTCACAGTTTACTTCCAAAACCAGTTGCAGGTGCCGATGATACCGTGCAGGTGACGCAACCGAGCTCAAGGAGGAGCTCGATGAAGATTGTGTTCGTTATGGTGTTTCCATTTTCCAGTTGATTAGTACTGGAGCCCAGTTGGGGTCGATCGGGGATCTGTAGCAGTTGGGGTAGTGTTCTCTCATTTGGTTCCGTAGTCGGACCTTGTTTGTATTTGGATGATGTAATGCTTTATTCATGTATTGTGTGAAGTGTTGATTGTAAGCCAACCCTGTATCTCTTTCTTATTCAGTACATGGGATGTGTAAAGATTACCCCTCTTGCGACGTTGCCTTCAATGCGGTTATGCCTCTAAGTCGTGCTCTGACATGTGGGAGATATAGCCGCATCGAGGGTGTTACACTAGGCAACTTTAAATGAGGTCGGAACAACAAACAACAAATCTGGAAAATCCTCATATGCAAAATATGGATTTGGTACTATTCTGCCCTAAACCCAATTTTAGAGTTGTTAGACATGCAAGAAGAGTGCCCATGTCAAACTAGGCATTCTTCCACCCCATTTACATATAAAGTTTGTTAAGTTTGGAGCTACGGTTACTTAGTTATGAAACAAATCATTTTAGCAAGGCATATGAGCAAATTTAATCAAACAACATTTTAAACATTTTAAGCATGGATGTAAGTGGCATATTATGAAACTAGATGAAATTCTAGTCATTTTTCATATATAAATCATTTTAGTCTGATGCACCATTTGTGAGTTATTAAATGCATGATCTAGGGGGACTTTTCTGCAAATCTATAAAACCTGGAATAATTGCTAAAATCGCAGAGCCGAAAAAAAATGACATGGGCCGAAATGTAAATCAAGCTGGACTGCTCACCACGACACTTGGGATGGCTCGGTGGTGCTGGGCTGGGGACGCACTGGGCCTGTCAGCGGGGCCCACGCGCAGGAGGAGGAAGCCCCCGTCCTCCTCGAGCGCTCCCGCTCGAGAAGGGAAGCATGGAGGCAGCGTGTCACAGGGAGGTCCTCCAGCGAGGCAGGGAATGGCTGGAAGACACCAAAGAGCAGCTGATCCAGGCGCGGGCGGCGTCAGGGCCCCAACTCCGACCGGATCTAGGCGGAGATGACCGGATCCACCGCGGGGATGGCGAGGCCGGCGAGCTCCGGTGAGTGGAGGGCGATGTGGGCATTCTCCGGCGAAAGGCGGAGTGCGGCACGCGCGGGTGGCGAGGTTCGATGAGTGGCGGCGGAGGAGCTTGGCGACAGGTGGCGACGGCTGGCGCAGGCGGCCCGGCGAGGTCGTCGGCGGCGCTGGCGCTGGAGAGAGAGGCGAGGGAGCCAGGGCGCGGGGCGTGTGGTTCGGGCCCAATTCGGCCCGGACAGGCCGGTTGCGGGTTGCGGCGGGCCACGACGGAGTGGGGCGCGGGGAGGACGCGTGGCGCCGTCCCGTTGGCTGTGGGCGTCTGCTGCGGCGGCGTGGCCAGTGGTGGCGCACCACTTGGCGGTGGAGGGCTGGCCAGGCACGAATTCTGAGGAGGGGGGCGGCGGCTGCAGGTTGGAGGTGGCTGGTGGCGTGGAAATTGAGGAGGGGTAGGTAGGAGGCCA
Source organism: Triticum dicoccoides (assembly GCF_002162155.2). Classification (NCBI taxonomy): domain Eukaryota; kingdom Viridiplantae; phylum Streptophyta; class Magnoliopsida; order Poales; family Poaceae; genus Triticum; species Triticum dicoccoides. The sequence continues at coordinate 418,047,820 of NC_041392.1, read as the reverse complement.
AAAATGGCAGGGGAGACGCCTATATATAGAAAGGGGGCTAGGGTTAGGGGTTTGGGGCGTTTCGGAGCCCTCCGATCTCAATTAGACAGTTCCAGATGCGAGGATGGAGTAGGTGGGCTATGATGGGTTGTGCAAGTGCACTAGTGGGCTGAGAAGAGAGGAAGATGGGCAGCCCGGCACATGTTTCCGGATCCTGGAAACGTCCGACGATAGACCGGCTACTATTGCCGCTATATTTATCCGTTAGGGTAGCAAATGAACTCCGAATGCGATGAAACTTGGCAGGTGACCTACTGATAACAAAACAACACTGCATGCCAACTTTAAACCCATTCCGAGAACATTTTCTGGCCACTTATAAAATACTATTTCGGAGGTGTCGCGGGCGCATGCAAGTGTGTCTGGGCTCAGAACGGACCACGGACGGAACTGGGGGAACCCAGACAGATGCAGTATTGAAAACATGATGATGCAATGCACATGATGACATGGCCAGATGCAACACGCAAGCGGATGACATGGTAACAATGTGCATAACTGGAAGACACCTGGCGCAACGGTCTCGGGGCGTTACAACACTCCACCACTAAAAGAGGATCTTGTCCCGAGATCTAGGATGGCACCGGACAGAAACCAAAGAGAAAGAGAAGAGGTAAAACTAAGTTGCTTCTTTGGCAAAAGAGTGAAACCAAAGAACCTTGCGAGGTTGAACAAATTGAAAGAAAGAATACAATGAAGATGAACAAAGTTGAAAACACTCCGTTAGAAAAGAGGAACGAGGAACCTTACTAGAGCCTTGTAGGTTGAAAGACATAAGAAAAGGGTTGCAATGGACAAGAAGTATATGCAAGCACTCCGGTTGAAATGAGATGTACAAGGAACGATAAAGATCAATTACGACAACACTTCGGTTGGAAATGGAAGGTAAAGAATATAAGCTTGGTAAAATTAAAGCACTTGGATGAGAGTCCGGTTACAAGAGGAATGATAGACACAACACTCCGGTTAAACAAGATAGAGAAGGAATAAGAATGATATAAATTGGACAGCACTCCGACTGTAAATGGAAAGAATTCAACATGAATTTGACAAGATGAGAGGATACTTGATGAGATCAACAACACACTGCCTCCGAAACTATTGAAAGAATGGCACAAGGGCTAAGAAATATTTCAGACAGCACTCTGGTTGAGAAGGGAGGCAAAAGTTAATAAGATGAGAGAACTTGAATGAATTACACGACACTCCGGTTGAATGGATAAGCAAAAGGAAAGAACATGATCTTGGGAAGGCAAGATGATGGAATAACAGAATGGAGAAGAGAATTTCAAACTTCTGACACAAATGAGCTTGGAAAGCACCCTTCCAAGAAGGTTATACGAAGTTGTTGGAAAACCAACAACGAAAAGAGTAAGCTTGTTGTGGGCTTATGGACAACATCTCGAAATCTTGAGGTGAAATTCTGCCACTAACAAAAAACAATGGATTGAATTGATATGAACAAGGAGACGAGAAACTTATTTCACCGGGAGGATAAATGAAGAACTTGGGTCATTTATGAGCACCATAAATAGCAACAACCCCTAGGGAAAGCTTTAGGTGAAATATAACCCAAGATAACCCCAATGAAGAGATTGATGGGTTGCAAAGGATCTCATGAATGAATTGAAAATGATGGGTTTAAAATATGTCATTCTGGACAACTTGTGAATCATGAAACACGAAGGGAAATTGTCAAGAATGACATAACACCATCTCAAAAGAAAGGTAGAAAGAATTGCACTTTGGAATGCAAGATGAAGAATGCTTGAACTCATCAAAATAAGACATGTGCTGAACACCATGTTTATTTTAGAGTAAAGCTTGGCGGATCATAACTTCGAGAGAAATCTTGAAGAACAAATTGAGAATGAAAGGAATCCTTGATGAACCATCATGTAGAGCCTCCATGAAGAACTTCGGTAAAAACTGATTATAGAAAAGAATTCAAGGTTGAAAAGAACAAGATTAAAGCCTTGCAATGATTAGATGGAGCTTTGAAATGATATAATTGAAATAACTTAGGGCTTCGAAAAAGAAAGATGAATAACTTGGAACCAAGAATTTTGATGAACCTCTGGAATAAGGAATTAATCACTTGGATGAAACAATAATAAGAATTACATTATGCAAATCCTTCATCAATTAAATTTATAACAAGCAACGGAATTTGGCATACTACTTATTCTCGTTGAAAGGATTAAGAGAGATATAGCGCAAACTTGGGAAAATCTTCAACGAACCACCGGTAGGATTGAAAAAACGAATGAATTAATATGATAACCATGGAATAGAATCTTGAGCAAACCACCATAAGAATTGAAAATGAAAGTAGCAAAGGCACAATTCACTGGGAAGAATTGGAAAACGAATGAAGATACTTGCTGGGATTTAGATACATGAGAATGAAGAGATCATGAACTGATTAGAGGATATTTGAATGATGCACCGGTGAGATTTGGAGAACGATAGCTACACGCTGAGAATTCATAAATCTTCTGAAATGATGGCCTCCGGAGAATCAAACTGAAAAGACTCCTGAATTGCTCCGGATGAGTGAAAATAATTCTCACAATCGCCAAGAATTATGAGAGGATGGCATGAAGCTAGAACCATGAATCTTTGAGAGAACGGATAAGATTGGGAGGAAAAACTCTTCTTCGGTCTTCAAATGTTGAGAATGACGATGAGAAACACCACCATGAATCATAGAGGCACTCCGGAATGAAAATTAGAAAGGTTGAACCGACGATGAAAAGAATTTGAAAGATCTTGGAGAAAGACATTTGACTGATGGCAATTCATTCTTAAGTCAAACTTTGAAATGAATTTGAGAGTAACTCTGGAAAAATAAGAGTTAGGTAAGATCCTAGGAAAAGACCTATGGGTTAGGGCCCACTCAAGAGAAACATCATTGAACAATTTAAAAGAGAGAATGCGTCGGTTGATTTAAATGGCTCGAACAAGGTATCCACCTTGAAATAACTTGAATGGATTGAGAATGGAAAACGTGAATCTTCTGAGAGATCTTGAGCACTCTAGAACAAATGAATAGCAAGAAGTGAATGATTAAGAGGTACACCGGCATGAGAAAGCATTTGAAATGAGGAAAAGATATGATCGACAAAGCTTGAATTGAATCCACTGGAGAAGAAAAGAGAACAAAGAATGATGAACTTGAAGCTCCGTTAGTATCTTCCTGAGAATCACCGGATAAGAACATTGACGGAAAAGAATGGAGAGACTTCACATGAATAAAATGGATACTTGATTAAGAAATCTTAGTCCTTGAAGACAAAGAAAGGGTGGGAGGGCGGAAAAACAAAGGCAACTTGGGACGGATGAAACAAACACCGTTGAGAAAACTTAGAATTGGTCTTGCGGTTGTTGAAAATGATCGGATCCACTTGAAGAGAAACACGCCGGTTGAAAAGGATTGACATGACAATATCGATTATCATGAAGGATTAGTATTCACATAGAAATATGAGAACACCTCTTAGGAAAGGTATGGAATCAACACTTGACATTGAAGCAACTCGAATACCACAACTCAAAACAAAACAAAGGATTGGCTTACAAAATAAGCCGGAAACAAACATATGATAGATCCCATATCATATCATGTGTCTGTTGGACATATATTCTAGGAGCTACTTGAATTCCCACTTATAAACTCCCGAAACTTTCTGGTTATGCAACCAGGTGTTGGGGATACAGGGGAAGCATAATATCTCACCCAAACTAGCAATTCCTACATTCAGCTGTATCCATCCTTCAACACATAACCAAGAAACCTTCGGAAACCATCTACCTCAACCTTCGAAAAGCATCCGTTATACAAGTTATGGCGATACTCCCGAACTCCCGCCCCAGTACTGGGTGGCGTCGAGGTTATCTCACCAACAAACTGCATAAAAGAGATTTTCGATGTCGCCGAACATATCTCAAGTATTCCAGAATTGCAATGATAAAATTATGATGACAACACCTCAGAGCTCAACTCCCTGGGACACTGCCACAACCCTAAATGTCAGGAGGCACCAAGAACAATGTTCTCGTCACAAGACTATCGGAACAATTCCAAGATACTCGTGAAATTTGAGGAGAGAAAAGTCAAAACTTCTACGTCAGGAGGCCTCACCAGAGCGACGAAGGGACTAAGGAGTAAAAAGAATCCTACTCTCTGATATATATATATATATATATATATATATATATATATAATCCTAAGACTCAAAACATTTTGTTCTAGACTCAACAACGTCAGCGATTCGATCAAGCAGGGGTGCTCCTAAGTCGGGGATGGCTCTGATTACCAACTTGTAACGCCCACGATGCGGCTATATCTCCGACGTATCGGGGCACGACTTAGAGGCATAGTCGCATGGTGGTTTAGTCGCAAGTGGGGTAATCTTCACACAATCCCATGTACTGAATAAGAAAGGGATAAAGAGTTGGCTTACAATCGCCACTTCACACAAATAACAAGTTAAACATACATCATCCAGAGTACAATCAAAGGTCCGACTACGGAACCAAAATAAAAGAAGACAACCCCAATTGCTAGATCCTCGGTCATCCCAACTGGGCGCCACTACTGGTCATCTAGAAAGACACATAACAATGACCAAGATCTTCATCGAGCTCCCACTTGAGCTCGGTTGCGTCACCTGCACTGGTATCATCGGCACCTGCAACTGTTTGGAAGTATCTGTGAGTCACGAGGACTCAGCAATCTCACACCCGCGAGATCAAGACTATTTAAGCTTATGGGTAGGATAGGGTAATGAGGTGGAGCTGCAGCAAGCACTAAGCAAATATGGTGGCTAACATACGCAAATAAGAGTGAGAAGAGAAGCAACGCAGCGGTCGTGAAGCTAGAAGTGATCCTGAAACTATTTACGCACAACCATAACACAAGAACCATGTTCACTTCCCGGACTCCGCCGAAAAGAGACCATCACGGCTACACACATGGTTGATGCATTTTAATTAGGTCAAGTGTCAAGTTCTCTACAACCGGACATTAACAAATTCCCATCTGCCACATATCCACAGGCACGGCTCTCGAAAGTTTATACCCTGCAGAGGTGTCCCAACTTAGCCCATCCCAAGCTCTCACGGTCAACGAAGGATATTCCTTCTCCCGGAAAGACCTGATCAGTCTCGGAATCCCGATTACAAGACATTTCGACAATGGTAAAACAAGACCAACAAAGCCGCCCGATGTGCCGACAAATCCCAATAGGAGTCGCATGTATCTCGTTCTCAGGGCACACCGGATGGGCCAGACGTCGGGTTGGCATAGACCCTGGTTGCCCAGGAGGCGTCGGACATCGCCTAGGTTGGACCAAGACTCGGAGGAGCACTGGCCCAGGGGGGTTAAAAATAAAGATGACCCTCGGGCTCCGGAAACCCAAGGGAAAAAGGCTTAGGTTGTTAGTCAAATGTAAAACCAAGGTTGGGCCTTGCTGGAGGAGTTTTATCCAAAGCGAACTGTCAAGGGGTTCCCATAATACCCAACCGCGTAAGGAACACAAAATCAAGGAACATAACACCGGTATGACGGAAACTAGGGCGGCAAGAGTGGAACAAAACACCAGGCATAAGGCCGAGCCTTCCACCCTTTACCAAGTATATAGATGCATTAAAATAAATAAGATATATTGTGATATCCCAACATATCCATGTTCCAACATGGAACAAACTTTGGCTTCACCTGCAACTAACAACGCTATAAGAGGGGCCGAGCAAAAGCGGTAACATAGCCAAACAACGGTTTGATAGGAAGGTGGGTTAGAGGCTTGACATGGCAATAAGGGAGGCATGATATAACAAGTGGTACGTAGCGCGACATAGCAATAGAGCGAACAACTAGCAAGCAAAGATAGAAGTGATATCGAAGGTATGGTCATCTTGCCTGAAATTCCGCAAGAAAGAAGAACGAGTCCATGAAGAAGACAAACGGATGTAGTCGAACAGATACTCACAAACGCGACGTTACCGGAACTAACAAGAAGAAGCAACACCGAAAAGGAGCAAGCAACATGGTAAACAACCAAGCATAAACATGGCAATATGGACAATCAAGTATGATGCATGTCCAGTTTAAAGAGGCATGGCATGGCAAAGTGCAACAAACAACACTAGAAGTTAAGTGGAGCTCAATATGCAACGAGTTGCATATTCACGAAACACCACATGACTTATTTAGTTCTCTCCCATTTATGTACCCAACAAAATTAGATGTTATTAAACATGGCAAGGCGTGAAGCATATGAAAACTACCTATCTAGGCAAGTTTAAATGAGGCCGGAACAACAAACAACAAATCCGGAAAATCCTCATATGCAAAATATGGATTTGGTACTGTTCTGCCCTAAGCCCAATTTTAGAGTTGTTAGACATGCAACAAGAGTGCACCATGTTAAACTAGGCATTTTTCCACCCCATTTACATATAAAGTTTGTTAAGTTTGGAGCTACGGTTATTCAGCTATGAAACAAATCATTTTAGCAAGGCATATGATTAAATTTAATCGAACAACATTTTAAACATTTTAAGCATGGATGAAAGTGGCATATTATGAAACTAGATGGAATTCTAGTAATTTTTCATATATAAATCATTTTAGTCCGATGCACCATTTGTGAGTTATTAAATGCATGATCTAGGGGGACTTTTCTGCAAATTTGTAAAACCTGGAATAATTGCTAAAATCGCAGAGCCGGAAAAATATGACTTGGGCCGAAATCTAAATCAAGCTGGGCTGCTCACCACGGCACTTGGGCCGGCTCGGTGGTGCTGGGCTGGGGACGCACTGGGCCTGGCAGCGGGGCCCACGCGCAGGAGGAGGAAGCCCCCGTCCTCCTCGAGCGCTCCCGCTCGAGCAGGGAAGCATGAAGGCGGCGTGCCACAGGGAGGTCCTCCGGCGAGGCAAGGAACGGCTTGAAGACGCCGGAGAGCAGCAGATCCGGGCGCGGGCGGCGTCGGGGCCCCAACTCCGGTCAGATCTAGGCGGAGATGACCGGATCCACCACGGGTATGGCGAGGCCGGCAAGCTCCGGTGAGTGGAGGGCGATGCGGGCGTTCTCCGACGAACGGCGGAGTGCAGCGCGCGCGGGCGGCGAGGTTCGGCGAGCGGCGGTGGACGAGCTTGGCGACGGGCGGCGACGGCTAGCGCAAGCGGCCCGACGAGGTCGTCGGCGGCGCTGGCGCTGGAGAGAGAGAGAGGCGAGGGAGCCAGGGGCGCTGGGCGGGCGGTTCGGGCCCAATTCGGCCCAGACGGGCCGGTTGCGGGCTACGGCGGGCCACGGCGGAGTGGAGCGCGGGGAGGACGCGTGGCGCCGCCCCGTTGGCTGCGGACGTCTGCTGCGGCGGCGCGGCCAGTGGTGGCGCGCCACTTGGCGGCGGAGGGCTGGCCGGGCACGGATTTCAAGGAGGGGGCGGTCGCTGCAGGTAGGAGGTGGCTGGCGGCATGGAAATTGAGGAGGGGATAGGTAGGAGGCCAAAAATGGCAGGGGAGACGCCTATATATAGAAAGGGGGCTAGGGTTTGGGGTTTGGGGCATTTCGGAGGCCTCCGATCTTGATCGGATGGTTCCGGGCGCGAGATGGGTTGTGCAAGTGGACTAGTGGGCTGAGAAGAGAGGAAGATGGGCAGCCCGGCACATGTTTCTGGATCTCGGAAACGTCCGACGATAGACTGACTACTATTGCCGCTATATTTATCTGTTGGGGCATCAAACGAACTCCGAATGCGATGAAACTTGGCAGGCGACCTACTGACAACAAAAAAACACCGCATGCCAACTTTCAACCCATTTCGAGAACATTTTCTGGCCACTTATAAATTACTATTTCGGAGGTGTCGCGGGCGCGTGCAAGTGTGTCTGGGCTCAGAACGGACAATGGACGGAACTGGGGGAACCCGGATAGATGCAGTTTTGAAATCATGATGATGTAATGCACATGATGACATGGCCAGATGCAACATGCAAGAGAATGACATGGCAACAACGTGCATAACTGGAAGACATCTAGCGCAACAGTCTCGGGGCATTACAACAATCCGGATAAAAATCATGTCCAAATTTCAGCCCAATCGGAGTTACAGATCTCTGGGAATATAAGAAACGGTGAAAGGGCGAAATCTGGAACGTAGAAACAAAGAGAGACAGAGAGACAAATCCAATCTCAGAGGGGCTCTCGCCCCTCCGCCACCATGAAGGCCATGGACCAGAGGGGAATCCCTTCTCCCATCTAGGGAGAAGGTCAAGGATGAAGAAGAAGGGGGGGCCTCTCCCCCTCTCTCCCGGTGGCACCAGAACGCCACCGGGGCCATCATCATCACCGCGATCTACACCAACACCTCCATCATCTTCATCACCTTCCCCCATCTATCTACAGCGGTCCACACTCCCGCAACCTATTGTACCCTTTACTTAAACATGGTGCTTTATGCTTCATATTATTATCCAATGATGTGTTGCCATCCTATGATGTCTGAGTAGATTTTCGTTGCCCGATCGGTAATTGGTGAATTGCTATGATTGGTTTAATTTGCTTGTGGTTATGTTGCTATCCTTTGGTGCCCATCATATGAGTGCACGTGTGGATCACACCATATGGTTATTTGTATGTTGATAGGACTATGTATTGGAGGGTAAGAGTGACAGAAGCTTCAACCTAGCATAGAAATTGATGCATACGGGATTGAAGGGGGGCCAATATATCTTAATGCTATGGTTGGGTTTTACCTTAATGAACATTAGTAGTTGTGGATGCTTGCTAATAGTTCCAATCATAAGTGCATAGAATTCCAAGTCATGGATGACATGCTAGCAGTGGCCTCTCCCACATAAAACTTGCTATCGGTCTAGTAAAGTAGGCAATTGCTTAGGGACAATTTCGCAACTCCTACCACCACTTTTCCACACTCGCTATACTAACTTTATTGGTTCTTTACCTAAAACAGCCCCCAGTTTTTATTTATGTGCTCTTTATATTCTTGCAAACCTATCCCGTTACACCTACAAAGTACTTCTAGTTTTATACTTGTTCCAGGTAAAGCGAACGTCAAGCATGCGTAGAGTTGTATCGGTGGTCGATAAAACTTGAGGGAATATTTGTTCTACCTTTAGCTCCTTGTTGACTTCGAGACTCTTACTTATCTAAAGAGGCTAAAATTGATCCCCTATACTTGTGGGTTATCAAGACATTTTTCTGGCGCCATTGCCGGGGAGTTATAGCGTGGGGTGAATATTCTCGTGTGTGCTTGTTTGCTTTATGACTAAGTAGTTTTTATTTTCTGCTCTTGTTTTCTATGTTTAGTTATGGGTAGGAAACGCAAAATACCAAAAAAAATTAGTGGTACCTACTGAACCAATGGTTGAAGAACCACTCAAAATTCATCTTTTTAAATTCTCCCGACTACACTATATCGGAGAAGTTTGCACTTATTAAGGATTATATTCATGGGTTGCCTTTTACCGTTGCACATGATAATTTTGATGACTATAATATGCATGTGCTTGCTGCTCCTACTTGCAATTATTATGAGAGAGGAGCTACATCTCCGCCTCTTTATGTTTCCCACACGATAGAATTGCAAGAAACAGCTTATGCTATGTATTGGCCTTTACTTGATGTGCATGAATTGTTCTTGTATGACATCCCGATGCATAGGAAGATAGTTACACTTCATCATTGCTTGATATATGTTACTTTGTGCTCACTACTAAATTACAAATCATTGTTGATTCAAATTGGCTTTGATATACCTTGGGATCCGGGTGGATTCATTACTTGAGCACTTTATGCCTAGCTTAATGGCTTTAAAGAAAGCGCTGCCAGGGAGACAACCCGGAATTTTTAGAGAGTCATTTATTTCTGTTGAGTGCTTTTATAAAGTTTAAAAAGAAAAAATAAAGAGGAGAACCCAAAACTTTTCAAAAAGGAAAGTGAAAGTGAGAGAGACAAGCATTGTTGAAGTGGGGGAGCTCCTTGAACTTTGTTCATGCTCACGAAAACTTTGTGAATCTTGATTACAGAAACTTTTAAACAAAAATAATTATCCCCTTGTACAATTCCATTGTATTATAAAAATAATGTGCCAAGATTTTCCTTTAGGATGTTTACATTGCTTGTTAGTTTGTGCGGTGCAAAACAGAAACTTTGGTTGTAGTGCGTGATTTCACATTTTTTTTACCGGAACGTCAAATGGTTCTGAAACTTTTTGCAGTGTCTTTATATACAATTTTTCTATTTTTCCTAATTATTTTAGAATTTTTGGAGTACCATAGGTATGGTGAATGTTCAGATTATTACAGACTATCATGTTTAAGACAGATTCTGTTTTTGATGCATAGTTTGCTTGATTTGATGAAACTATCGATTTCTATCAGTGGATTAAGCCATGGAAAAGTTATATTACATTAGCTACAATGCAAAAATAAAATATGAATTGGTTTGCAATAGTACTTAGAGTAGTGATTTGATTTATTATACTAACGGATCTTACCGAGCTTTCTGTTGAGTTTTGTGTGGATGAAGTGTTCGAAGAACGAGGAGGTCTCGATGCGAGGAGAAGGAGGAGAGTCAAGAGCTCAAGCTTGGGGATGCCCAAGGCACCCCAAGTAAATATTCAAGGAGACTCAAGCGTCTAAGCTTGGGGATGCCCTAGAAGGCATCCCATCTTTCTTCAACAAGTATCGGTATGTTTTCGGATTCGTTTTGTTCATGTGATATGTGCAAATCTTGGAGCGTCTTTTGCATTTAGTTTTCACTTTTATTTTATGCACCATGCTGGTATGAGATAGTCCTTGGTTGATTTATATAATGCGCATTGCACTTCACTTATATTTTTTGAGTATGGCTTTATAGAATGCTTCATGTGCTTCACTTATATCATTTGAAGTTTGGATTGTCTGTTTCTCTTCACATAGAAAACCGCCATTTGTAGAATGCTCTTTGCTTCACTTATATTTGTTAGAGCATGGTAATATCTTTTGTAGAAAGAATTAAACTCTCTTGCTTCACTTATATCTATTTAGAGAGATGACATGAACTGGTCATTCACATGGTTGGTCATAAAATCCTACATAAAACTTGTAGATCACTGAATATGATATGTTTAATTCCTTGCAATAGTTTTGCGATATAAAGATGGTGATATTAGAGTCATGCTAGTGGGTAGTTGTGGATTGTAGAAATACTTGTGTTGAAGTTTGTGATTCCCGTAGCATGCACGTATGGTGAACCGTTATGTAACGGAGTTGGAGCATGAGGTATTTATCGATTGTCTTCCTTATGAGTGGCGGTCGGGGACGAGTGATGGTCTTCTCCTACCAATCTATCCCCCTAGGAGCATCCGCGTAGTACTTTGTTTTGATGACTAATAGATTTTTGCAATAAGTATGTGAGTTCTTTATGACTAATGCTGAGTCCATGGATTATACGCACTTTCACCCTTCCATCATTGCTAGCCTCTTCGATACCGTGCATTGCCCTTTCTCACCTTGAGAGTCAGTGCAAACTTCGCTGGTGCATCCAAACCCCGTGATACGATACGCTCTATCACACATAAGCCTCCTTATATCTTCCTCAAAACAGCCACCATACCTACCTATTATGGCATTTCCATGGCCATTCCGAGATATATTGCCATGCAACTTCCATCATCATCATATACATGACTTGAGCATTTATTGTCATATTGCTTTGCATGATCATAAGATAGCTAGCATGATGTTTTCATGGCTTGTCCATTTTTTGATGTCATTGCTACGTTAGGTCATTGCACATCCCAGTACACCGCCGGAGTCATTCATATAGAGTCATATCTTTGTTCTAGTATCGAGTTGTAATATTGAGTTGTGAGTAAATAAAAGTGTGATTATCATCATTATTAGAACATTGTCTCATGTGAGGTTATCAAAATAAAAGTGGCCAAAGAAGCCCCAAAAGAGAGAGAGAGAGAGAGAGAGAGAGAGAGAGGGGGGGAGGGAGAGAGGCCAAAGAAGCCTACAAAAAAAGAAAAAAAGAGAAAAATATATAAAAAAATGAGAGAAAAGAGAGAAGGGACAATGTTACTATCCTTTTACCACACTTGTGCTTCAGAGTAGCACCATGTTCTTCATATAGAGAGTCTCTTGAGTTATCACTTTCATATACTAGTGGGAATTTTCATTATATAACTTGGCTTGTATATTCCAACGATGGGCTTCCTCAAATGCCCTAGGTCTTCATGAGCAAGCAAGTTGGATGCACACCCACTTAGTTTTAGTTGGAGCTTTCACACACTTATAGCTCTAGTGCATCCATTGCATGGCAATCCCTACTCCTCGCATTGACATCAATTGATGGGCATCTCCATAGCCCGTTGATTAGCCGCGTCGATGTGAGACTTTCTCCCTTTTTGTCTTCTCGACACAACCTCCATCATCATATTCTATTCCACCTATAGTGCTATATCCATGGCTCACGCTCATGTATTGCGTGAAAGTTGAAAAGGTTTGAGAATGTCAAAAGAATGAAACAATTGCTTGGCTTATCATCGGGGTTGTGCATGATTTGAATATTTTGTGTGGTGAAGATTGAGCATAGCCAGACCATATGATTTTGTAGGGATAACTTTCTTTGGCCATGTTATTTTGAAAAGACATGATTGCTTTATTAGTATGCTTGAAGTATTATTGTCTTAATGTCAAATGATAGACTATTGCTTTGAATCACTCGTGTCTTAATATTCATGCCATGATTAGATTACATGATCAACATTATGCTAGGTAGCATTCCACATCAAAAATTATCTTTTTTATCATTTACCTACTCGAGGACGAGAAGGAATTAAGCTTGGGGATGCTAATACGTCTTCGTCGTATATATAATTTTTGATTGTTCCATGCCAATATTATACAACTTTCATATACTTTTGGCAACCTTTTATACTATTTTTGAGGACTAACATATTGATCCAGTGCCCAGTGCCAGTTCCTGTTTGTTACATGTTTTTTGTTTCGCAGAAAATCCATATCAAACAGAGTCCAAACGAGATAAAAATCGACGGAGATTTTTTTTGGAATATATGTGATTTTTGGGAAAAAGAATCAACACGAGATGATGCCCAAGGGGGCCACGAGGCAGGGGCGCGCCCTGGGCCCTCGTGGCCACCCCGTAAGGTGGTTGGTGCCCTTCTTTCGCCGGAAGAAAGCTAATATCCAGATAAAACTCATGTCCAAATTTCAGCCCAATCGGAGTTATGGATCTCCGGGAATATAAGAAACGGTGAAAGGGCAGAATCTGGAACGCAGAAACAGAGAGAGACAGATAGACAGATCCAATCTCGGAGGGGCTCTCGTCCCTCCGCTGCCATGGAGGCCATGTACCAGAGGGGAAACCCTTCTCCCATCTAGGGAGAAGGTCAAGGAATAAGAAGAAGAAGAAGAAGAAGAAGAAGAAGAAGAAGAAGAAGAAGAAGAAGAAGAAGAAGAAGGGGGGCCTCTCCCCCTCTCTCCCGGTGGTGCCGGAACGCCATCGGGGCCATCATCATCACCGTGATCTACACCAACACCTCCGTCATCTTCACCAACATCTTCATCACCTTCCCCCATCTATCTACAGCCATCCACTCTCCCGCAACCCACTGTACCCTCTACTTGAACATGGTGCTTTATGCTTCATATTATTATCCAATGATGTGTTGCCATCCTATGATGTCTGAGTAGATTTTCGTTGTCCGGTCGGTAATTGGTGAATTTCTATGATTGGTTTAATTTGCTTGTGGTTATGTGCTGTCCTTTGGTGCCCATCATATGAGCGCGGGTGTGGATCACACCATAGGATTAGTTGTATGTTGATAGGACTATGTATTGGAGGGAAAGAGTGACAGAAGCTTCAACCTAGCATAGAAATTGATGCATACGGGATTGAAGGGGGCCAATATATCTTAATGCTATGGCTGGGTTTTACCTTAATGAACGTTAGTAGCTGCGGATGCTTGCTAATAGTTCCAATCATAAGTGCATAGAATTCCAAGTTGGGGATGACAGGCAAGCAGTGGCCTCTCCCACATAAAACTTGCTATGGGTCTAGTAAAGTAGTCAAATTCTTAGGGACAATTTCGCAACTCCTACCACCACTTTTCCACACTCGCTATACTAACTTTATTGCTTCTTTACCTAAAACAGCCCCTAGTTTTTATTTACGTGCCCTTTATATTCTTGCAAACCTATCCCGTTACACCTACAAAGTACTTCTAGTTTTATACTTGTTCTAGGTAAAGTGAACGTCAAGCATGCGTAGAGTTGTATCGGTGGTCGATAAAACTTGAGGGATTGTTCTACCTTTAGCTCCTCGTTGGGTTCGACACTCTTACTTATAGAAAGAGGCTACAATTGATCCCCTATACTTGTGGGTTATCAATCATCTCATACAACAATTTATATAATCATCCCGCAACTAACTCATTAGTCACATTGCTTGCAAGGCTTATAGTGATGTGCATGATGTCCCACAAGTATAGGGGATCTATCGTAGTCCTTTCGATAAGTAAGAGTGTCGAACCCAATGAGGAGCAGAAGGAAATGACAAGCGGTTTTCAGTAAGGTATTCTCTGCAAGCACTGAAATTATCGGTAACAGATAGTTTTGTGATAAGGTAATTTGTAACATGTGTAATAAAAGTAAATAAGGTGCAGCAAGATGGCCCAATCCTTTTTGTAGCAAAGGACAAGCCTGGACAAACTCTTATATAAAGGAAAGTGCTCCCGAGGACACATGGGAATTATCGTCAAGCTAGTTTTCACCATGCTCATATGATTCGCATTCGGTACTTTGATAATTTGATATGTGGGTGGACCGGTGCTTGGGTACTACCCTTCCTTGGACAAGCATCCCACTTATGATTAACCCCTCTTGCAAGCATCCACAATTACAAAAGAAGTATTAAGGTAAACCTAACCATAGCATTAAACATATGGATCCAAATCAGTCCCTTACGAAGCAACGCATAAACTAGGGTTTAAGCTTCTGTCACTCTAGCAACCCATCATCTACTTATTACTTCCCAATTCCTTCCTCTAGGCCCAAACAATGGTGAAGTGTCATGTAGTCGACGTTCACATGACACCACTAGAGGAGAGACAACATACATCTCATCAAAATATCGAACGAATACCAAATTCACATGACTACTTATAGCAAGACTTCTCGCATATCCTCAGGAACAAACATAACTACTCACAAATCATATTCATGTTCATAATCAGAGGGGTATTAATATGCATAAAGGATGTAAACATATGATCTTCCACCGAATAAACCAACTAGCATCAACTACAAGGAGTAATCAACACTACTAGTAACCCGCAGGTACCAATCTGAGGCTTCGAGACAAAGATTGGATACAAGAGATGAACTAGGGTTTGAGAGGAGATGGTGCTGGTGAAGATGTTGATGGAGATTGACCCCCTCCCAATGAGAGGATCGATGATGATGACGATGGTGATGATTTCCCCCTCCCGGAGGGATGTTTCCCTACCAGAACAGCTCCGCCGGAGCCCTAGATTGGTTCCGCCAAGGTTCCGCCTCATGGCGGCGGTGTTTCGTCCTGAAAACTTGCTTATGATTTTTTTCTTGGACGAAAGGCTTCATATAGCAGAAGATGGGCACCGGAGGCCTGCCAGGGGGCCCACGAGACAGGGGGCGCGCCCAGGGGGTAGGGCGTGCCCCCACCCTCGTGGCCAGGGTGTGGGCCCCTTCTAGTTAATTCTTTCGCCAGTATTTTTTATATATTCCAAAACGTGCTCCCGTGAAGTTTCAGGACTTTTTGAGTTCTGCAGAATAGGTCTCTAATATGTGCTCTTGTTCCAGCCCAGAATTCCAGCTATCGGCATTCTCCCTCTTCATGTAAACCTTGTAAAATAAGAGAGAAAAGGCATAACTATTGTGACATAATGTGTAGTAACAGCCCATAATGCAATAAATATCGATATAAAAGCATGATGCAAAAATGGACGTATCAGTGCATCACCGAGAGGGCCCAGAGATACCTCTCCGAAATTGGAGTGAAAAATCCTAATTTTGATCTATGCCAACTCAACAAACAACATTGAAGACACCTGCAGAGCATCTTTATAATCACCCAGTTACGTTGTGACGTTTGATAGCACACTAAGTGTCCCTCCGGTATTCGGGAGTTGCATAATCTCATAGTCATAGGAACATGTATAAGTCATGAAGAAAGCAATAGCAATAAACTAAACGATCATAGTGCTAAGCTAACAGATGGGTCTAGTCCATCACATCATTCTCTACTGATGTGATCACGTTCATCAAATGACAACACATGTCCGTGGCTAGGAAACTTAACCATCTTTGATTAACAAGCTAGTTAAGTAGAGGCATACTAGGGACACTCTGTTTGTCTATGTATTCACACATGTACTAAGTTTCCAGTTAATACAATTCTAGCATGAATAATAAACATTTATCATGATATAAGGAAATATAAATAACAACTCTATTATTGCCTCTAGGGCATATTTCCTTCAATAAAATCCTATTTTTGGAGAGAAAAATCAGGGAGAAAGAATTGTCACGATCCACGAGACACAGCCGTCGCCAAGCCCTGTTCTTCCTCGGGAGGGTAGATCTAGAGTCCGTTTGGGGCTCCAGAGAGGGGGGTCTTCGTTCTTCGTCATCACCAACCCTTCTCCATCGCCAATTCCATGATGCTCCCCACCGCGAGTGAGTAATTCCTTCATAGGCTCGCTGGTCGGTGAGGAGTTGGATGAGATTCATCATGTAATCGAGTTAGTTTTGTTAGGGCTTGATCCCTAGTATCCACTATGTTCTTAGATTGATGTTGATATGACTTTGCCATGCTTAATGCTTGTCACTTTGGGCCCGGGTGCCATGATTTCAGATCTGAACCGTTTATGTTATCATTATTATATCCATGTTCTAGATCCAATCTTGCAAGTTATAGTCACCTACTACGTGTTATGATCCGGTAACCCCGGAGTGATTAACCGGGAATTCTTCTGGTGATTACCATAGTGTGAGGAGTTCATGTATTCACTATGTGTTAATGCTTTGTTCCGGATATCTATTAAAAGGAGGCCTTAATATCTCTTAGTTTCCAATAGGACCCCGCTGCCGCGGGAGGGTAGGACAAAAGATGTCATGCAAGTTCTTTTAATAAAGCACGTATGACTATTTACGAAATACATGCCTACATTATATCGATGAACTGGAGCTAGTGCCGAATAGCCCTAAGTTATAACTGTCACATGATGAATATCATCCAACAAGTCATCGATCCAATGCCTATGAATTTATCTTATATTGTTTCTGCTAAGTTACTAATGCTATCATCACTGTTACACTTGCTACAAAATTACTGCTACCAATGTTACTGTTACTATTGCTGCTGGCACTACTATCAAAACTATCAAACTACTGTGCTACTGATTACTTGTTAAGGATAATTAATCTCCATGTGTGGTTGAATTGACAACTCAGCTGCTAATACCTTCAAATATTCTTTGGCTCCCCTTGTGTCGAATCTATAAATTTGGGTTGAATACTCTACCCTTGAAAACTGTTGCGATCCCCTATACTTGTGGGTTATCACTTCATGACTATCAGTTATCAATATCTCCCATGCTAAATAGGCTAGTGGCGGTTCCCAAGCGATAAAAAGTAAAGGTTTTGACTCCATTGGGAGTTTTTGTTTGATTATTCGAGCTATTAACTCTTTTTGTATTTTGCAGTTTGGGACTGGGCATCCCTATTACCGCCATTTTCTCGTGTGATGGTGAGTGAATAAACACTCGACCTGAGAATAACCCGCTTAGCATGGAAGATATCGACCACCTCCTGTCGTTCCATGACTGATCCAGGAACACAAAACGGATAATTTTTTAGGAGTTTTTAGAGGTGGCACATGCAAATTTACTTAGAATGGCAGGGTAATACCGCATATAGGTAGGTATGGTGGACTCATATGGAATAACTTTGGGTTCAAGGTTTTTGATGTACAAGAAAATCCCCACTAGGCGAAGGCTAACAATTAGGTTGAGAAGCGACCAGCTAGAGAGCAACAATGATCATGATCATGCATTATGCATAAGTAACATTGGACACTAGCATGAGTAGGATATGATCACCGTGAACATAAATATCATAGAGGCTATGTTGGTTTTGATTCAACTACATGCATGAACATGTACCAAGTCAAGCCACTTGAACATTCAGAGGAGGATACCATATCATCATACTACATCACAATCATTTTAACGCAATGTTGATATCCAAGATAAATCATTATTCACTCCCAGATACTTATGCATGGCATGAGTAACTATAATCTCTAATTGTCATTGCAAACATGTTTAATCATAATGGACTGAATCATGGATACTAGGTTAAACATATTTACACAAAATGAACATGTTGAGTTCATACCTGTTTCTCTCTGTCACGGCCAGTTCATCGAATATCGTCATTATTGCCTTTCACTTGCACGACCGAACGATATGAAAATAATAATAGTGCAAGAGTGCCATGGACTAAGCTGGAATCTGCAAAACATTTTATTCAACGGGAGAAGACAAGGTAAAATGGGCTCTTTGTTAGTTCAACAATTATTCAACTGAGAGCCACTCAACATTTTCATCATGGTCTTCTCCTTGGTACAACTTGAATAAAAAGAAAAGAAATTCAGAGAAACACATTGAAATATTTTTGGAGTTTTTGGTTTTCTTGAACAAGCAAATAAAAACGAGAAAAACTATTTACACAGGAAAGCTCCCAACAAGCAAAAGAAGAATAAGGAAATCTTTTTGGGTTTTCTTTTTGATATTAATATTACAACTAAGCATGCATAGAAACTAAACTAACTACAACTAAATTTTTTGTTTTTTCTAAAGTTTTTCAAACACACAAGAAGAAGGCAAGAAAAATAAATCTAAGCATCGATGATACAATGAAAAAGTGTGAGCACCGACAAATGGAATAAGTATACATGAACGTAATGTCGGTGGAAACATGTACTCCCCCAAGCTTAGGCTTTTGGCCTAACTTGGTAGTCGATCAGTATCCTGGAGGGTAGTAGGGGTGCTGAGGAGTGGGCATCCACTCGTCCCACTGTTGAGGCTCCTCCTGTGCCGCTTCCGCAACAGCCTGAGCATTCCGGTAGGCGATGATATCCTCAGGCATAATCCTATATTCGCCCCTGGCAGCAGAATCAAACAAAGCAGGTGTAGGCAAGGGGATAATATCATGAGTTTTAACGCTAAAGACCAGGTTATAAGGAATGGGGATGTTAGGATAATCTCGTGCAAGAAAATGATGGTGTTCCATGGCTGCCAGTCTAGGTAAACCTTGGTCAGAGGGTAATCATGAGGGCGTATCTCAACCTTGAAGTGAGCCGCCAAACGAGTAGCAAAAATCCCACCGTGTATTTCACCCTAGGATTTATTAAGATGGAGGCGGCGAGCTACAATAGCTCCCAAGCTATGAGTGTTGTCGCCCTCTAGTGCTCAGCGTAAAACAACAAAGTCTAGTGCACTGAGCGCACCTACTTTCTTTCTAGCAAGCAAGCACTTAGCAACAAATAAAGCAAAATAATGTATGGCAGGAAAGTGTATGCTAGCAGCCGTGGTGGCTGACACCCCTCTCTCATCTCCCAATGTCAAAGTGTGATAAAAGTCCTCAAACCCAGTCGGCCTAGGCTCGGCTAAGCTCCCATCAGAAGGGATCAAGCATATGTCCCAGAATTCAGTAAGTGGTATCTGATGGTTTTCAGCATATAAATCAAAGATCACTTCAGGAGGATTATTCCTAGGCAGGAAAGCAAAACTTTGAACAAAGATATTTGTGAGGATTTGGTGCTGGTCACACTCATCTATAATGAAGTCGGTGAAGATGCCATTTGCAACATATTGTGTGAACTCCTAAAGGATTCCAGCCTCTTCCAGAAACAGGGTGTGCGGCCATTCGC
This sequence comes from Triticum dicoccoides, assembly GCF_002162155.2. Taxonomy (NCBI): domain Eukaryota; kingdom Viridiplantae; phylum Streptophyta; class Magnoliopsida; order Poales; family Poaceae; genus Triticum; species Triticum dicoccoides. The sequence goes on along the minus strand of NC_041392.1, from coordinate 418,027,772 downwards.
ACGGTCGTACCTCCGCCAACCTCCAAGGATGGAGATCACTATCAGATGACTCCCCAATAACACCCTTGGAGTTCTTCTTGGAGCCAAACTTCCTAAAGATATTCATGGTTTTGCTATGAACAAAATTCTGAAATTTATTAGCCCACAAAAAATTCTCAACAAAACTTCACAAAATTGATACCAACTACTCATAGGAATGCATAGAGGCCATAGAAAGCATTCAAACTACTTAGAACACTAAGAATTTAACATGCAAGCACATCTACAGCAGCACCAAGAGTAACTAATTATTCAAAATATAAACCACTAAAGCAAAAAGTAATTGGACAAACGGTGGAGTCACATACCAAGCAATAATCCCCCAAAACAGTTTCGGAAACGGAGCTTCGAGCAAAGAGATCGAAATCCACGAGTTTGAGCTCAAGAACATGGGAGAGAGAGCAATGGAGATTTTTTGGAGGTAGGTGAGGATGTGGTGTAAAGAGATAAGTGAGAGGGCCCACATGGGGACCACAACCCACCAGGGCGCGCCTGGGGGTCCTGGCGCGCCCAGGTGGGTTGTGCCCACCTGGTGCACCTCCCTCTGATGTTATTTGCACCATAAATTCTTAAATATTCAGAAAAAATTGTATTAAATTTTCAAGGCATTCTGAGAACTTTTATTTTTGGGTCATTTTTTTATTGCACGGGAAAATCAGAAAACGGACAAAACATGGCATTTTATTTTATTTAACTAATAAAAACAGAGAATAAAAAGTAGGAACAGAAAGTAGTGCTTACTAAATTCATCAACTTCATACCGTTCAAAAATGATCCATTAATAATGGTTGATCAAGTCTTATTAAAAACCACTTTCGATTAGCATGAAACCGAAGAACTTTCGTAAATCACTAAGTTACCTCAATGGGGATATGCATGTCCCCAACAATAAGCATTTCATATTTCTTTTTGACAGTAGGTAGAGGTATTTGAAAACTTCCAATAGTGATTGTCAGAGATTTTTCAATAATATTAATACCATTCACTTGGAATTGTTTCTTCGGAAGTGCACCGTATGCTCACATTAATATGAAAAGTGACCTTACTTTTATTGCAATCAATAACAGCCCCTGCAGTATTCAAGAAGGGTCTACCAAGGATAATCGACATGTTGTCGTCCTCGGGCATCTCAAGTATAACAAAGTCAGTCAGAATAGTAACATTAGCAACAACAACGGGCACATCCTCATAGATACCAATAGGTATGGCACTTGATTTGTCAGCCATTTGCAAAGATATTTCAGTAGGTGTGAGTTTATTCAACTCAAGTCTTTTATATAAAGAGAAAGGCATAACACTAACACCAGCTCCTAAATCACACAAAGCAGTTTTCACATAATTCTTTTTGATAGAGCAAGGTATAGTTGGTATTCCTGGACCTCCAAGTTTTTTAGGTACTCCATCTTTAAAAGTGTAATTAGCAAGCATAGTGGCGATTTCAGCTTCCAGTATTTTTCTTTTATTGGTGATGATATCTTTCATATACTTTGTGATGAGGGCATCAATACCATTGTTACACCCACAGCCCCTACTGCTATACATACTGGACCAATTACTAGAGCTCGTGCACGCCAATTAAATTATCAGGTACTTTCATTTCTTGGTAATGATTCTAATGTTCATGAGAATATGATGATGCCTAAATTGGATACATTTGTCTTACTTACAAATGAAGGGCCTAGCTTGGACAAGAGGGATGAACATTGGAGCAAGATTAAGCATGGAGATGATGGCATGCGCAAGGGGAACAAGAACGGAGTTACAAGTGATGATTTCAGGACTTTGAAGCCACCATAATGAGTGCATGAAGCCTTGGACGAAATATACAAGATGCCACTTCATAAATTTCGTCTAGAGGCTATTATAGGTGCTACGTCACCTTATTTTTGGGCCAGGCCAATGTAATTTCAAAATAGTCAAGTATAGGTTGTTTTTAGAGTCTGTATGTGTGGGGAAACAAGAGTTAGGGTTGGTTTCGGACCCCTCCTCCAAGGGCCACGAAATTCCCCCCTCTTCCTCCATATATACAGCCCTTAGGGCATTGTTTAGACTTTGGGTTTTGTTTAGATTAAAAGTTCGCCATAGCTGCAACTTCGCGTACTTCGTTTGTGTTCAACGACCAGACAAAGGCGTCACAGAACCCCACCTTCATTAATAAATCTTTCCTCTTATATTCGCAATATCCAGATTGCAATCTTAGTTTCTTGCTTGTTCTTCGTTTGCTCGCAGGAAACAGACCCTCGTGGTCAGGTTGATCGTGCTCCGGTGTGGTCAATAACCCCTCAGAAGTTGGTTTAGAGATTGCTAAGGCGCGACGTCTAACACGTTCGTAGTCAGATCGTCAAGGTCGACTCCCAAAGAAAACGATAGCCACCATCTCATTGAAACATCGGGACACCTTTGCCTCTATCAAGTGGTATCAGATTTCCAGGTTGCTCGGTGAGATTTTTACAGTTGTTTCATAGTTTAGATTGAGTCCGTTCTTCATACCTATAGTCCACGAAAAAGCCCAAAAAAATTAGGGTTAGCTCATCCTATTCGAACCAGTCTGAGCCTTTGCATAGTCTTTTCAATATTTTGCTTTGTTGAATTTGCGGTTGCATTGTCGTGTCAATTTGTTGGCCTTAGCATCTAGTCTTTTAGAGTTTCGAGTTCTGGTCATAAGTTATCACGCCGCCACCGCACCATCATCATCGGCCCTGCCATCTACCACGACCGCTTATCCGCCACCGCTCTGAATCTGTATCCATATACCACCACCAATCAGTATCCATATACCACCACCGATCTGTATCCATATACCACCACCGCTACCATATATCACCACCGCTGCCATATCTTACCACCATATATCCACCACCAATCCGAGTTCCTTTCATATTAGGTTTGTTTTCGAGATCCATCTAATTTCTGATTGGTGTTTCCTTGCCTGAGTAGGTTTAAAAAAAGAGTCTGGAGACCCCCGGGCAGTTTTTAGGCCAAAATTTCGGCGACCAAAAATATTTTTCCCTATCCTATTTTTAGGATTTTCTGAGTCTTTTGAGACACTCGCAATCATAGTGATTTTTTGTCGCACTTTTTCATCGTCGCTGCCCTGATTTGCGAAAAAAATTGTCAAAAAAATTTCGTGTCCATCCTGTCATTTTGACCTGGGAAGAGTTTTGAGACACTCGCCATTATAGTGATTTTTTGCAAAACAAAAGAGGAGCGCCAAAAAAACAGAGCAAAAAAATTGAGAGTGTGCTTTTCCCTTGTTTACGTGCAGCGCCGTGATTTTGTTAGTGTTCTAGTCTCACGTCTCTAGCACGGTCTAGCCTAGGACCAGCACAGTACCATCGTTGAGCGTTTATTCAACTTTGCATCTCTGAATTGATTATTGCTAATCTTTTTGCTACCATATTATAAGCCTTCCTAGCTCCACATAAATATACGTCGTGCGTTTGACTCTCCCTGGTAATCGCTCTATCCAAGCTTTGAAAGTTTTCACTATAGAGGTTTCCGGTCACCGCCTGCTACCGGGTAAGAACTGGTAAGAATTTGAGATTTGCTTGATGGATTTGAGACACCCACCACCACCACTTGTTAGTAGTCTATAGGATCATATTCTTGTGTGTTTCTATTGCTGCTAACCATGGCAGGATCACAAGCCAACGAGATTGACTGGGAGAACTTGACAAGAAAGGAGCTTCATGATAAGTTTTAGCAAATGATGAGTGGATGGGTGCAAGATGTGCTAAACTTATTTGAAGAGGCCATGGAGAAGATAGATGGCATGGAGAAGACGTTTGAAACAAAGCTCGATAACAACAACGCCTTCCAAATCAAGTGGGACGAGCACTGCATGTTCCCATTGAGCCTGGTCAAAATTGTGATGCCGCTGTTGATGTTTCTATAGCTCCTGCTGCTACTGCAGAGGTGGAGGGCCATTACGAGGATGAGGTTGATCAAAATCAGAACTACGTGCAACCACCAGCACCAGGTCGTCCTCATGCATATCATCGCAACGGTAGGGCTGCACCACCACCTGAGGTACGAGATCATGACCATCTTCCTAAACTAAAATTGAATATTCCACCATTTGAGGGTAGATATGTTCCTGATATTTATCTTACTTGGGAGTTAGAAACTGAACAGCATTTTACATGTTTACAATATCCCGAGGAGCGACGTGTTCCTGCTGCTGTTTGTGCTTTCACTAGTTTTGCATGTGTTTGGTGGTCTGAACATTGTAGATTATATCCTATTCCATCTACTTGGTCTGCTTTGAAAATTTCTATGTGTACTCGCTGGTTTCCACCATACTATCAACGTGAATTGCTTCAAAAATTGTAGCGTTTGAGACAAGGAAAAAATTATGTAGAAGAATATTATCAGGAATTACAAACTGGTATGATTAGATGTGGTATTGTTGAGGATAATGAAGCTATGCTTGCACGTTTTATGGGTGGATTAAATAAAGAGATTCAAACCATTCTAGAGTATAAGGAGTATAATAATATAACTCGTTTATTCCATCTTGCTTGCAAAGCTGAACGTGAAGTGCAGGATCGACGGGCATTGGCACTAATTAATTTTTCTGCAGGTCGATTTTCATTATGGACACCACGTACATCCTCTACTCCCACATGTTCTACTACAGCACCACTAACTTCAGCCGCCAATTCCAACCGAGATACAAGAAAATAGGCACCACCACCACCATCTGCTAGGGGTGCACCTTCCGGTCCCACACAGAGCTCTTCTTCATCCATGGCATCAACAGGGCACACAAGTGATATTATTTGTCATCGTTGTAAGGGACGAGGTCATTATGCAAGAGAATGCAAATCTCAGTGTGTGATGATTGCTACCGAGGATGGTGGGTATGAGTCCGCTAGTGACTATGATGAAGAGACTTTGGCTCTTATTACAAGTGAAGAACACGGTGGAGACGATTCTGATTATGAGACACAATACATGGTTGCTGAAGATGCTGACAGGTATGAAAGTTTAGTTGCTCAACGTGTTTTGAGTGTGCAGGTCACACAAGCTGAGCAAATCAGAGGCATAATTTGTTCCACACAAAGGGAGTTGTGAAGGAACGTTCTGTCTGCGTCATCATTGATGGAGGGAGTTGCAACAACTTGGCTAGCATGGAGATGGTGGAGAAGCTATCTCTCACCACAAGACCACATCCACATCCTTACTGCATCCAATGGTTCAACAACAACGGCAAGGTTAAGGTAACACGTACTGTTTGTGTGCATTTTAGTATCTCTACATATGCTGATTATGTTGATTGTGATGTGGTACCCATGCAAGCATGTTCCATATTACTTGGTAGACCATGGCAGTTTGATAAAAATTATGTACACCATGGTAGAAATAATCAGTATACTCTTGTTCATAAGGATAACCATATTACTTTGCTTCCTATGACTCTTGATTCCATTTTGAAAAATGATATTAATAGAGGTAATAAAGCAAAATAGGAGAAAAATAAGAGTGAAAATCAGATTGTGGCAAAAGAATTTGAGCAACAAATAAAACCTAATAATAAACCATCTAGTGTTGCTTCTGAAATTAAATTGAAAAGTGCATGTTTACTTGCCACAAAATCTGATATTGATGAGCTAGATTTCAGCAAATCTGTTTGATATGCTTTTGTGTACAAAGAGGCATTATTTTCATTCGAGGACGTGCCTTCCTCTTTGCTCCCTGCTGTCACTAACATTTTGCAATAGTTCGCTGACGTTTTCCCACAAGACGTGCCACCGGGATTACCACCTATTCGAGGGATTGAGCATCAAATTGACTTAATTCCCGGTGTATCGCTACCCAACCGTGGACCATACCGTACCAATCCAGAGGAAACGAAGGAGATTATGCGTCAAGTACAGGAGCTGCTCGACAAAGGTTATATACGTGAATCTCTTAGTCCTTGTGTTGTTCCTATTACACTAGTGCCTAAAAAGGATGGTACGTCGCGTATGTGTGTTGATTGTAGAGGCATTAATAATATTACTATTCGTTATCGTCATCCTATTCCTAGGCTAGATGATATGCTTGATGAATTGAGTGGCTCTACAATATTCTCCAAAGTTGATTTGCATAGTGGATACCATCAAATTCGTATGAAATTGGGAGATGAATGGAAAACAACTTTTAAAACTAAGTTTGGTTTATATGAGTGATTAGTCATGCCTTTTGGGTTAACTAATGCACCTAGTACTTTCATGAGACTAATGAATGAAGTTTTACGTGCTTTCATTGGACGATTTGTGGTAGTCTATTTTGATGATATACTGATTTATAGCAAATCTTTGGAAGAACATTTGGAACGTTTACGTTATGTTTTTATTGCTCTATGTGATACACGTTTGTTTGGTAACCTTAGGAAGTGCACCTTTTGCACCGGCCGAGTATCTTTTCTTGGCTATGTTGTTACTCCACAGGGAATTGAAGTTGATAAAGCCAAGATTGAAGCTATTGAGAGTTGGCTGCAGCCCAAAACGGTCACATAGGTGAGGAGTTTTCTTGGACTCGCTGGTTTCTATAGGCGTTTTGTGAGAGATTTTAGCACCATTGTTGCACCTCTCAATGAGCTTACAAAGAAGGATGTGCCTTTTGTTTGGGGTACCGCACAGGAATAAGCCTTCACGGTATTGAAAGATAAGTTGACACATGCACCTTTACTCCAACTTCCTGATTTTAATAAGACTTTTGAGCTTGAATGTGATGCTAGTGGAATTGGATTAGGAGGTGTGTTATTACAAGATGGCAAGCCTGTTGCATACTTTTCTGAAAAAATGAATGGGCCTAGTTTGAACTATTCTACTTATGATAAAGAATTATATGCTCTTGTTCGGACCTTAGAAACATGGCAACATTATTTATGGCCCAAAGAATTTGTTATACATCCTGATCATGAATCTTTGAAACACATTAAAAGTCAAGCAAAACTGAACCGTAGACATGCTAAATGGGTTGAATTCATTGAGACTTTCCCTTATGTCATTAAACATAAGAAGGGTAAAGAAAATGTTATTGCTGATGCATTGTCTCGTAGTTATACTATGCTTTCACAACTTGACTTTAAAATCTTTGGTTTGGAGACCATCAAAGATCAATATGTGCATGATGCCGAATTTAAAGATGTATTGCAGAATTGTAAAGAAGGTAGAACATGGAACAAGTTTGACGTTAACGATGATTTGTGTTTCGTGCTAACAAGCTATGCATTCCAGCGAGCTCCGTTCGTCTTTTGTTGTTATAGGAGGCGCATGGAGGAGGACTAATGGGACACTTTGGCGTGAAGAAGACAGAGGATATACTTGCTACACATTTCTTTTGGCCAAAGATGAGATGGGATGTTGAACGTTTTGGTGCTCGCTGCACTACATGTCAAAAAGCTAAATCACGACTCAATCATCATGGTTTATATATGCATTTGCATGTACCTAGTGTTCCTTGGGAGGATATATCTATGGACTTTGTTTTAGGTTTACCTCGAACAAAGAGGGGGGGATAGCATATTTGTTGTCGTGGATAGGTTCTCGAAAATGGCACACTTTATACCATGTCATAAAAGCGATGATGTTGTTAATGTTGCTGATTTGTTCTTTCGTGAAATTATTCGCTTGAATGGTGTGCCAAATACTATTGTTTCAGATCGTGATACTAAATTTCTTAGCCACTTTTGGAGATGTTTATGGGCTAAGTTGGGGACTAAACTGCTTTTTAGTACTACTTGTCACCCCCAAACTGATGGACAAACTGAAGTAGTAAATAGAACATTGTCTACTATGCTTAGGGCTGATTTGAAGAATAATAAGAAAATGTGGGAAGAATGCTTGCCTCATATTGAATTTGCTTATAATCGTTCATTGCATTCTACTACTAAGATGTGCCCTTTTGAAATTGTGTATGGTTTCCTACCTCGTGCACCTATTGATTTGTTGCCTCTTCCATCTTCGGAGAAGGTTAATTTTGATGCTAAACAATGTGCTGAATTGATTTTAAAAATGCATGAGTTAACTAAGGAAAACATTGAGCGTATGAATGCTAAATATAAACTTGCTGGAGATAAGGGTAGAAAACATGTTGTGTTTGCACCTGGAGATCTTGTTTGGTTACATTTGCGTAAGGATAGATTTCCTGATTTGCGCAAATCAAAGATAATGCCACGTGTTGATGGTCATTTTAAGGTGTTAGAGAAAATAACTGATAATGCATATAAACTTGAGCTGCCTGTAGATTTTGGAGTTAGTCCCACTTTTAACATTGCAGATTTGAAGCCTTATTTGGGTGAGGAAGATGAGCTGACTTCATTTCAATAAGGGGAGGATGATGAGAACATCAATACCATTGTTACACCCATAGCCCCTGCTGCTATACATACTGGACTAATTACTAGAGCTCGCGCACGCCAATTAAATTATCAGGTACTTTCGTTTCTTGGTAATGATTCTAATGTTCATGAGAATATGATGCTGTCTAAATTGGATACATTTGTCTTACTTACAAATGAAGGGCCTAGCTTGGACAAGAGGGGTGAACATTGGAGCAAGATTAAGCATGGAGATGATGGCATGCGCAAGGGGAACAAGAATGGAGTTACAAGTGATGATTCCGGGACTTTGAAGCCACCATAATGAGTGCATAAAGCCTTGGACGAAATATACAAGAGGCCACTTCATAAATTTCGTCCAGAGGCTATTATAGGTGTTGTGTCACCTTATTTTTGGGCAATGCCCATGTAATTTCGAAATATTCAAGTATAGGCTGTTTTTAGAGTCCGTATGTCTGGGGTAACAAGAGTTAGGGTTGGTTTTGGATCCCTCCTCCAAGGGCCACGAAATTCCCCCCTCTTCCTCCAAATATACAGCCCTTAGGGCATCGTTTAGACTTTGGGTTTTGTTTAGATTAAAAGTCCGCCATAGCTGCAACTTCGCGTACTTCGTTTGTGTTCAACGACCAGACAAAGGCGTCACAGAATCCCATCTTCATTAATAAAGCTTTCCTCTTATATTCACAATATCCAGATTGCAATCTCAGTTTCTTGCTTGTTCTTCGTTTGCTCGCAGGAAACATACCCTCGTGGTCAGGTTGATCGTGCTCCGACGTGGTCAATAACCCCTCGAAAGTTGGTTTAGCGATTGCTAAGGCGCAACATCTCGCACGTTTGTAGTCGGATCGTCAAGGTAGACTCCCACAGAAAACGATAGCCACCATCTCATCGAAACATCGGTACACCTTTGCCTCTATCACTTTGCATAAGGAGGCATTCTCAGAATATCAGTCAAGCGAGCACGCAAAAGGACTGGCCTCATCATTTCAGCAAAGCGTTCAAATTATTCATCATCATTCTTTTTAGTTGGCTTAGGTGGAAAAGGCATAGGTTTTTGAACCCACGGTTCTCTTTCTTTACCATGTTTTCTAGCCACAAAGTCTCTTTTATCATACCTTTTATTCTTAGCTTGTGGGTTATCAAGATCAATAGGTGGTTCTATCTCAACATCATTATCTGGTTCTTTTTCATTGTTTGGTTGAGAGTCTTCATGAACTTCATCGTTATCTTTTTCATTATTAGTATGTGAGTGTTCATTACCAGGTTGAGTTTCAGCATCAGAGATAGAAGTTTCATTGTCATTATCAGGAGGTTTCTCTATTTCAGGTTCACTATAAGTATGCAAAGTCCTATTATTTTTCTTTTTAGAAGGCCTAGGTGCACTAGTGTCATTTCTTTGTGAGTCTTGTTCAATTCTCTTTGGGTGTCCCTCAGGATAAAGTGGTTCCTGGGTCATTTTACCTCCTCTAGTTGCAACTCTAACAGCAAAGTCATGCATATTATTATTCATTTCATCAAGCAACTCTCTTTGAGATTTAGCAACTTGTTCTAACTGAGTTTGAACCATAGAAGCATGTTTTCCAACACCTCTAACATCATTTGAAATTCTAAATAACAAGTCACTCAAGCGAGCAATCATATCAGAATTATATTTCAATTGTTTCATAACATTTGCATTGAAGTGAGCTTGTTTTCTAATGTAGTTTTCAAACTCACAAAAGGCATTGGCTAGGATGCATATTGTGAGGATTGTCATTATCATTGAACTTCGTAAGAGAATTTACCTCTACCACCTTAGGCAGCGGTGGTGTATTAAGCCCATGTATTTGTTCAATAGGAGGTAAAATTTTAACATCCCCAGCTTTAATACCTTTTTCCTTCATAGATTTCTTTGCCTCTTGCATATCTTCAAGACTGAGATATAATATACCCCTCTTCTTCGGAGTGGGTTTAGACGGTGGTTTAGGAATAGTCCAATCATCATAATTTTTCAATATGTTATTCAATAATTCTTCAACTTGTCCAACAGTTCGTTCCCTGAAAACACAACCAACACAACTATCTAGGAAGTCCCTAGAAGCATCAGTTAGTCTATTATAGAAGATATCAAGTATTTCATTTTTCTTAAGAGGATGATCAGGCAAAGCATTAAGTAACTGGCAAAGCCTCCCCCAAGCTTGTGGGAGACTCTCTTCTTTAGTTTGCACAAAGTTAAATATTTCCTGCAAATCAGTTTGTTTCTTATGAGCAGGGAAATATTTTTCAGAGAAGTAATAAATCATATCCTAGGTACTACACACACAACCAGGAGCAAGAGTATTGTACCAAGCTTTAGCATCACCCTTTAATGAGAAAGGAAATAATTTGAGAATAAAGTAATAGCAAGCTTTCTCATCATGAGTAAAAAGGGTGGCTATATCATTCAACTTAGTAAGATGTGCCACAGCAGTTTCAGTTTCATAACCATGGAAAGGATCAGATTCAGCCAAAGTAATTAGATCTGGGTCGACGGAGAATTCATAATCCTTATCATCAATAAAGATAGGTGAGGTAGCAAACTTAGGATCACATTTCATTCTAGCATTTAGAGATTTTTCTTTATACTTGTGTAGTAATTTATCTAGATCATCTCTATCATCACACGTAAGAATATCTCTATTTGTTTCTTCACTCATAACATAACCTTACGGTACCTTAGGCAATTCATATCTAGGAGGGCTAGTTCTAGCAAGTGTTTCAGGAGATTCCGTTTCAAGCTCATCATCAGATTCAACAACATCATGTTGTATTACTCTAGCAATTTTTTTCATCAAGAAATTCATCAAGTGGCACATCATCATTAACAAGCAAGGTACTAGCATCATCATAAGCATCATTCATAGTAGAAGTAGCATCATCAATAACTTGCGACATATTAGAATTGATAGCATGTGGTGGTGTTGCAAGTTTACTCATAACAGAAGGTGAATCTAAAGCAGAACTGGATGGCAGTTCCTTACCTCCCCTCGTCTTTGAGGGAAATATCTTAGTCTTAGGATCCTTCAGATTCTTCATAGTGATAATATAATAATAATCCCAAGTGACGCAACAAATATAGCTATGCTCCCCGGCAACGGCGCCAGAAAAAGGTCTTGATATCCCACAAGTATAGGGGATCGCAACAGTTTTCAAGGGTAAAGTATTCAACCCAAATTTATAGATTTGACACAAGGGGAGGCAAAGAATATTTGAAGGTATTAGCAGCTGAGTTGTCAATTCAACCACACCTGGAGATTAATTATCTGCAGCAAGGTGATCAGTAGCAAAGTAGTTTGATAGTTTTGATAGTAGTGACAGCAGCAATAGTAACAGTAGCAGTGATAGCAGTAATTTTGTAGCAAGTGTAACAGTGATGGTAGTAGTAGTAGTTAGCAGAAACAATATGAAAAAAATTCGTAGGCATTGGATCGGTAACTTGTTGGATGATATTCATTATGTGACAGTTATAACCTAGGGCGATTCTAATATGACAGTCACTTTAGGCACCCGGGCCCAAAGTGACAAGCATTAAGCATGGCAAAGTCATAGCAACATCAATCTAAGAACATAGTGGATACTAGGGATCAAGCCCTAACAAAACTAACTCGATTACATGATGAATCTCATCCAACTCCTCACCGACCAGCGAGCCTACGAAGGAATTACTCACTCCCGATGGGGAGCATCATGAAATTCGCGATGAAGAATGGTTGGTGATGACAAAGAACAAAGACCCCCCTCTCCGGAGCCCCAAACGGACTTCAGATCTGCCCTCCCGAGGAAGAACAAGGCTTGGCGGCGGCTCCATCTCGTGGATCGCGATAATTTTTTCTCCCTAATTTTTTCTCAAAAAATAGGATTTTTATAGCGTTGGTTTCAGAGTCTGCGGGGCCACCAGGTGTGGACAACCCACCTGGGCGCGCCAGCAGAGGGGGCGCGCCCTGGTGGGTTGTGCCCACCCAGGGGCCCCTTTTCGGTAGGTCTTGGCTTCAGAAATTCTTATATACTCCTATTATATAAAAATTCCTCACAAAGTTTCGTTCCATTCCGAGAACTTTTATTTCTGCACAAAAACAACATCATGGTAGTTCTGCTGAGAACAGTGTCAGTTCGGGGTTACTTTTATTCAAATCATGCAAATTAGAGTCCAAAATAAAAGGAAGAGTGTTAGGAAAAATAGATATGTTGGAGACGTATCAAGTGGCCATGTGTCGAAAGTAACATATCAACACGGAATTCACTATATCACGTCTATTAAACATACATAAATATTAGTATTAAGCTTAAATTCAAATTTCACATGGCGGTAACCAACAAATGACCAACTGCAAGAAACTAGAAATTCACTTAACTCCATATATTTACCGCGAATCCAAAATGTTGTAATCAAATCTAAGTTCCATCGGCAGGTTTTCTTCCTATAACTGAAGATCAACCAGACGTGGAAATTTACAAAAACAACCTAACTTTGCGTACTTAACGTAAATTAAAAAAAATGAATTCCATGGACTAGGTTCCGCAGGTAAGATCAGACAGGTGTCACAGAAATGTCATATCAGCCGGGCAAAAAGAGCTACTACAACAAAAGAAATCAAAGGACAGCGACCACTATAGCCGAGAAGAAAGAAGTATGCAAGAAAGGAGCAAAGCAGGCTGCTGCCATGCACAAGGGAAGGGAAGAGAAGTGAAGGCTAAATGGGAGGGGGACGAGAAAAGGGAGGCGGGAATGGTCTGGAGCAGCAAGCCAACCAACTCCTCGCGGGATCACGGGCATTTTCCCTCCAAAAAGCTTCCTCTCCTCCTTTTTCCCCTTTTCCCCAACGCTCATATCTTCTCCCTCGTCCATCCAACCAAGCTAGCAATCTCTCTCTCTCTCTCATCCTCCGCGCGGCGTGCGTTTCTTTCTTTCTTGGCTAGCTCCTCGATCAAGGTGTTCGCGCGCAGGCGTGCGGGTCGATGCGCATGGAGGGTGGAGGCGCCGGGGCAGGAGGAGGAGGTCACGGCGGCGGCCATGGCCTCGGCGGCGAGGCGCAGATCAAGGGCACGCTCACCCACGGCGGCAGGTACGTGCAGTACAACGTCTACGGCAACCTCTTTGAGGTCTCTGCTAAGTACGTCCCACCCATCCGACCTGTCGGCCGCGGCGCCTGCGGCATCATCTGGTACGTACGTCATGCGCTGCATCTGCTCGCGTATATTCCTCAGTTACCTCAGAAAATGGATTGCTTTGCTCGATCAGCTGACTGCGATCCTGTTGCGAGTTCGCTACAGCATATACGACTGAAAGTGGGTCTTGATTAAAGCTACAAATTACCATAGCCTAGCGTATATATATATTATAGTATTAAACCATAAAGCTTTCTATAACGGACCAGTACTAGTTAATTGTTATGGTATGGCTATATTTAACAGCAAAAATAGCTTCTCAATACTAAAAGGAAACAAGAGCTGTTTCTAGTTGATTTTGAGCCTGTGGTGACAAATTCTTTTCTGTGATCTTCTTCTCCAGCGCTGCTGTAAATGCACAGACTCGTGAGGAGGTCGCTATCAAAAAGATAGGTAATGCGTTTGACAACCAGATCGATGCCAAACGCACTTTGCGAGAAGTAAAGCTGCTTCGCCACATGAATCATGAGAATGTGAGCCATCTTTCCTCCTCTCTCATGTGCCTTCTTGTAATAAACCTCTGTGGTTCACATGCTCATATCTGAAATGTTTTGTGATTTCTATTTGACCATGGTTAACTCTGTAGTTTATAGCAAAGGTAAGCCGTCCTGAGGAGATCTGCCGGAAATTCTGGTGATTTTCTTTCAAAGCCAGAATCGCCTGTCATTATTTAGTTACTATACAGACGACATGTGTGACAAAAGTTGAAGTTCCCTACCTGTGCTACCGTGTTTAAACTTTGAACTATCTTGCAACATAAGTCCACATGATGTGTGATTATCTCCACTTATGATATCGAAAATATATATGGTGTGACCCTGAATTTGGTGGTATGATCATGACAAAATCTGACTTTTGGCAGGTGATTTCAATAAAGGACATCATACGCCCACCAAGGCGGGAGAACTTCAACGATGTTTACATCGTCTATGAACTGATGGACACTGATCTTCACCACCTTCTAAGATCAAACCAGCCACTCACGGATGATCACTGTCAGGTATGTACATTGTTCTTTCCATCATCCCTTCAGCATCAGTCCAAACATTCTACAATTGGTCAGCTTTCCTTTCACCTTAACATTTTCATGATGCAGTATTTTCTCTACCAAGTGCTCCGAGGATTGAAGTATGTGCATTCAGCAAAGGTCTTGCACCGGGACCTCAGACCGAGCAACCTGCTGCTCAATGCTAAGTGTGAACTCAAGATTGGAGATTTTGGCTTGGCTAGGACCACGACTGAGACTGACTTCATGATGGAGTATGTTGTTACTCGGTGGTACAGGGCACCGGAGCTCCTGCTCAACTGCTCGGAGTACACTGCAGCAATTGATATCTGGTCAGTGGGCTGCATCCTCGGTGAGATTGCTATGAGGGAGCCACTGTTTCCTGGAAAAGATTATGTTCATCAGCTGAGGCTAATTACTGAGGTATGGCCACTCACTACTACACGAGTCAAGATTTTATTTTTTCCCTTCTGCTTCTTTTTTCTTCTTTTTGTATATTCTCCTGCTCTCTTTTTGCCTCGGAGTCTGACACTATGATTGTCAGTTCTGATTTAGCATAGGTTCCAACTGCTATGCTTTTTCCATGCTTATATCTCTTGGATTACCAACTCAATTAGCACAAGTACACCACATAGGTTGAAGCTTACACTGGTATCTGGTGTAGCATGATACTTCATGCATATGCCTTCATTCAGACTAGTGTTTTGGTCCAAGCATGTGATTATTCTAGATGCACTAACATCTTCTCTTGTTCTACTAAATGGAAATGTCTAATAAATCTTCTCGATGCTGTTTGTAATCCTGATTCATTCTTGATCCAAAGCTGATAGGCTCACCAGATGACACGAGCCTTGGGTTTCTTCGAAGTGATAATGCCCGCAGATACGTGAGGTCTCTTCCTCAATACCCGAAACAGCATTTTGGTTCACGGTTCCCCAGTATGTCCACTGGCGCCATGGATTTGCTTGAGAGGATGCTCGTATTTGATCCGAGCAAGAGGATTACTGGTAATCTTACAGCATAGCATGATCTTGCTTGATTGCAAAATGACAAATTTAATAATGTGAACCATCATTTCAGAATCGTGTGCGAATTATTAAAACCAAGTTGAAATGACACTTCTTACGTTAATTAAACCATTAATGTAAGAAATATTACGAGGAACTTTCTCTTGGAAGTTTAACCTTTTTTTTTCTTGGTGGCTTCGCAGTTGATGAGGCTCTATGCCATCCTTATTTAGCATCCCTTCATGAGATAAATGATGAACCTGTCTGCCCAGCGCCTTTCAGCTTCGACTTCGAACAGCCATCATTTACTGAGGAAGATATCAAAGAACTCATTTGGAGGGAGGCTCTCAAGTTCAACCCTGAACCAATTCACTGAAAAGTTCCCAATGTAGAAAAAGAAGCAATTTCAAATGGCAAATCTATCAGCTCCGTGGGAAAATACATGAGCTGACAGCACGATGTACAGAGTAATCAGTGATCACGTCTCAGCATCTTGTCATACGGCTTGTTGATGACACCATGACGTCGAAAACCTGGAAATTTAGGAATAATGAACGCTTGATCAATAATTTGTTAGCCAAAAAAAGTGGGGCCCTTATCTGTATCATGTTAGGTTGTATCTACCCCCTTTTTGTTGTATGCTTAACAAGACCTGAGTTATGGACTATGGTATTACAGTTTCCGGCCACTCTTCCGTCGTCAGTGTTGTTCACCATCCAACGGATGTCACTTATTATTATTGTGTTCTAAACCCTTCAATCAATATACATGTAGTGTATTGTGTCCCCAATACACCTAACAAAGTTGTCAATTGCGCAGTTGCACTAGTTTGACCAAGAGATTGATAATTTGAATGATATAAGTGTTTTTGTATTTTTGGAATAAATAAAACTAGCAAAATAGAAGTGTAAAGAAATGAGTAAAATGAGGTTTTAATGGTTCACTAGTGGCAACTCGCAACATTAATAACTTCATTAACATATATGGTATAACCTCATAAAATGTGGTGAAGGATCACACCCAAAGTTCTCGTTTTATTGGATGAAAATAGGATGAGACCCCACAAGCATGGTAAAGAATCACACCCAGTGTTGTCTTTGTAATCTAGATCTAATGGGCACGCCATTGTCACCTGAGGTGCCTCCCAAAACAATTTACTAAACAATCGCCATATGATCTCATGGTTCTCAAAGTTCAATACACAATATGAATAAGATTCAGTCCAAGATAAAGAAATTCATAATCAGAGATACATCATATAGTTTACCTGCATTAGTAATGCTCAAGGTCACAGTCATGTTCAGCAGCTAACAAATCTTAGCCCCTAGTATTGACTAATACTATTGCATCGTCATGCAACAAGGGTCGATTGAGAGGTCCAAGACAACTATTCTCCCCTTCGACAGAGTGGTAGAACAAGGTCAGATTAGACCGCCTCTGAACGTGTTGAGGCGGCTGCGAAAAAATAGCGATATATATAAGTTACCGGGAAGAAGAGGCAGCGAGATAGAGTTAGGTGGGCCCTACACACACCCCAAAATCCAAGCACATGAGCCCCTGGGGCCTCCCACTTGTTAGTTCTTCTCGTGCATGTTGCCTCCTCACTGAAAATCGTCTCCATGTATTTTCCTGATTTTTCATATCTTTGTAAAAAAATCATTTTCTGTTAAGCCAAACCAGTGACTAGTACTCTAACACTTCACTACTATGTTAATCTGGAAAAATGATAGATGCATATATGACATGAATATAGCATGAACCATTACAAAAATTATGGATGTGTTTAGGGCGTATCATTGTGTCCAGTGGGCCACTTGGTAGGTGACACAATCAAGATCCTTGTGGTCCTAACACCGTTAGTTCGAAGACTCCATCGATGTGGATGTAGGATTAGACACAACTGAGATCCTTTTTTTATCAGAGTAGCTTAGGACCATTGGTCATGAACTCGTGCATGCACTCAAGGAGAGGAGGGCCCAGTAGCTACTGTACCAGTATAGGTCCTGTTAGTTTGGTCTTGAGTTTCGGCTTTAGTCCCCTAGAAGCACAAGCGAAAATAAGCAACAAACTTCTAGCCTAGGCTTGAGAGAAGTTCTTCTCTTAATTACACTATAAAGCAGAAAGCATATCCACATGTTCTTCCCCCTCCCTCCACTAGAATTGCACCCATTCCCCATAGATATGCCCCATAGTGGCACCGCAATTACCAAAAAAACTACAACTATGTTATATACCTCGCCTCCATTTGGAGAATCTCTCTCCCCAACCACCCGCATCTCATCCCCCTCCCTCCCAGCCAGGAAAAAGGGACAAGTGGCTAGGGATTTATTTCCTTGTTGTCGTCTGCCTTTGCCTCCTCCCACGTTCACACTCCAATCCATAAGCTTCCATTGTGCCTCCGAACATCCTCCATCAACGAGATTGGTGGGTTAGGGTCTCCGCTACTTGCCTCTTCTAGCCTCGCTGATGGCCAGAGCACATGCCTCCTTCTTTGTGTGCCACCTGGCACATGCTACCCAGCGTAGCTACCATCGGCCACATGCCTCCATGTTGCCTCATGTCTGCTCTCTGGCTTCCCAACCTATCTCGTCAGCTACAAGCCTCTCTTACTGCCAATGATAATGCCTCCTTGCCTCACAACAAGAATCGGAGCATGGTGAATCCTTCACACTCCTCCAAAATAGTCTAATCGGTCATATTTTTTATGAAAAGGGGCGCATTATTACTTAAAAGGTTTAAGTACCACTTACACCCGACCTCTGCATAACTAAGATGCAGACAGCCAACAAAGTCCTCACACCAACCCAAAATAAAAGAAAGCGAAAAAGAAGGAAACTTGTATGATATGTATAATGCCTAAACCGAAGGTGGCCCAATCCTAAGATCATGTTGCCCCCCCATGTTGGGTAAAAGTACCCCTCGCCATAGCCTTCAATCGTGTACACACCTCCATAAACAGGTCTCGATTGTCCACTGGTTGTAGAGAGGACCATAAACGAAGAGTCCCGGTACATCTGTAGATAACATGCATAAGAGAAGTACTTTTATCATTAAAAACCTTATCATTTCTACATCGTCAAAGCGACCAAATGACGGCAAGTGCTCCCACCCTGAGAAGAATTCTAAACCTATGATCAATCCCATGTACCCAGTTGCCAAATATATTAGCAGCACTACAAGGAGGATACAAGCCAGAAGCTATTTGGATGACTGGCCATATAGAACGGGCCAATTTACATTGGAAGAACAAATGTTTTATTGTCTCATCATGTTGACAAAAAACACATTACGTACTTCCATACCAATTCCTCTTAATAAGGTTATCTTTAGTAAGAATGACTCTGTGACGAAGATCCATGCAAATATTTTATTCTCAAGAGGTATCTTCATCTTCTAAATCTTCTTGTTATTATCAACTGGCACATTGGACTGGATCAAAGCTCTATACATAGACTTCACTGAGAATTGCCCATTCCCATGTAGGTTGTAATGAAATACATCGGACCCTTGTGACAACTGTACCGTGGTTAACCGCTGGAGTAGTATGTTCCATGATTAGAGTCTAGGTCCAGTTAAATCCCTTATGAATGTTACATTTGCGGAAATGATTCCAAAACCTTGGCGATACTATCACCCTTGTGACGCACAATATTGTATAGAGTTGGATATTGTTCCTGGAGCGTAGCATTACCTAGCCACTTATCCTCCGAGAATCTAATTTCTGAACCATCCTTAATCAAGAAGGAACCATAGTGGAAGAGATATTTCCGAGCCATCCTTAATCGGTCATATGTATTTACTTTTACTTTTTCTTTTCTTAGTGTACGATAGTATAAATTGGTCTATCGTTGCATATACTGGTGTATCATGGTACTTGTTGTTTATTTGTATGTTTTCTTTGTATATTTACATACATTGTATTGAACATGGTCATGGTAGTTGCTATTATCATTTACATAGATTGTACCTTGTGATTTTGAAGGGTTGCTTGTTATCATCATGGTACTAGTCGATCTTGAATGGTTATGTTATATGTATGTTCATATATGTGTGATGATTACATAAGTGGAACATGGTAGTAAGGCTAAAGAAAATTGGATCCAATTGTTGCACAAGAATTTTGTGGAATCTGTGTTGGGGAGAAGTTATAGCTGAAAATAGACCAATTGCTTATTTGAGAAACAGCGAGTACAAGAACCTAGACATGAAGTTTTTCCAAAAAGCTAGAAGTTCATATAGCAGAAAACACTCCCAAAATAGATGGGATGTGATAGAAACTTTGTAGTTAGCATGGAAGCATTCTAAAGATAAATCAGCTGGAGTTGGTTGGGACCATTAGAAGAATGTTGTTTTAGCCAATGATAAGTGGAAAGAAACCATAAAGGTAGAATTACCATCTTGTTATTTCTTGTACCTTTGGCACTACAACTTCTCGCGAACTTCAAGTGTTCTTTTGCATAGTAAAACAAGGTGTGTGTGCAAGTTTTCACGACAGACCTCCACCATTCGCGAAAGAGCGTGAGATTAACTTGCTAAAGTGCATGTTGATGGTAAGAGTTCTTTTATGTCCGGGCTAATGCAAATGGGGAGATCATTGAGGTAGATGATGAAGTTCGGGAGGTAGTTTTTACGCCCATTAAACAAGGCGCGTGGGTCTTGAGAGTGTCCACTCGGAGTTGGCGCTATCCCAAAGATGAAATAGGCTTGTATGCAAAAATATTTCAAGAGTATGGTTGATCATTACACTTCTGGTAAGTCATTGGCTGCATTTTTTGCTGTCAACTTGACATCTAAAATTGAAGCTATCATGACCAAAGTTATGTGTTGTCGTGCACACGAAAGAAGTGAAGAGTGTTACATGGCAACAAAATTGTTTAGTAAAGCTAAAAATTGTGTCTCATTCTATATTGTGAAGACAAAGGATGGACGTTTCGTGTGGCCAACTGTCAAGGATGCTTCGCAAAGTACCCAATAGCAGTATGGTAGTTGCACATAGATTTGTTTGGTACTAGGATGTAACCTTGGGTCACCAGAAAGACATATGACACATATTTACCCAGGTTTGTGCCCCTATGGTAGGTAATAGCCCTACTCCTACTTATATGGATTATATCAGGTGATATCCTAATGGACGAACGTAATGAGGCTCTTAGCGAGTTGGATGTCAACTACCAAGTTCTATGTGGATGACCTTAGACAGGATGTCTAGATCGAATCTACTATCAAGCTTGTCTAGGGGCCATTAACTGTTGCATGTGTCCCTTCTTTGCCTTGGCGTCAAGTCCCTTTATATAAGGTGTAGGTTGGTTGTCACGGTTTTTAATAGAAGTACTAATCATATGTTATTGTTGTTTTAGAGGAGCACCAGTGAGAGTGCAAGTTATGACAAAATTGATATTGATATTTAATAGTCTTGGATACTTCTTCCTTTGTCCCTATGCCCCCACCCCGGGTCAAATGACCTTAATTTTGTAAATATGATTGTTTAATTATTATTATTATTATTGCAGTAGGAGCCTCTCGTGTTGTTTTTCACTCAGCTTTTCTAAATATTAATACACAACACATTATAATGGGCTTATGGTAATGGTTGGATAATATACATGAACCATTCAGAGTACTTGAAGAAGAGTAGGGTATAGTCGATGTACTATTGAAATTCTTAGTGATGCAAGGATTGTTACACGACACCGCGTAAAAAATGGGCTCTTGTGGATGGTTGGAAACCGTCAACTAGTGAGTCAAGTTGAGAATCGCTAGTGCTCCGCTGGAACTATTCGACGTGGGTTTGAAGATGTGTTGCATTTTTTGGTATGTTTAGGTACGGATAACAACAAACCAAGAGATCAATGGTTCCCAACTTTGCATGAAAAACTTTAAGACTCTAGATTATGGCATGACTCTAACAATTGCATTGATGCAATTGATGGGGCACACATATGTGTTGTTGTGTTGGCCTATGGGATTGTTAACCATGTTGGATGGTATGGATATCCGACACAGTAGATGATGGCCGTGTGTTACTTTGACATGAGATTCACAATGATAGTCGCCAAATGGCTCGGATCTGCACATGACGCAAGGGTTTTTATAGATATGATGACAAAGTATTTACACGTCCACCCGCTGGTTCACTTGTGAATTTTTGTTCACTAAAATTATATCATCCCATTTTCATTGCTTTACTCTAAGTGTTTTAGAGTAGGTAAATATTGTTTCTATTGATTCAGGGTATCCCAATGAGATTGTATATCTACCTTCATAGATGGGACAAAAGTACCATTTGGTAGAGTTTTGACAAGGTTGTTGACCAAGTGGGAAAAAAGAATATTTAATCATGCTCATTCATCACTTTGAAATGTCACTAAGCGCTCCTTTTGTGTGTTGTAAATAAAATTACGTCCTTTACTACATGTCACAAGTTACCCAGCAGAGAAGCAAACCCATGTACTAGTTGCATGTATGACACTCCATAATTGCTTAAGAGAGAGTCAACTACATCACAAAGAGTTCTTTAGGTGTGATGAAGATGAGAACTATATGTCAGGAAACATATAACAAGAACAAGATGGAAACTATATGTCGGGATAAGAGAAAGTAAAATCCATATGAAATAGTTCTACTATGTGATACTAAATGTTATGTCCACTAGCTTTGGTTCTTACTTTGCTTTGGAAGAACATGCTAGATATGTTTCTCTAGGGATGGATGAAACCCCCGTAGGGGTATGGTAACTTAAATGTTGTACCTCCATCTAATTGTAGTGCTTATGGACAAGGGAATAGAATAATGTGACCCATATGTCACATGGCAAGGTATTATCAGCAATGGTTGTCTAGGCCGTACCTACAGTAAATAAAGAGAAAAGCCCATAAATAATCCCAAATCCTATTCAACGCCTTTAGTGTCGGTTCTAGGCTATTGTGCAAACCGGCGCCCCCCTGCAATGAGCTTGGCCCATTTTATTTTCTTTTTCTTTTTACAACATATAAAAAATGGGTGTATTTGAGACTCGAACTACAAAGCTCACATTTCAACACTAGACACGATGACCACCTAGGAGACCTCACATCATGTGTCTAAGTTATTCTTTTGTTATGCGTCAAATGTAATGCTAAAAATAGAGATTTTGTTTTTCCTTTTCTTCGGCTTTATTTGGCTGGTTTTTTCTAACGTTTTTACTCGGTTTTTGTTTTCTTCTTGTCTTCTTCCTGCTTCTTTTATTATTATTATTTCAAATGCATGAAATTTTTTATTTTTCAAATTCATGAAGTTTCTCAAATTTGTGAATCTTTTTTCATTTTCGTGAACTTTTTTTCAAGTTGCACAAACTTTTTTGAAATCTATGAACTTCTTGTGAATTTTTTGCTAACTTTCTAGTGATTTTTTTCAACTTTCTTGCACTTTTTTCAAATCCGTGAACTTTTTTTAGTATTTTTTACAACATTTTTGTAACTACTTTTCCAAAATTCGTGAAATTTTCTCAAATTCGTGTGCTTTTTGTTTCATAACCGATGAAAACTTCAAAATTAACAAACTTTTTCCAAATTCATGATTTTTTTTCAAAACCGATAACCTTTTTTCAAACCTGTGAACTTTTAAAAAAATCATGAACTTTTTTATTTTGCAAACTCTTTTAAAAGTCCGTGTTTTTTGGAATTCATGAATTTTTCCTCAAATTTGCAAACTTCTCCAAATTCGTTAAGTTTTTCCGAAATCGATGAATGCTTTTCAGATCTGCGGACATGTTTTTCATTACCACTTTGACTTTTTGAATTCATGAAATTGTTTCAAAATTGATGAAATTTTTTGAAACCCGTGGACTTTTTTTTCCAAAATAACTATGAACTTATTCGAATTCGTGAACTTTTTTTAATTCAAGATATTTTTTACTTTGCAAACTGTTTTGAATCCTTCACTTTTTTTGAATTCATGAACTTTTTGTAAATTCATGATATTTTTCAAATTCATGATTTTTTTGTAACATCGAAGAACTTTTTACAAATCCATGATTTTTCCCAAATTCGTGAAAAAAAATTCAAAATTCATGGACTTTTTAAAAATATGTGAAATATTTTCCAAAAACACTAGGAACGATTGTTTTCTAAATTCATGATTTTTTTGCAAAATTCATGAAGTTTTTAAAAATATGTGAACTTTTTTCCAAAATCACCATGAACTTTTTTTCAAAATCATGACCTTCTTCAAAATTCATGAAGTTATTTGATTTTGCAAACTTTAGTTTCAAAACCGTGAATGTTTTGAATTCAAAATTTTTATTTGTTTTTCTTTTTACTTTTTTCCAAAAGTCAATGGTTGACTGGTCAACTATTAACCGGTCCACAATGACCTTCACGCGAATCAGACCGTACTAGATTATGTGGTAGAGCTCATGACTCAAGAGTTTTGTGCGTACACTAGGCCGGCCAGCACCAACCTTCGCGCGAGCACCATCTTGCGAACTGGCGTTGAAGACGTTGTATAGGAGCTCTTGCAAATAACCCCGTGCCATTGTATGTTTGCAAGAGAAACAAAGACCAGAAAGACTTGTGATAGTCAATAAAGTACTTGCTAATGCTAAAGAATCTTAATGCATGACCACGTCATGAATGACTCCCCGCGTTATAGGAAATTGAAACCTTCTTCAACAACATCGCAATACACATTAATATCGAATAAGAGCTGAAAAAGGCACAGGGTTTTCAAGGGCCGTTAGTGGACCAAAAGGCAGGATGGGCCAAAAATGGCCCTATGTAAACACGGGTCCGTTAATGGACCAAAAGACACCATGGGCCAGAAATGGCCCGGAGACGGGACGAACCGTAAATGGGCTGAAATGTAGCACGGGCCTTATATGCCCTCAAAACTCGACGGGGCGTAAAAGGGTCAGATTATACAAAAGGTCGCAAATAGCCCAGAAGCATCACAAGCCATTTTGGGGCTAAAATACATGACATGTCGTCAAGGTCCGAGCCATTGAACGAGTCGAAATTGGAAGAAAAAACACCATGGGTCACACATGGGCCTAAAGTATCAACGGACTGGAACCATATTGAATGACGCACGGACCCCGAATGGACTGAATTCAGACATGTACTAACTGGTCGTGGGTTGTTGGGATGTAAAGGTGCTATATAAAAAACAGGTCGTTAATAGGCCTATAACGGGCCGGCATAACTTTTGACTAAGTCAAATGCACCTTAAGCAGACCTTTTACTGGGCCGGCCTTTCTAACTAAACAGGCCATTGATGGGGTCATGCCATGTGTCAATGTTTCATAGGCGCATACCGTCCGTTGGATGGGCGATAGCTGTCACAAGGTAGAGCTGTCGTGTGGCTCCGTTGGTGAATGAGAATCCGACACGTGGAAAATCGGTCATTGGACGGGGTTGTTAACAAGTATCGAATCTGAAGCCACACCGATAGCTTAACAACGACCTATTACAGTGGTTGTTATGTGTCAGTTGCCTTTGACGAAAAAACTTCCATGACGCGCCATATATTATCATAGAAGTGGACACTTCTGTGATGAAAAAGTGATTATTATTATGGATCACATCCCCGACATCATATGTATGACTATCCTATTATGTCATATAACCGTCACACATGTACATGAGTGATTGAAAATGCGACCTATGACAAACGTGTATCATCGCGGATGTATTTTTTTAGTGAAACCACATTGTTTGTACATTCAAGTGTCCCTTCTCCATGCACCTGAAATAGCACCCTACCATCTCCAACGCCACCTCGTGCACTCTTGTGGCGGCCCCTACCTACCAACTCCAGGCGATGCCACCACATGGACTTCTTGGAAGGCGGAGGCTGCTCCCACGCCGCCTACGGGCCCGTACCCGAGGACACCTCCTCATGCTCTAGCTTGGCGGATCTGATAGACCCGGCAAGAGCCCCAGCTTGTGGAGTTGCTACCATACCGCATACAAGGATGGGAGGGGGAAGGTGGTGGCCGCTGCGACCGGAGCAGAAGGGGGCAGAGATTAGGTGGACGCCAGCGTCGAAACGGAGGCATGGAGTGGGACTATTGTCATGATTCTGGTAGGAACACACCACACAGTTCTGCTAGCCTAACACTCTACCTATTAATTATAGAACAAATCTTTCTAATTAAACTTTCTAATTAAACTTCTCTTGCTGAAATATTATCGAAACGGATGGAGATCAGTATAACATCAGGAATGTGTAGGATGTCACTCTGATCCTTTCTGTAACGCCCGGATAATCAAGCTACGGTAATTCCATGCAAATGATGCCACGTCACCACGGTTACTGTTGCTAATCTATCGTTAGTTCGAAATCGATTCTAATTCAAATCCAAAATAAAGTTAAATAATAAACATTTTCAAAAATTAAAATAAAAATGTTCGGGCAGTGCCAAAATTGGCATAGGTAATTATAGTAAAGAAAACACAAATTTATAAAATGCTTAAATGCCCTAAGTTGAACTAAAACAGTAAAATAAAATAAATAAAAGAAAAAGAATAAAACAGAAAACAAAAGACCAAAAAGAAGAAGAGAAACCCCTCGGGCTTCGGCCCAGCTGGCCACAGGCCCAACCGCCACCAACTGGCCCACCCC
>NC_041392.1:418000587-418001208 GCF_002162155.2 Triticum dicoccoides | reverse complement strand
GATTGGATCGGGATCGGGGGAGGAGGTCCCTGCCCCTGCGCCAGGACGCCGTCGCCACCAGGAGCGCTCCCCCACCGGCCTGCTTCTCCTCTCCACTGTCTTCCCCGTCGACCTCCTCGACACCCGCTGCCCCGTACCCCTACAGCTACCTTGTGAGGCCCCCCTCCTTCTCCTCTCCTGCTCACCGTGCACCGCCACGGCCCTGCCTCTGCGCCCGTTCCCGCGCCGTACCACTGCTCCCCCGTCAGGCCCGTTCCCGTTCACCCCTGCAGCCTTGCACGCCCCTGCACACGCGCGCGCGTGCGCCACTGCGCCTTTACCACGACATAGCCCCGCCCGCTGCAGCCGCCGCGTGCCCTTCTCATGTTGACTGCGCCCGCCGTCGTAGCGCTAACCGCCTCCACCTCGCCGACTCCCTGCGCCTCCCCACGCTCCTTGGCCTCCACGCCCGCCCGCGGCGCGCATTGCCACCCCTGACCACGTCCACCCCCTACTGCCGCTCCTTTGCCGCCCGCGGGCCTGCTCGTCGCCAGCCTCGCTCCCCGCCCCCGCGCCACCGCACCGCCCTCAGCCCCCATGCGCACGTGCGGCTCGCGCGCACGCCGCACGCCTCCCTTCGCT
>NC_041392.1:417994494-418000456 GCF_002162155.2 Triticum dicoccoides | reverse complement strand
GAATAATAATTAATTAATTAATTAACTTAATTAATTTTGATTAATTAAACTAAACTAATTAAACTATTAGTCAATTAATTAATCAGTCAATGACAGTGGGGCCCACCCCTAATTAATCATGATTAGGTTAATTAATATGTTTAATTAAAATGTGTCACTGACCAGTGGGACCCACTGGTTAGGTTGACCAGTCAACCCCTGTTGACTGCTAACGTCAGCATGACATCATGCTGATGTCATAAATCCAATTTCGAGTTAAATTAAATAATTAATTAAATTCCAGAAATTAATAAATTCTTTTGAAAATCATATAAAATAAACTGTAGCTCAGATGAAAATACTTTCTACATGAAAGTTGCTCAGAACGACGAGATGAACCCGGATACGCAGCCCGTTCGTCCGCCACACATCCCTAGCATAGCGAACACACAACTTTCCCCCTCCGGTTCGCCTGTCGGAAAACCCGAAACACCGGGGATATTTTCCCGGATGTTTCCCCACTTCACTGGTACCACCTTATACCGCGATAGGGCACCCCTAGCACCGATACTTGTCATGTCATGCATCTCTATGCATCTGTTTGCTTAATATTTATTGTTTCTTCCCCCTCTCCTCTCGCTAGACACCGAGACCAATGCCACTGCTAGCCAGTACGACTACGGTGTTGACGACCCCTCTCTCTTGCCAGAGCAACCAGGCAAGCCCCCCCCCCCTTGATCACCAGATATCGCCTACTCTTATCTATACTGCTTGCATTAGAGTAGTGTAGCATGCTACTGCTTCCGTTAATCCTATCCTGATGCATAGTCTGTCCTTGCTACTACTGTTGTTACCTTTACCTGCAATCATAATGCTTAGTATAGGATGCTAGTTTATCATCAGTGGCCCTACATTCTTGTATGTCTGCCATGCTATACTATCGGGCCGTGATCACTCGGGAGGTGATCACGGATATATACTTATACATATACACATGCTATACAGGTGGTGACTAAAGTCCGGTCGGCTCGTAGGAGTACCCGCGAGTGATTCCGATGTTGGGGCTGAAGGGGCAGGTGGCTCCATCCCAGTAGAGGTGGGCCTGAGTTCCCGAAGGCCCCTGACTGTTACTTTGTGGCGGAGGCGACAGGGCAGATTGAGACCACCTAGGAGAGAGGTGGGCCTGGCCCTGGTCGGCGTCCGTGGTTATTTCAAAATAACACGCTTAACGAGATCTTGGTATTTGATCTGAGTCTGGCTATTGGCCTATACGCACTAACCAACTATGCGGGAAAAGTTATGGGCACTCGACGTCGTGGTATCAGCCGAAGCCTTCATGACATCAGCGACTGAGCGGCGCGCGCCGGGTTGGACTGCGTAAAGCAACTTCCTTTGTAATGGAAGTTGCTAGGTCTGCTCGCTAGCCACGTTCACAACGTGCAGGTGTGCAAAGGGCGATGGGCCCAGACCCCTACGCCATAGGATTTAGACCGGTGTGCTGACCTCTCTGTTGTGCCTAGGTAGGGCTGTGATGTGTTGATCTTCCGAGGCCGGGCATGACCCAGGAAAGTGTGTCCAAACAAAGGGGATCGAGCGTGTTGGGAAATGTGGTGCACCCCCTGCAGGGAAGTTGATCTATTCGAATAGTCGTTTCCCTCGGTAAAAGGATGACCCGGAGTTGTACCTTGACCTTATGACAACTAGAATCGGATACTTAATAAAACACACCCTTCCAAGTGCCAGATACAACCGGTGATCGCTCTCTCATAGGGCGACGAGGGGAGGATCATCGGTTAGGGTTATGCTACACGATGCTACTTGGTGAACTTACCATCTACTCTCTTCTACATGCTGCAAGATGGAGGTGGCCAGAAGCATAGTCTTCGATAGGAATAGCTATCCCCCTCTTATTCCGGCATTCTACAGTTCAGCCCACATATGTTACCCCTTTTGCCATTTGATACCAATGCATACATATGTAGTGTAGCTCCTTGCTTGCGAGTACTTTGGATGAGTACTCATGGTTGCTTTGCTCCCTCTTTTCCCCCTTTCTATACCCGATTGCTGCGACCAGGCGATGGAGCCCAGGAGCCAGACGCCACTGTCGATGACGACTACTACTAATCGGGAGGTGCCTACTACTACGTGCAGCCCGCTGACGATGACCAGGAGTAGTTTAGGAGGATCCCAGGCAGGAGGCATGCGCCTCTTTTGATCTGTATCCCAGTTTGTGCTAGCCTTTGCTTCCACTGACTCGTCTATGATCGAGCTCTTGTATTCGAGCCCTCGAGGCCCCTGGCTTGTAATACGATGCTTGTATGACTTATTTTATTTGTAGAGTTGTGTTGTGATATCTTCCGTGAGTCCCTGATCTTGATCGTACATGTTTGCGTGTATGATTAGTGTACGGTCAAATCGGGGATGTCACACTTTCTCAGCTGGTAGAAACACATGTAATGTACAAGGGTTGTGATGTCTATGTAAAGGAGTTGTGTAGCTATGCCCAATATTAACATTGTATGTTTTCATAACTTTTTGTATGTATGAAGTATGTGCCGAATAATACCAGTTTTGTGTTTGTTAGAATTAGCATTGTGACGCCCCAAGACCGGAGCTTCAGGTGCCTTCCATGATTTCCGGGTTTCGTCGTGTGATTTGTTTGGTCCGTTGCATTTCATCTTTGCATCATGTGAATCATGTGCATTGCATCATGTCATCATGCAACCCATTTTAAAACTCAACTAGGTAAATTGCATGGATCTTCGGTCCATTTAAACCGAGGGAATTCACATGGTGATTCTCTTTATAACATATCCTCCCGATATTAGGGAGCTATTATAATTTTTCCATTCTTTTGGAATTCACCTTAACACACTTGCAATTTAATTCCCATGCCTTTTCCCACTTCAAGTTTGGTCCTCAAACTTTGCCCTTATTTTTGTTTCATCGCTTTCCCGATCTCCACAAAAATTATGAACATTTTTCGACTCTCCAAAAATGTTTTTCTAATCAAACTTATTTGAATCACATTCAAATGTGTTTGAATGCAATTCTTTCAAGCGGTGCCAAATGCATTTTCTCGGAATGAACTCATT
Organism: Triticum dicoccoides; assembly: GCF_002162155.2. Lineage (NCBI taxonomy): Eukaryota > Viridiplantae > Streptophyta > Magnoliopsida > Poales > Poaceae > Triticum > Triticum dicoccoides. The sequence goes on along the minus strand of NC_041392.1, from coordinate 417,997,382 downwards.
TTTATGAGTCCGGGAGATTTAACCGCATGCCCAAATTCTTTCTCTAACCCCTCCTTTTCTTTTCGTTCTTATCTTGTTTTTTTTATTTTTTTTCTTTAGAGTGAGAGGGAAAGAGAGCCTAACCGGCCTCTGGGGCCTAACCCACCTCGTAGCCATGCTCTCCTCAGCCCACCAAGGCCCATCCAGCGCCGGCCCACTCCCTAACCTAACCCTAGCGAGCCTTTGCTCGATCTCCTCCCTCTCTGCCCGACCCCCATCTCCCTCGAGCGCCGCCACCAGTCTTCCCGAACCCCCTCGCTCCCTTCCTCCTTTCACCAGCGCCTCCTCACCATCTCCCTCGATTCCTCCCCGATGCCCATCTCTCGACCCCAGATCTCTACCTTCGTTCTCCTCCTAGCGACGCCACTTGCAGGGAGAGAGAGAACTGTGCCAACGCCCTCGTCCCGTTCCCCTTTGCCCCCTCCTCTTCATCGGACCAGCCGGAGGCCGCCGTCGCCATGAACTCCCGCAGGAGCGCCAACGCCACCAGGCCGCTGTTCCACGCTCAAGCTCCTCCGCGCCCTCCTTCTCCTCTCGCGCCAACGCCCTCCTTCGGCTGCCTGCAGCTCCATCCGCGAGCTCGTGTATCATGGCCGCCATAGGAGCCTCGCGCGCGAACCCTTTGCCGAGGCCATGGACGCTCGCGTCCCAGACCTAGCAGCTGGTCGCCGCCCGTTTGTCGCGCGTTGCTGCCCTGTTTCACTCGCTGCTGCCTACTGCATTCTTAGTCACACGCGCCCACGTTGACTCGGGTGAGTCCAGCACCCTGACTCGACGCTGCTCTGGCCGCAACCACCTCGGGCCTTCAACCACGACGCCCGCCATGGCCCTCCTCACACTGCTGCTCCTTGGTTTCGTCCTCGGTCGCGACCATCTCCTCGCCCAACGCCCTTGCGGAGGCTGTTGCTGCAGGACCACCACGACACCATCTCCGGAGCCCAAGTCCGAGGACTAACGCATTCGGGTAACTCGTCAAGTACATCTTTGTCAAGATCGATGCTTGGACAAGCACCGTTTGTGTGGATTACGTCAAGTACCACGACGACCGTCGAGACTGCCAAGTTCTACTACCGATGAACGCTTTGGAATCGCCAAGTCAAACTACAACGCGAAGACCATGTACGACTGCTGATCCCGTGGATGTCACCAAGTACCCCATCGGCAAGACCGACGCCCGAACAATCACATCGGCTCTGTGGATTTCAGCAAGACCCTCGACGACCGACGCATAGTACCACTACGGCTGCCATGTACATATACCACCGCCAAGATCATGAGTACCTCTACCGTCGTCATGTACCCCTACTTTCACTACCGCCGTCGCGAGAACGCCTACTTCCTCTATGAACTCGAACCGATCTGCTTTGAGACACATGCTTCAAAGGTATAACCCGAGACGACGGCCGTGAACGTTTGTTGTGTGTTGTATGAGATGAACCCCACGTTTGCACTGTGTTTGAAATTGTCGCTTGCATGGTCCTTCTCGTTGCCATGCCGTCCACCCGTGGGAACCCGGTAACCGGGATCACCCCATCATCTTGCATGACACGCTCTCGTCACACTTCCTTTTGCATCGGCATCTCAAACGAGTACCGGAACCGGAACGTTGCCGTGGCACGGTTATGTTGGAAATATGCCCTAGAGGTAATAATAAAATGGTTATTATTATATTTCTTTGTTCATGATAATTGTCTATTGTTCATGCTATAATTGTGTTATCCGGAAATCGTAATACATGTGTGAATACATAGACCACAACACGTCCCTAGTGAGCCTCTAGTTGACTAGCTCGTTGATCAAAAGATAGTCATGGTTTCCTCACTATGGACATTGGATGTCATTGATAACGGGATCACATCATTAGGAGAATGATGTGATGGACAAGACCCAATCCTAAGCTTAGCTCAAAGATCGTGTAGTTCATTTGCTGTAGCTTTTCTGAATGTCAAGTATCATTTCCTTAGACCATGAGATTGTGCAACTCCCGGATACCGTAGGAGTGCCTTGGGTGTGCCAAACGTCACAACGTAACTGGGTGACTATAAAGGTACATTACAGGTATCTCCGAAAGTGTCTGTTGGGTTGGCACGAATCGAGACTGGGATTTTTGTCACTCCGTATGACAGAGAGGTATCTCTGGGCCCACTCGATAATGCATCATCATAATGAGCTCAATGTGATCAAGTGGTTGATCACAGGATCATGCATTACGGTACGAGTAAAGTGACTTGCCGGTAACGAGACTGAACAAGGTATTGGGATACCGACGATCGAGTCTCGGGCAAGTAACGTACCGATTGACAAAGGGAATTGTATACGGATTGATTGAATCCTCGACATCGTGGTTCATCCGATGAGATCATCGTGGAGCATGTGGGAGACAACATGGGTATCCAGATCCCGTTGTTGGTTATTGACCGGAGAGGCTTTTCGGTCATGTCTGCATGTCTCCCGAACTCGTAGGGTCTACACACTTAAGGTTCGGTGACGCTAGGGTTGTAGAGATATTAGCACACGGTAACCCGAAAGTTGTTCGGAGTCCCGGATGAGATCCCAGACATCACGGGGAGTTCCGGAATGGTACGGAGGTAAAGATTTATATATAGGAAGTCCAGTTTCGGCCATCGGGAAGGTTTCGGGGTCACCGGTATTGTACCGGGACCACCGGAAGGGTCCCGGGGGTCCACCGGGTGGGGCCACCTATCCCGGAGGGCCCCATGGGCTGAAGTGGGAGGGGAACCAGCCCCTAGTGGGCTGGTGCGCCCCTCCTTGGGACTCCCCCTGCGCCTAGGGTTGGAAACCCTAGGGGTGGGGGCGCCACCCTTGCCTTGGGGGGCAAGGCACCCCCG
>NC_041392.1:417949180-417994251 GCF_002162155.2 Triticum dicoccoides | reverse complement strand
TCCTAGGGCCGAAGCCCCCCAGGCACCCTATATATAGTGGGGGGGAGGGAGGGCAGCCGCACCCAAGTCCCTGGCCTCTCCCTCTCCCTCCCGTGACACTCCTCCGTCTCCCAGCGCTTGGCGAAGCCCTGCCGAGATCACCGTTGCTTCCACCACCACACCGTCGTGCTGCTGGATCTTCATCAACCTCTCCTTCCCCCTTGCTGGATCAAGAAGGAGGAGACGTCTCCCAACCCTACGTGTGTTGAACGCGGAGGTGTCGTTCGTTCGACACTTAGTCATCGGTGATTTGAATCACGTCGAGTATGACTCCATCAACCCCGTTCTCTTGAACGCTTCCGCTCGTGATCTACAAGGGTATGTAGATGCACTCCTCTTTCCCTCGTTGCTAGATGACTCCATAGATTGATCTTAGTGATGCGTAGAAAATTTTAAAATTCTGCTACGTTCCCCAACAGTGGCATCATGAGCTAGGTCTATGCGTAGTTACTATGCATGAGTAGAACACAAAGTAGTTGTGGGCGTCGATATTGTCAATTTGCTTGCCGTTACTAGTCTTATCTAGATTTGGCGGCATCGTGGGATGAAGTGGCCCAGACCAACCTTACACGTACGCTTACGTGAGACCGGTTCCACCGACTGACATGCACTAGTTGCATAAGATGGCTGGCGGGTGTCTGTCTCTCCCACTTTAGTCGGATCAGATTCGATGAACAGGGTCCTTATGAAGGGTAAATAGAAATTGATAATTCACGTTGTGGTTTTGGCGTAGGTAAGAAACGTTCCACGTAAAAACTTGCAACAACAATTAGAGGACGTCTAACTTGTTTTTGCAGCAAGTGTTTTGTAATGTGATATGGCCAGAGGATGTGATGAATGATATATGTGATGTATGAGATGATCATGTTCTTATAATAGGAATCACGACTTTCATGTCGATGAGTATGACAACCGGCAGGAGCCATAGGAGTTGTCTTTATTTATTTATGACCTGCGTGTCAACATAAACATCATGTAATTACTTTACTTTATTGCTAAAGCGTTAGCCATAGTAGTAGAAGTAATAGATGGCGAGAAAACTTCAAGAAGACACGATGATGGAGATCATGATGATGGAGATCATGGTGTCATGCCGGTGACAACGATGATCATGGAGCCCCAAAGATGGAGATCAAAAGGAGCAAATGATATTGGCCATATCATGTCACTATTTGATTGCATGTGATGTTTATCATGTTTTACATCTTATTTGCTTAGAACGACGGTAGCTTAAATAAGATGATCCCTCGTAATAATTTCAATAAAGTGTTCCCCCTAACTGTGCACCGTTGCGAAGGTTCATTGTTTCGAAGCACCACGTGATGATCGGGTGTGATAGATTCTAACGTTCGAATACAACGGGTGTAAGCCAGATTTACACACGCAATACACTTAGGTTGACTTGACGAGCCTAGCATGTACAGACATGGCCTCGGAACACAGAAGACCGAAAGGTCGAGCATGAGTCATATAGAAGATACGATCAACATGAAGATGTTCACCGATGTTGACTAGTTCGTCTCACGTGATGATCGGACACGGCCTAGTTAACTCGGATCATGTTATACTTAGATGACTGGAGGGATGTCTATCTGAGTGGGAGTTCATTGCATAATTTGATTAGATGAACTTAATTATCATGAACTTAGTCTAAAATCTTTACAATATGTCTTGTAGATCAAATGACCCACGTTGTCCTCAACTTCAATGCGTTCCTGGAGAAAACCAAGCTGAAAGACGATGGCAGCAACTATACGGACTGGGTCCGGAACCTGAGGATCATCCTCATAGCTGCCAAGAAAGATTATGTCCTAGAAGCACCGCTAGGTGACGCACCCGTCCCACAGAACCAAGACGTTATGAACGCTTGGCAGACACGTGCTGATGATTACTCCCTCGTTCAGTGCGGCATGCTTTACAGCTTAGAACCGGGGCTCCAAAAGCGTTTTGAGAGACACGGAGCATATGAGATGTTCGAAGAGCTGAAAATGGTTTTTCAAGCTCATGCCCGGGTCGAGAGATATGAAGTCTCCGACAAGTTCTTCAGCTGTAAGATGGAGGAAAATAGTTCTGTCAGTGAGCACATACTCAAAATGTCTGGGTTGCATAACTGCTTGACTCAGCTAGGAGTTAATCTCCCGGATGACGCGGTCATTGACAGAATCCTTCAGTCGCTTCCACCGAGCTACAAGAGCTTTGTGATGAACTTCAATATGCAGGGGATGGAAACGACCATTCCTGAAGTATTTGCAATGCTGAAATCAGCAGAGGTAGAAGTCAAAAAGGAACATCAAGTGTTGATGGTGAATAAAACCACTAAGTTCAAGAAAGGCAAGGGTAAGAAGAACTTCAAGAAGGACGGCAAGGGAGTTGCTGCGCCCAGCAAGCAAGCTGCCGGGAAGAAGCCAAAGAATGGACCCAAGCCCGAGACTGGGTGTTTTTATTGCAAGGGAAGTGGTCACTGGAAGCGGAACTACCCCAAATACTTAGCGGACAAGAAGGCCGGCATCACAAAAGGTATATGTGATATACATGTAATTGATGTGTACCTTACCAGTACTCGTAGTAGCTCCTGGGTATTTGATACCGGTGCGGTTGCTCACATTTGTAACTCAAAGCAGGAGTTGCGGAATAAACGGAGACTAGCGAAGGACGAGGTGACGATGCGCGTTGGGAATGGTTCCAAGGTCGATGTGATCGCCGTCGGCACGCTACCTCTACATTTACCTACGGGATTAGTTTTAAACCTCAATAATTGTTATTTAGTGCCAGCTTTGAGCATGAACATTGTATCAGGATCTCATTTAATACGAGATGGCTACTCATTTAAATCCGAGAATAATGGTTGTTCTATTTATATGAGAGATATGTTTTATGGTCATGCTCCGATGGTGAATGGCTTATTCTTAATGAATCTCGAGCGTAATGCTACACATATTCATAGTGTGAATACCAAAAGATGTAAGGTTGATAATGATAGTCCCACATACTTGTGGCACTTCCGCCTTGGTCACATTGGTGTCAAACGCATGAAGAAGCTCCATGCAGATGGACTTTTAGAGTCTCTTGATTACAAATCATTTGACACGTGTGAACCATGCCTCATGGGTAAAATGACCAAGACTCTGTTCTTAGGAACAATGGAGCGAGCAACCAACTTATTGGAAATCATACATACTGATGTGTGCGGTCCAATGAGTGTTGAGGCTCGCGGTGGCTATCGTTATGTTCTCACCCTCACTGATGACTTGAGTAGATATGGGTATGTCTACTTAATGAAACACAAGTCTGAGACCTTTGAAAAGTTCAAGGAATTTCGGAGTGAGGTTGAGAATCAACGTGATAGGAAAATCAAGTTCTTGCGATCAGATCGTGGGGGAGAATACTTGAGTCACGAATTTGGCACACACGCTTAAGAAAATGTGGAATAGTTTCACAACTCACGCCGCATGGAACACCTCGGTGTAATGGTGTGTCCGAACGTCGTAATCGCACTCTATTGGATATGGTGCGATCTATGATGTCTCTTACCGATTTACCGCTGTCATTTTGGGGCTATGCTTTAGAGACTGCCGCATTCACTTTAAATAGGGCTCCGTCGAAATCCGTTGAGACGACACCGTATGAATTATGGTTTGGGAAGAAACCTAAGCTGTCGTTTCTAAAAGTTTGAGGATGCGATGCTTATGTCAAGAAACTTCAACCTGAAAAGCTCGAACCCAAGTCGGAAAAATGCGTCTTCATAGGATACCCTAAAGAAATTGTTGGGTATACCTTCTACCTCAGATCCGAAGGCAAGATCTTTGTTGCCAAGAATGGGTCCTTTCTCGAGAAAGAGTTTCTCTCAAAAGAAATAAGTGGGAGGAAGGTAGAACTTGATGAAGTATTACCTCTTGAACCGGTAAGTGGCGCAGCTCAAGAAAATGTTCCTGAGGTGCCTGCACCGACTAGAGAGGAAGTTGATGATGATCATGAAACTTCAGATCAAGTTGCTACTGAACTTCGTAGGTCCACAAGGACACGTTCCGCACCAGAGTGGTACGGCAACCCTGTCTTGGAAATCATGTTGTTAGACAACGGTGAACCTTCGAACTATGAAGAAGCGATGGCGGGCCCGGATTCCGACAAATGGCCGGAAGCCATGAAATCCGAGATAGGATCCATGTATGAAAACGAAGTATGGACTTTGACTGACTTGCCCGTTGATCTGTGAGCCATAGAAAATAAATGGATCTTTAAGAAGAAGACAGGCGCGGATGGTAATGTGACCATCTATAAAGCTCGGCTTGTCGCTAAGGGTTATCGACAAGTTTAAGGGGTTGACTACGATGAGACTTTCTCACCCGTAGCGAAGCTGAAGTCCGTCCGAATCATGTTAGCAATTGCTGCATTCTATGATTATGAGATATGGCAAATGGACGTCAAAACAGCATTCCTTAATGGTTTCCTTAAGGAAGAATTGTATATGATGCAGCCGGAAGGTTTTGTCGATCCTAAGAATGCTGACAAGGTGTGCAAGCTCCAACACTCGATTTATGGGCTGGTGCAAGCATCTCGGAGTTGGAACATTCGCTTTGATGAGATGATCAAAGCGTTTGGGTTTATGTAGACTTATGGAGAAGCCTGCATTTACAAGAAAGTGAGTGGGAGCTCTGTATCATTTCTCATATTGTATGTGGATGACATACTGTTGATGGGAAATGATATAGAATTCTTGGAAAGCATAAAGACCTACTTGAACAAGTGTTTTTCAATGAAGGACCTTGGAGAAGCTGCTTATATATTAGGCATCAAGATCTATAGAGATAGATCGAGACGCCACATTGGTCTTTCACAGAGTACGTACCTCGACAAGATATTGAAGAAGTTCAAAATGGATCAGTCAAAGAAGGGGTTCTTGCCTGTATTGCAAGGTACAAGATTGAGCACGGCTCAATGCCCGACCACGGCAGAAGATAGAGAAAAGATGAGTGCGTCCCCTATGCCTCGGCCATAGGGTCTATCATGTATGCTATGCTGTGTACCAGACCTGATGTAAACCTTGCTGTAAGTTTGGTAGGAAGGTACCAAAGTAATCCCGGCATGGAACACTGGACAGCGGTCAAGAATATCCTGAAGTACCTAAAAAGGACCAAGGAAATGTTTCTCGTTTATGGAGGTGACAAAGAGCTCGTCGTAAAGGGTTATGTCGATGCTAGCTTCGACACAGATATGGATGACTCTAAGTCACAAACCGGATACGTGTATATTTTGAATGGTGGGGCAGTAAGCTGGTGCAGTTGCAAGCAAAGCGTTGTGGCGGGATCTACATGTGAAGCGGAGTACATGGCAGCCTCGGAGGCAGCACAAGAAGCAGTCTGGGTGAAGGAGTTCATTACCGACCTAGGAGTCATACCCAATGCGTCGGGCCTGATGACTCTCTTCTGTGACAACACTGGAGCTATTGCCCTTGCCAAGGAGCCCAGGTTTCACAGGAAGACCAGGCATATCAAGTGTCGCTTCAACTCCATTCGTGAAAGTGTTCAAAATGGAGACATAGAGATTTGTAAAGTACATACGGACCTGAATGTAGCAGATCCGTTGACTAAACCTCTCCCTAGAGCAAAACATGATCAACACCAGAACTGCATGGGTGTTCGATTCATCACAATGTAACTAGAATATTGACTCTAGTGCAAGTGGGAGATTGTTGGAAATATGCCCTAGAGGCAATAATAAAATGGTTATTATTATATTTCTTTGTTCATGATAATTGTCTATTGTTCATGCTATAATTGTGTTATCCGGAAATCGTAATACATGTGTGAATACATAGACCACAACACGTCCCTAGTGAGCCTCTAGTTGACTAGCTCGTTGATCAAAAGATAGTCATGGTTTCCTGACTATGGACATTGGATGTCATTGATAACGGGATCACATCATTAGGAGAATGATGTGATGGACAAGACCCAATCCTAAGCTTAGCTCAAAGATCGTGTAGTTCGTTTGCTGTAGCTTTTCTGAATGTCAAGTATCATTTCCTTAGACCATGAGATTGTGCAACTCCCGGATACCGTAGGAGTGCCTTGGGTGTGCCAAACGTCACAACGTAACTGGGTGACTATAAAGGTACATTACAGGTATCTCCGAAAGTGTCTGTTGGGTTGGCACGAATCGAGACTGGGATTTGTCACTCCGTATGACGGAGAGGTATCTCTGGGCCCATTCGGTAATGCATCATCATAATGAGCTCAATGTGATCAAGTGGTTGATCACGGGATCATGCATTACGGTACGAGTAAAGTGACTTGCCGGTAACGAGACTGAACAAGGTATTGGGATACCGACGATCGAGTCTCGGGCAAGTAACGTACCGATTGACACAGGGAATTGTATACGGATTGATTGAATCCTCGACATCATGGTTCATCCGATGAGATCATCATGGAGCATGTGGGAGCCAACATGGGTATCCATATCCCGCTGTTGGTTATTGACCGGAGAGGCTTCTCAGTCATGTCTGCATGTCTCCCGAACCCGTAGGGTCTACACACTTAAGGTTCGGTGACGCTAGGGTTGTAGAGATATTAGCACACGGTAACCCGGAAGTTGTTCGAAGTCCCGGATGAGATCCCAGATATCACGAGGAGTTCCGGAATGGTACGGAGGTAAAGATTTATATATAAGAAGTCCAGTTTCGGCCATCGGGAAGGTTTCGGGGTCACCGGTATTGTACCGGGACCACCGGAAGGTTCCCGGGGGTCCACCGGGTGGGGCCACCTATCCCGGAGGGACCCATGGGCTCAAGTGGGAGGGGAACCAGCCCCTAGTGGGCTGGTGTGCCCCCCCTTGGGCCTCCCCCTGCGCCTAGGGTTGGAAACCCTAGGGGTGGGGGCGCCACCCTTGCCTTGGGGGGCAAGGCACCCCCTTGGCCGCCGCCCCCTAGGAGATTGGATCTCCTAGGGCCGGTGCCCCCCCAGACACCCTATATATAGTGGGGGGAGGGAGGGTAGCCGCACCCAAGCCCCTGGCCTCTCCCTCTCCCTCCCGTGACACTCCTCCGTCTCCTAGCGCTTGGCGAAGCCCTGCCGAGATCACCGTTGCTTCCACCACCACGCCGTCGTGCTGCAGGTGCCGTCCGTTCGGCACTTGGTCATCGGTGATTTGAATCACGTCGAGTACGACTCCATCAACCCCGTTCTCTTGAACGCTTCTGCTCATGATCTACAAGGGTATGTAGATGCACTCCTCTTTCCCTCGTTGCTAGATGACTCCATAGATTGATCTTGGTGATGCGTAGAAAATTTTAAAATTCTGCTACGTTCCCCAACACGTTACTGTTATCGTTTCCGTGGCACCCCTTTTCTTTCCACCACGGTGACAAATGCTTCATAATTCTCTTGTCAACTTTTAATAAAAATTGCATAAACCTGCACATGTCATTCGCATCATGATAATAACTTGTAAATGTTTAAAAATTGTTGTTGCACCAAATTGATAAATGCATATGGGCATTTACCGAAATTGTTGTTTGTTGTTCCGGCCTCATTTAAACTTGCCTAGTTAGGTAGTTTTCATATGCTTCACCCCCCTTGCCATGTTAATCAACATTTAATATTGTTGGGTACATAAACGAGATCGAACTAAATAACTTTAATGTGGTGTTCCGTCAATATGCAACTGCATATTGAGCTCCACTTAATTTGTAGGATTGTTTGTGCACTTTGCCATGCCATGTATCATTAAACCAGACATGCATCATACTTGGTTGTGCATCATGCCATGTTGTGTGATGGTTGTTTACTATGTTGTTTGCTTCTTTCCGGTGTTGCTTCTTCGGGTTAGTTCCGATAACGTCGCGTTTGTGAGGATTCGTACGACTCCGTCCGTTTGTCTTCTTCATGGACTCGTACTTCTTCCTTGCGGGATCTCAGGCAAGATGACCATACCCTTGAACTCACTTCTATCTTTGCTTGCTAGTTTGCTCGCTCTATTGCTATGCCTATGCTGCAATACCTACCACTTGCTATATCATGCCTCCCATATTGCTAAGCCAAGCCTATAACCCACCTTTCCTAGCATACCGTTGTTTGGCTATGTTACCGCTTTGCTCAGCCCCTCTTATAGCGTTGTTAGTTGCAGGTGAAGATTGGAGTTTGTTCCTTTTTGGAACATGGATATTTGTTGGGATATCACAATATATCTTATTTACTTAAAGCATCTATATACTTGGTAAAGGATGGAAGGCTCGGCCTTATGCCTGGTGTTTTGTTCCACTCTTGCCGCCCTAGTTTCCCTCATACCGGTGTTATGTTCCTTGATTTTGCGTTCCTTACACGGTTGGGTTATAATGGGAGCCCCTTGACAGTTCGCCTTGAAAAAAACTCCTCCAGCAAGGCCCAACCTTGGTTTTACCATTTGCCACCTAAGCCTTTTTCCCTTGTGTTCTGCAGACTCAAGGGTCATCTTTATTTAAACCCCCGGGCCAGTGCTCCTCTGAGTGTTGGTCCAAACTAGAGCACCGTGCAGGGCCATCCCTTGGCAACTTTGGTTACATCGGCTCCTGTACGCTTAGCTTATCCGGTGTGCCTTGAGAATGAGATATGTGCAGCTCCTATCGGGATTTGTCGGCACAGCGAGTGGTCTTACTGGTCTTGTTTTACCATCGTTGAAATGTCTTATAACCGAGATTCCGAGTCTGATCGGGTCTTCCTGGGAGAAGAAATATCCTTTGTTGACCGTGAGAGCTTGTGATGGGCTAAGTTGGAACACCCCTGCAGGGTTTTGAACTTTCGAAAGCCGTGCCCGCGGTTATGGGCAAATGGGAATTTGTTAATATTCAGTTGTAGAGAACTTGACACTTAACTTAATTAAAATGCATCAACCGCGTGTGTAGCCGTGATGGTCTCTTCTCGGCGGGGTCCGAAAAGCGAACACGGTGTTGGAGTTATGCTTGAACGTAAGTAGTCTAGGATCACTTCTTGATCATAGTTTATCGACCGTGCTTTGCCTTCTCTTCTCGCTCTCTTTTACGTATGTTAGCCACCATATATGCTAGTGCTTGCTGCAGCTCCACCTCACTACCTTTCCCTACCCATAAGCTTAAATAGTCTTGATCGCAAGGGTGTGAGATTGCTGAGTCCTCGTGACTCACAGATTACTTCCAAAACCAGCTTGCAGGTGCCGATGATATCGTGCAGGTGACGCAACCAAGCTTCAGGAGGAGCTCGTTGAAGTTCATGTTCGTTATGTTGTTTCGTTTCCAGTCGATCAGTAGTGAAGCCCAGTTGGGGTGATCGGGGATCTGTAGCTTTAGGGGTGGTCTTCTTTTATTTTGGTTCCGTAGTCGGACCTTGATTGTATCTGGTTGATGTAATGCCTTGTTCATGTATTATGTGAAGTGGCGATTGTAAGCCAACTATGTACCTCTTTTCTTATTCAGTACATGGGATGTGTGAAGATTACCCCTCTTGCGACATTGCCTGCAATGCGGTTATGCCTCTAAGTCGTGCTCTGACACATGAGAGATATAGCCACATCATGGGTGTTACAAGCATACTTGAATAAGTTACTTTACCTCTACTCTATCTACTACAATAAGTATGAAATCGTTCTACAAAGTAATATAGCCTTTACCCTCCTAATTATCCAACTTATGTTGGTTACCTTGTGCTTGTAGTAAGCAGATCAATGCAGCTTTGTTATGAACAAGTAAAACATTCAAGCTCTCAAGCAGCTTTAGTGCAAGCTCTGAAACATAAGTAATAAGCAAGTAACATATAGTGCATTTACATGACGGTACTATTGTGTATTTCATGCATCATATTTTTGACAAACATGCCCCACCATCTCATCAATGCATCATGATTCAAACCATTCAAAATCTACTTTGCATCTTAGTTATTTCGAATATTTTAATCATTATTTTTGAGATAGTTCATTTATATCGTTATTTTCTCAAAACCAACGCGCTTTCATGTTCTAGTGTGAGAGCCAATATAATCATTACAACTGGATCAAACAGGAAGCATTAACCAAAAAATTTGAAATGTTCAAACTTCTCCCAGCAGGACTGGCAAGACTGATTAAGAACCAGATGATCATGTGCCTCGAAAACCATCAGAGCAGCACTGCATGCAGCTTCAAGCGTGTTACAAAGAGCTCCATCATGGGCCCATTTACACAGACACACATACACACACACACACACACAACACATTGTAGCAGCAAAAAGAACACCTGGCATGGAAGTTTGATACGGTTGAATAAAGTTCCAACACTTTTCGTACTATGTTCCTAGGATCAAGGGAAAACAGGTAACAACGCTACGGTTCTTCATGGAGATTAAATATACTCCCTCTATTCCTAAATGTAAGTCTTTTTAAAAATTCCAATGAGGGACTACATACGAAGCAAGATGAGTGAATCTACACTCTAAAATATGTCTATATACACCCATATGTAGTTTGTATTGAAATCTCTAAAAAGACTTATATTTAGAAACGGAGGGAGTACATGTTAATTCAAAAGGCTGGACACCATAGCATTGAACTGTGACTACTTTCTTATGCCCAGATCTTTTGCCAGAATATGGGGATTCTCCCAGAATCCGACCCCTACCCAGCTTCTCCCATAATCTTTGAGTCCCATTTTTTTTACAATCCTATCTAGTTCAACCTTGAGATTAACTTGCTAAAGTGCATGTTGATGGTAAGAGTTCTTTTATGTCTGGGCTAATGCAAATGAGGAGATCATTGAGGTAGATGATGAAGTTCGGGAGGTAGTTTTTACGCCCATTAAACAAGGCGTGTGGGTCTTGAGAGTGTCCACTCGGAGTTGGCGCTATCCCAAAGATGAAATAGGCTTGTATGCAAAAATATTTCAAGAGTATGGTTGATCATTACACTTCTGGTAAGTCATTGGCTGCATTTTTTGCTGTCAGCTTGACATCTAAAATTGAAGCTATCATGACCAAAGTTATGTGTTGTGGTACACATGAAAGAAGTGAAGAGTGTTACATGGCAACAAAATTGTTTAGTAAAGCTAAAAATTGTGTCTCATTCTATACTGTGAAGACAAAGGATGGGCGTTTCGTGTGGCCAACTGTCAAGGATGCTTCGCAAAGTACCCAATAGCAGTATGGTAGTTGCACATAGATTTGTTTGGTACTGGGATGTAACCTTGGGTCACCAGAAAGACATATGACACATATTTACCCAGGTTTGTGCCCCTATGGTAGGTAATAGCCCTACTCCTACTTGTATGGATTATATCAGGTGATATCCCAATGGACGGACGCAATGAGGCTCTTAGCGAATTGGATGTCAACTACCTAGTTCTATGTGGATGACCTTAGACGGGATGTCTAGATCGAATCTACTATCAAGCCTGTCTAAGGACCATTAGCTGTTGCATGTGTCCCTTCTTTGCCTTGGCGTCAAGTCCCTTTATATAAGGTGTAGGTTGTTGTCATGGTTTTTAATCGAAGTACTAATCATATGTTGTTGTTGTTTTAGAGGAGCACCAGTGAGGGTGCAAGTTATGGCAAAATTGATATTGATATTTAATAGTCTTGGATACTTCTTCCTTTGTCCCTATGCCCCCACCCCGGGTTAAATGACCTTAATTTTGTAAATATGATTGTTTAATTATTATTATTTTTGCAGTAGGAGCTTCTCGTGTTGTATTTCACTCAGCTTTTCTAAATATTAATACACAACACATTATAATGGGCTTATGGTAATGGTTGGCTAATATATCATGAACCATTCAGAGTACTTGAAGAAGAGTAGGGTATAGTTGATATACTATTGAAATTCTTAGTGATGCAAGGATTGTTACACGACACCGCATAAAACATGGGCTCTTGTGGATGGTTGGAAACCGTCAACTAGTGACTCAAGTTGAGAATCGCTAGTGCTCCACTGGAACTATTCGACGTGGGTTTGAAGATGTGTTGCATTTTTGGTATGTTTAGCTACAGATAACAACAAACCAAGAGATCAATTGTTCCCAACTTTGCATGAAAAGCTTTAAGATTCTAGATTATGGCATGACTCCAACAATTGCATCGATGCAATTGATGGGGCACACATATGTGTTGTTGTGTTGGCCTATGGGATTGTTAACCATGTTGGACGGTTTGGATATCCGACACAATAGATGATGGTCGTGTGTTACTTTGACATGTGATTCACAACAATAGTCGCCAAATGGCTGGGATCTACGCATGACACAAGGGTTTTTATAGATATGATGACAAAGTATTTCCACGTCCACCCGCTGGTTCACTTGTGAATTTTTTTTCACTAAAATGATATCACCTCATTTTCATTGCTTTACTCTAACTGTTTTAGAGTAGGGAAATATTGTTTCTGTTGATTCAGGGTATCCCCATGAGATTGTATATCTACCTTCTTATATGGGACAAAAGTACCATTTGGTAGAGTTTTGACAAGGTTGTCGACCAAGTGGAAAAAAAGAATATGTAATCATGCTCATTCATCACTTTGAAAAATCACTAAGCGCTCCTTTGGTGTGTTGTAAATAAAATTACGTCCTTTACTACCTGTCACAAGTTACCCAGCAGAGAAGCAAACCCACATACTAGTTGCGTGTATGACACTCCATAATTGCCTAAGAGAGAGTCAACTACATCATAAAGAGTTCTTTAGGTGTGATGAAGATGAGAACTATATGTCAGGAAACATATAACAAGAACAAGATGGAAACTATATGTCGGGATTAGAGAGAGTAAAATCCATCGGAAATAGTTCTACTATGTGATACCGAATGTTATGTCCACTAGCTTTGGTTCTTACTTTGCTTTGGAAGGACATGCTATAGATGTTTCTCTAGGGATGGATGAAACCCCCGTAGGGGTATTGTAACTTAAATGTTGTACCTCCATCTCATTGTAGTGCTTATAGACAAGGGAATAGAATAATGTGACCCATATGTCACATGGCAAGGTATTATCAGCAATGGTTGTCTAGACCGTACCTATCATAAATAAAGAGAAAAGCCCATAAATAACCCCAAATCCTATTGAGCACCTTTAGTGCCGGTTCTAGGCTATTGTGCAAACCGGCACCCCCTGCATTGGCCTTGGCCCATTCTCTTTTCTTTTTCTTTTTACAACATATAAAAATGGGTGTATTTGAGACTCGAACTACAAAGCTCACGTTTCAGCACTAGACGCGATGACCACCTGGGAGACCTCACATCATGTGTCTAAGTTATTCTTTTGTTATGCGTCAAATGTAATGCTAAAAATAAAGATTTTATTTTTCCTTTTCTTCGGCTTTATTTGGCTGGTTTTTTCTTACGTTTTTACTCGGTTTTTTATTTTCTTCTTTTCTTCTTCCCGCTTCTTTTATTATTATTATTTCAAATGCATGAAATTTTTATTTTTCAAATTCATGAAGTTTCTCAAATTTGTGAATCTTTTTTCAACTTCGTGAAATTTTTTTCAAGTTTCACAAACTTTTTCGAAATCTATGAACTTCTTGTGAATTTTTTGCTAACTTTCTAGTGATTTTTTTCAACTTTCTTGCACTTTTTTCATATCCGTGAATGTAACTACTTTTCCAAAATTCATGAGTTTTTCTCAAATTCGTGTGTTTTTGTTTCATAACCGATGAAAACTTCGAAATTGACAAACTTTTTCCAAATTCATGAATTTTTTTCAAAACCGATAACCTTTTTTCAACCCCGTGAAATTTTTCAAAAAAATCATGAAGTTTTTAATTTTGCAAACTCTTTTAAAAATCCGTGTTTTTGGAATTCATGAACTTTTCTTCAAATTTGCAAACTTTTCCAAATTCGTTAAGTTTTTCCAAAATCAAGGAATGCTTTTCAGATCTGCGGACATGTTTTTCAAAATCACTTTGACCTTTTGAATTCATGAAATTTTTTCAAAATCGATGAAATTTTTGGAAACCCGTGGACTTTTTTTCAAAATAATTGTGGACTTATTCGAATTCGTGAACTTTTTTTAATTCAACATATTTTTTATTTTGCAAATTGTTTCAAATCCTTCACTTTTCTGAATTCATGAACTTTTTGCAAATTCATGAACGTTTTCTGAATTCATGATTTTTTTAAAATCGAAGAACTTTTTACAAATCCATGATTTTTTCTAAAATTCGTGAACTTTCTTCAAAATTCATGGACTTTTTAAAAATATGTGAAATATTTTCCAAAAACACGATGAACTTTTTCGAATTCTTCACCATGAGCGATTGTTTTCCAAATTCATGAATTTTTTTTGCAAAATTCATGAAGTTCTTAAAAATATGTGAACTTTTTTCCAAAATCACCATGAATTTTTTTTCAAAATCACGACCTTTTTCAAAATTGATGAGTTATTTGATTTTGCAAACTTTAGTTTCAAAACCGTGAATGTTTTGAATTCAAAATTTTTATTTGTTTTTCTTTTTGCTTTTTTTTCAAAAGTCAATGGTTGACTGGTCAACTGTTAACCGGTCCACAATGACCTTCACGCGAATTAGACTGTACTAGACTATGTGGTAGAGCTCATGACTCAAGAGTTGTGTGCGTACACTAGGCCGGCCAACAACAACCTTCGCGCGAGCGCCATCTTGCGAACTGGCGTTGAAGACGTTGTATAGGAGCTCTCGCAAATAACCCCGTGCCATTGTATGTTTGCAAGAGAAACAAAGACCTGGAAGACTTGTGATAGTCAATAAAGTACTTGCTAATGCTAAAGAATCTTGATGCACGACCACATCATGAATGACTCCCCGCATTATAGGAAATTGAAACCTTCTTCAACAACATCGCAATATGCATTAATACCGAATGAGAGCTAAAAAAGGCACAGGGTTTCCAAGGGCCGTTAGTGGACCAAAAGGCAGGATGGGCCAAAATGGCCCTGCGTAAACACGGGTCCGTTAATGGACCAAAAGACACCATGGGCCAGAAATGGCCCAGAGACAGGACGAACCGTAAATGGGCTGAAATGTAGCACGGGCCTTATATGGCCTCAAAACTCGACGGGGCATAAAAGGGTTAGATTATACAAAAGGTCGCAAATAGCCCAGAAGCATCACAAGCCGTTTTGGGGCTAAAATACATGACGTGTCGCCAAGGTCCAAGTCATTGAACGGGTTGAAATTGGAAGAAGAAATACCACGGGTCACACATGGGCCTAAAGTATCAACGGACTGGAACCATATTGAATGATGCACGGACCCCGAATGGACTGAATTCAGACGTGTACTAACTGGTCGTGGGTTGTTGGGACGTAAAGGTGCTATATGAAAAACAGGCCGTTAACAGGCCTATAACGGGCCGGCCTGATAACTTTTGACTAAGTCAAATGCACCTTAAGCAGACCTTTTACTAGGCCGGCCTTTTTAACTAAACAGGCCATTGATGGGGTCGTGCCATGTGTCAATGTTTCATAGGCGCATACCGTCCGTTGGATGGGCGACACCTGTCACAAGGTAGAGCTGCCGTGTGCCTCCGTTGGTGAATGAGAATCTGACACGTGGAAAATCGGTCATTGGTCAGGGTTGTTAACAAGTATCGAATCTGAAAGCCACACCGATAGCTTAACAACGACCTATTACAGTGGTTGTTATGTGTCAGTTGCCTTTGACGAAAACACTTCCATGACGCGTCATATATCATCATGGAAGTGGACACTTCTGTGATGAAAAAGTGATTATTATTATGGATCACATCCCCGACATCATATGTATGACTATCCTATTATGTCATATAACTGTCACACATGTACATGACTGATTGAAAATGCGACCTATGACAAACGTGTATCATCACGGATGTATTTTTTTAGTGAAACCACATCGTTTGTACATTCAAGTGTCCCTTCTCCACGCACCTGAAACAGCACCCTGCCATCTCCAACGCCACCTCCTGCACTCTTGTGGTGGCCCCTACCTACCAACTCTAGGCGGTGTTGCCACATGGACTTCTTGGAAGGCGGAGGCTGCTCCCACGCCGCCTCCAGGCCCGTACCCGAGGACACCTCCTCATGCTCTGGCTTGGCGGATCTGACAGACCCGGCAAGAGCCCCAGCTTGTGGAGTTGCTACCATACCGCAGACAAGGATGGGAGGGGGAAGGTGGTGGCCGCTACGACCGGAGCGGAAGGCGGCAGGGATTAGGTGGACGCCAGCGTCAAAACGAAGGCAAGGAGTGGGACTATTGTCATGATTCTGGTAGGAACACACACCATAGTTCTGCTAGCCTAACACTCTACCTATTAATTATAGAACAAATCTTTCTAATTAAACTTCTCTTGCTGAAATATTATCGAAAGGGATGGAGATCAGTATAACATCAGGAATGTGTAGGATGTCACTCTGATCCTTTCTCGGCTGGTAGAAACACATGTAATGTACAAGGGTTGTGATGTCTATGTAAAGGAGTTGTGTAGCTATGCCCAATATTAACATTGTATGTTTTCATAACTTTTTGTATGTATGAAGTATGTGCCGAATAATACCAGTTTAGTGTTTGTTAGAATTAACATACTTGAATAAGTTACTTTACCTCTACTTTGTCTACTACAATAAGTATGCAATCGTTCTACAAAGTAGTATAGCCTTTACCCTCCTAATTATCCAACTTATGTTGGTTACCTTGTACTTGTAGTAAGCAGATCAATGCAGCTTTGTTATGAACAAGTAAAACATTCAAGCTCTCAAGCAGCTTTAGTGCAAGCTCTGAAACAAAAGTAATAAGCAAGTAACATATAGTGCATTTACATGACGGTACTATTGTGTATTTCATGCATCATATTTTTGACAAACATGCCTCACCATCTCATCGGTGCATCATAATTCAAACCATTCAAAATCTACTTTGCATCTCAGCTATTTCGAATATTTTAATCATTATTTTTGAGATAGTTCATTTATATCATTATTTTCTCAAAACCAACGCGCTTTCATGTTCTAGTGTGAGAGCCAATATAATCATTACAACTGGATCAAACAGGAAGCGTTAACCAAAAGATTTGAAATGTCCAATCTTTTCCCAGCAGGACTGGCAAGACTGATTAAGAACCAGATGATCATGTGCCTCGAAAACCATCAGAGCAGCATTGCATGCAGCTTCAAGCGTGTTACAAAGAGCTCCATCATGGGCCCATTTACACACACACACACACACACACACACACTACATTGCAGCAGCAAAAAGAACACCTGGCATGGAAGTATGATACGGTTGAATAAAGTTCCAGCACTTGTCGTACTATGTTAACCTATAATTTTATTAACCATTAGATCAAGTCTATAGAAAAACATATGAACAGCTATAGATAGTTGACCAAGTCAAACTTGTTTAAGTTTGCCAAGTCTATAGAAACATATGAACATCTCTAACACCAAACTAGTTCAGCAGATTCATCATGAAATATATTTCTGTACTGTATATATTTGATGTTTTATATAATAATATATTTTTCTATAGAATTGGTCAAACTTAAACTAGTTTTGACTTGGGACAAAACTAGAACTTCAATTAATTTGGAATAGAGGGAGTAGAAAGTAGCATAGAACAAAATAACAAGGTGAAACATATCTTCCAGTGGAATGTATAGCACACTTGCAAGAAAAAATGTTAAGAAATATTAAAGAGCATATGGAATTTTCCGTCAAAAGAAGAGCAGAGAATCTGGTAATTATCTACGACAAACACATGATATGACCTGCGGCAACAGTTTCAGATTGGATTATGATATCTGCATTGTCAGCATCACACAACAGGTATGAGATGAGTCGGGAATGGTGTTAGGAAGAACAATCAGGAGAGCCGGGATACCAGAAAATTAATGATACCTTCCTTGTTTTTGTTTTTAGAAGACCTCCTATGGCTTAAAATCCACTGAATTCCTGAACAGTAAGAGATTAACTGAAGTCAGAGAAAATTGCAAAGGCTATTTGACAGTACTACATGATGAAGAATAATACCTGGTTGCCACCAAGTGTGACTAAGAATCTGAGCCAGCTGGCAACATGAAGTTGATGATCAAAGGATCTTTCCAATCTCCAATGGCAACTCAAAGGCAGCATTCCAAGCAACAGTTGAGAACACTTGAAGATCACCTCAAGAGGTACTGCTGATACCACTTGAATCAAAATAGTCACAACAAGCAGGTAAATGGGTGTCTACATTATCTCAATAATATACCTATTGTTTGATATTTGCACTTCCATCTACCTCGATACTTCATACGATTCCTCTCAAGTCAAGGAATCATTGCAAAAATAAACAATGTTTTTTTAAAGGCAGAAAAATACCCCCAAAACAAGTTTTTCTATGGACACCACAGTTACAACATGCAAAAAAGAAACTGAAAACACAGTTTACTCTTCTTGCAATGCTACTCTTGGTCTTCAGTAAGTGCACCTTAACATTCCTGGTAGCACAAATACATGACCTTCGCTATGTTGATTATCATTTCCACCAGAAAAGAAACAGTTACGATAGCACAACTGTCTAGTATCCTCACATAAATAAATTGTTGTACTTACACAATCAAATGGGAATAACAGTTGCCTATATCATCAAAACAGCAGTGGAGAATCACTCCCAAGACCACAGAGACTTTTTTTACATGATGACGAGACCTCCTATCATCACTTCTGAGACCAGTCTTAAGGTCCAGTTACACTCTGCCTTGCTTTGCCCACTCTGCACTTCAAAATCTGCTATTGCCCGAATGTACTCAAGCATGTTCTTTCATCAACCCTGCACCCTATTGCTACTTATGGAGGTACCAAAGCAAATGCATATGAGATCTTCAAAGATTCATATGTGCTCATGAAATTCGATGGTGCAAGAAAATGACGATCCTTCCATATCTAATTGATCAATCAGAATAGTCTTCTTCACTATACTGCCCCATATCTTCTACACGAGAATGCCTCGGATGTTCATCAAGATCATCATCAACAGAAGATCTTTGTCGCTTTAAATTCCCCTACAGAGGAGAAATCCTTTAGTTAAAGGTAATGGTAATGCATAAAGATCAATTTATGCTCCAACATGGGAAGAGTTGGGGATAATAAAAAGGTGAACAATCCCAAGAGCGAGAATAGGTGAACTGATAGCAAGAAACCCAGTAGCTTTATATATGGCTTGGTGAGAAGATGAACCACCTACAAATATACTCCCTCGGTCAAAAATATAAGGTGTATTGATTTTTGTAAAAATCAAACATATCTACATTTGACCAAGTTTATTGAGAAAAATTATCTATCATTAAATTCATCATATAATATATTTTCAAATTCTATTTATTAGGCACCGTGCTATCCATG
Source organism: Triticum dicoccoides (assembly GCF_002162155.2). Classification (NCBI taxonomy): domain Eukaryota; kingdom Viridiplantae; phylum Streptophyta; class Magnoliopsida; order Poales; family Poaceae; genus Triticum; species Triticum dicoccoides. The sequence continues at coordinate 417,974,909 of NC_041392.1, read as the reverse complement.
TGGAGTTGGTTGCGAGATCTTATGGGTTTCAGCTCTAGCCTACCCCAACTTATTTGGGACTAAAGGCTTTGTTGTTTTTGTTGCTGTATTTATGTGGTAACGTAGATGTTGATAATTTTTTCTGTAATCTTGGTCAAACGTAGAAATGTTTGACTTTTGGAAAAAAATAATACACCTTATATTTTGGATCAGAGGGAGTATTAAATAGAGACAAAAAACTGAAGAATGGAAATGCTACCTAGGATCCTGAGTACCTAATACTTACTAAAACATTTTTCAATTTTCTTCACAGGTGGGCTCCCGCGACCGAACCAACGTCGGGTGAGCGCCCCAGCGGCGGCGCCTTGATCTCTCTCCTCCGGCCAGCTCTGCAACTGCCGAGGCCAGATCCGGAATCCCTCCTCGCCCTCTCTCTTCTCCATGTGAAGCTCGGCTCGGCGCTATGTCTCCTCGCCGGCCTGTGACCGCGTCCGCGTCCGCGTCGGCGGCCGGAACTCTGTTTGTGCTAGGCGCCAGTTATGTGGCTCCGTTGTCGGTTGTGCTCCGGCATCCTCCTGCTAGGAGGTATAGGCCGGAGAATGGAGGCGTGATGTCCTCTTGCCGGGCCGCCCGAAGCCGGGGACGGCCTCCACGGCGGCGCTCCTGCTGACACCTCCACCGGCCTGGTGATTCAGCCCCCTCCACAGAGGCCCGAGATGCTCCTGCTACCAGAAGCGTCCTCCGACCCGCTGACGGCGCCCTTGGCACAGTCCCCCCTCGGTGGATCGCGCCCAGCCCCCTTCAGCGATCTGCACCCTCGATGCAGCTTCTCAGAAGGACAGTGTCAAGACCGCGCAGATACTCGCGTCCCAGCAGCCACCGCCACCTAGCGGTGTGTAGTCTCCACTGGCAATGATCTCCCCGGCACCTGCTTCTTCCCAGACGATGTTGCCGCCTACAACGCCGGCCTCCTGTGCGGCAGCACCGACCGCCCTCGTAGTCGCTGATTCCGGCGAAGCTGGAGGAAACGATGGTGGGTGCGATGACGAGAAGACGCCAGAGAAGTTGGAGTCTCCTCTGCTCGGTCCATCTTCAGCGTCGGCATGCAACGACCTCTCTGCTGTCGCTGTCGCTCTTGAAGCTGAGGCGGGCTGGGAGCATGTGGGTCGGGGGCGCTGTTCCGGCCGGGGTGCTCCCCCCAAGCCGTCGACGAAAGTTCTCGAGCGTAGCCTCGCCTTCAAGCGGTGGGCTCGAGGAAGGTGCTTCCGTTGCCTCGAGCGTGGCCACCAAGTTAGTGCATGTCGTGAGCCATTCAGATGCATTCGCTATCGTCGTCCTGGTCATCAGGAGAGGTTATGTCGTGCTTGCTCTCCGGTTGCTTGTGATCGCTCTCCGATCGCTCGCGCTGGCTCTCCGGTCACTCGTGCTCCTTGCCAGCAGAGCCGCTCCTCGTCTGCCCAACCTTGTCCTTCGCTGACCAGGAGTTGGGCTGAGGCCGTGGGCCACTCATCGCTACGTGTGTCGGTGCCACCAAGGTCCCAATCTGGGTGTTGCAAGCATTCCAATGTCAGTGCCTTTTCGGTGTCTACTTTGGAGTCCTAGTTTGCCCTGCTGCGCACGGAGATCCTTCAGGAGGTTGAGCTGCTTCGCACTGAGCTTCGCGGTGCTCTTGCCAAGCTTCAGGTTGTGTCGGCTATGCCTTTGCTACCTGAGCTCCAGGTTGGTCCCATTGATGAGGTTGAATGCTTCTTTGGAGATTTTTCTCCTCGTGCTCTACATGCGACGCCGTCTATCTATGGAAGTGCGGTCGTGATCGAGGTCGTGGCTCTAGTTCTGCAGATTATGCCTGAGCCGCACGAGTTTTGTAGGGAATCATCTATGATGCTACCGATGGAGCTGGGCCCATTGGAGTCCTTGGCGGTGTCCATGACGCCCTCACCACCACCGTCAGAGTGCGGCCAGCGCCCGCCGTTGTGGACAGTGGAGGCTTGGTTGATTATGTCGGTCTCTCATTTATGGCCATTGGGCATGTGGCGCCTGAGTGGCGAGGTTGTTGAGACAGGTGTGTTGGCACCTAACTCTGAGGCTCTGTCATCTGATGTTGAGGCGATCGGCATGTTGATGCCCGATCCTTTGGAGCCTAGCCAGCCACTCGCCTCTGTGGACCATGGAGGTTCCGATGCTGCGGTCACCCACTCACACGTGACTGCTAGGCAGGTTTCCGTACGTGACAAGGTCGATGATATTCTCTTTTAGATAGAGCTTCACAGCTTGCTCAAACATTTGGAGGCGGCTAGCCCTGGATCTGGCAAGGCGATTGTGGAGGAAGCTCTCAGGAGCAAAGGAAAGAAGAGTGGCGCCACAGGAAAGGCGTCCGCAGCTGCTTGATGGATGGTCATCAGTTTCTTGGGTTGTCCTTATGGCCTGGTTTGTCTTCGTGGGTTTGGTGGTGCACGTGGCCGGTCGAGCTACTCTCGTCAGGGTGTCTTTGCGATGTACCAGTGTGGGGGTTGGTGGTCGTTACGTGTTGGGTATGGTTGTCGGCTGATCATGTGCTTATGGGGTTGCATGCTCTGTGAGTAGTCCACATGTGGCTGGTTTGTATCGGTTTTCGCCCGGTTTTCCGTTAATTAACTGGGCAATTCTCTTCTTAATTAATCGATGATGCAAATCTTTTGCCTCCGTTTCGAAAACAAATGCTACCTAGCTGCAGTATAGTAGTTCACTGCAAATTAAACTTTCATGCCAGCAGTTATAAAGGAAAAATGAGTCATACATGCATGCTGGATGATTCTCCGTGCTCCATCTGATCACCATGTGCTGTCCTGCTCACAATAATTCTAGAAGGCACTGGAAAATGCTCGATTTCATCCCCAGATCTCCCCTCTTTAGCTTTCTTCTTCTGCAATACTAACTTGGTAGGAAGAGGCTGCCCAATGGACAATAAAGTGTCACCCAAATGTGCAATGAATAACTGCCACATATTAGAATAAAATCAGAATAAATAAAGTATGCACAGAGCAAGTTACCAAATACTTTGCATCATCATCATCAAATGAGACAAGGTAAGTCGTTGGATCTTGTTTGTCATCCCCCCTTACCTGAATCACGAAACAAGAAAAGGTATGTAGGCAGTTTTACACCAGTAGAACGAAAAGTTAGACACAATCGCAGACACGTTAGCAAATGCCACATACTTCCCAGTGATATTCCCGAATCCAGGAGTACTGGAAGTCTTCATTTTCATCATCCAAGTCCTTGACAAGCTAGACAAAACCATAGTCGTGATAAGATTATGATAATAATACCAAAAATATACTCCCTCCGTCCCAAAATATAAGAACGTTTTTTACACTATACTAGTGTCAAAAACGTTCTTATATTTTGGGACAGAGGGAGTATATAACTATGACCTGTGACATTTTAAATAAAGATGTACTAGAGTTGAGAAAAGGATGGATACCTCGTGGGGTGCTGGAGCCATATATGCCAGAAATTTCTCTTGTTTTGCAGGGTCTGAACCACTGACTTGAAAACTTTTCATCAGAGCCTATCATGATAACACGGAAAACCTCAGATATACTTGGTAAACGTGTAGGTGCAATGCACGTTAATATTTAGTAGGATATTAATTGCATATTGATGTTAGGTAAGATATCACTTGCACGTTGATAATTGGCAGGATATCAATTGCGTGGCTGATTTTATAAGATGACGTTGAGTTTAAATGTATCTACAACCAGTGGCAGTGGTGAGTAATTAGAGTGTTAAACGTGTTTGGTGCTCAACATTGGAGCGGTTTGAACTGCTAGATCTCATGATTTGATGGCTGAGATGGCCTGGATCTGCCCCTTCGGGTCTTTTTGTATTGGTATAGATGCGAGGGTATATCTACGCAGAGCATCAGTGACGTATTAACATAACATCTGGAAATATGTGCATTTGACATTAACATGCAATCAATATAAAATATCTGTTTCTACAATACATCCTTATGGGCATGTTAACATAAGTAACTAAATCAGAAAGCTCAAGGCAGAAGAAAAAAAATGTGACTCACCTGGGATTCACATTCATCACGTACAGGTCTCTCTAGCTTGTTGTACTGCTCTGAATCAGCTGTAGGATCTCCATCAAAATTCACCATAACAAATGGATCATTATACCTATAGAGGTCAACAGAAAAGCAAATTTGAGATCACTTAAATTCATCCACCAGCTTATAGGACCCCAAGGCAACACAAAAATCAAGGTGGTACCTTGAATAGCAAAACAGAAGAAATTATGGCATATACTATAAGGGAAGATCACTTTTTCAACAACAATAAATTTTGGACACACTGACCTGAAATTTTATAGCTGGTGGGAAGTAAACAATTTTTTTGTAACATAGATAAGAAACTGAAGTGGCAACAAAACATACTTCAATGAACTGACCGTGCTCAACAAACATCAGATGTCAAAAATGAAGAACTAAGTCTTCTAAAATATAATGACAGACACACAGAATAAAGTGTCATCTGAAAAGTCATACCTATCAAAATCGGGTACCAAAGGGAGAACAAACTCTGGTTCCATCCCTCGTTTAGTCTGGTGGACAGGGCGCGATTTAGCGGCTTTGAAGGACTCTGCAATGGCTTTTATTCGCTTCTGTCTGATATATACGCGCATAGAAAAATAATGTCGTTGGCTGCACCAGGCTTGCAGAACAGGCAAACCTTCAGAAACAAAAGAATAAACCAAGTAAAAGGAAACGCATACCTATCATTAAGATTTTCGAGGACATTATCTCGACCCTCCCTTGATTCTCGCCTTTCTTTTGCTTGCTTTTCAGTGATCGACTGGAATGGCCAAATTACTATTTTTAGTATATATGAAGTAATCAAGCACAATATATGTAACTATATTTATGGAAGAATCAGCTGGCATTACCATTTTGGCTGCATCAGTACTAAGCGGAGAAATGTACTGTGTTTTGACCAGCCAAGACATGCCTTTGTCGGTTGGCCTCTCCTTTTTCCTTATACCTTCTGGTTTAACAGGGGTGAGAACTTCATCATCACGCAGCAGCTCTTCATCTTCTGGAGCCAGGGGCAGCTGAGCAGCGGGAGGGCTAAATGCATGTTTGGCACTCAAGTTAGGGATGCTACAAAGAATCATCAGAAAGGTAGAAATATATGGCTGGCTTAATTCTTACTTGTATACAGTCATATCAAGTAGGTCAAGAGGTATCCCAAGATCCTCAGGGACAATCATTTTAGGCAGATAATTTTTCTCCAATGATGAGATCCTGTACTTGGTATATCTGTGAAAAGGCAATAGACAGAAAAACATAAGGATGGCTGCCCCAAAAAAAAACGCAACATGCAGAATGAACTTTTTTTTCGAGAAAACGCAGGGGACCCATGCATTTCATTCCATTGAAAAGAGAGAGTTTGTAATTACAATCCTCCTAGGAGGCGGTTTCAGACATAAAGTAGATGCTAGTGCACATCCCATGTGGTGGGCAGCACGACTCTAAGGCCAGCAGCGCCAGCAGTGGCCCAGAGCCTGGCTTCGGCTTTGATCCTACTCACTAAGGTGTGAACTGACGGTTGCTCGCGGTCGAAGATGCGGTCGAACATGCAGAATGAATTACAACTGAGAGAAACACCAAGAACTAATAGTGTAATAAGAAAGCAGAGTATTGCAAATATCATGGAAATGGCACAGGACCTGTCTTGTAAAAACAACAGTGGAGAGACCATTCACTCACACACGATGATATGACTAACAACAATGATTATGTTTGTATTTAATTTTATGTTTCAGTAACCAGATATAATGAACTTGGATAATTTTCTGTGAAACAATTCTGAATTCATCTATTAATCATGCATAAGTACAACAAATAATTGGATCAGGCTAACAAAGCAACATGGTAAAAAATGCATTTTTGCCATGGAGGTTACATGGTGGTGTTTGGCTAGTTGATCCTGGACATGGGCAGGGCAACGACGCCATAGAGGCAGGCCAAAGGGGAGGGCAAGGAGCTTGGTATATTTTATTTTTTCATTCCCATGAAGCATGCAGCCGCACATGTACAAATAGATCTTCTTCCTACAAATTCAACTGACATTTTTCTTCTTTCGAAAAGGAGGATTGCCCGCGGCCTCTACGAGCGATGCATACAGCCATCTTTATTGCATTATTCAACAAGGTCTTACAAATAAATGCGTAGATCAACTCAAAGCCACCTTCCTGGCAAAAACTGTGTCCCTACCTACAAGATTGATGATTTGCCCTGACTGCGCGCCACGCACACCAAGAAATCCGGTGACCTCACCAAGCCACCCACCGGCTAGCCGGGAGCACCACCGGTCTAGTAGACCCTCCGCATGCACTGCATGCACACGCTGTAGAATCTGTTGTCACCGCCTTCTTCCGCAGTCTCATCTTCAAGAGCAATCAAGCACTGATCTTGTCAGACCCTTCTGCCGTCGACGCCAAACAGCGCCTGCCTCCTGCACGCGTCCATCAAACGGTATCCAGCGCCGAGACCCCGCTGCACCTTGCCACCAAGACTCGCCATCGTCAATACTGTAGATGGCACGCCGCTCCACCTTGGTCACCGCACGAGAAGCATACGGAGACCTGCGCCCAGCCACCAAGCCAAACACTTATCCCTCCAGCCGGTATACAACCCCAAAGATGATGCCCCCATGGGGGTGACGACACAGGAACCTCGCCATCATCCGATCCGAAAAGCCCGAATCTGGGGTTCCCCCGGGGCACACAGGGAACATGAATTGCTCCACAACGCCTCCAACGAGGTAACGACGCCCACGGGCGCCGCCGCCGACGGTTCTGGCCGAGGCCGAACCAAGCTTTCGCTGACAAATTCGCGCCCATCCCTGGCTGGACCACCACATCGACCTCCTCCGTCATCCAGCACGCCCATGGGTGAACGTCTACCGCCGGGAAACCGTACGACCGGAGCCACACCACCGCCCAGGACAGCCGCCCCTCATGGGTGAGCCATCGACGGCGGAGGGGCCCGCACCGCTGCGCCGCCAACGCCGGACGACGCACACATCCAGGACACCCGCGCGGATCTCCACCGCAACTGCATCCCGGAGTCGCGGTGGAGGAAGGCCCCACCGCTGCCATCATCCGCCGCCTGGGCTTTGCCCCGCGCAGCTCCGGCGGCGGCGGCGGCTCGAAGCCCTAGATCGGATCAGGGGGGGAGGGGATCGGGAGAGAGGGGGTCAAGGAAAGGGGTGGCGGCCGGTTGCTCTCCTTGCATGAGAATGAGATCATACTAGGATATCATATCTTGACTAAGGATGTCAATCAAGGATATCTCTAGAACAAATTCAAGGATATCTCTAGAACAAATTTAAACCTGAGCAGCTGTTTGCTCTCCTTGCATGAGATAGTGCCTCCCGGTACTGTTCACATGAAGAATACCCCATCTATTGCTGCACATCATATGTTGGGTCTCTTAGACTTGTGCTTGAAATATGACCAAATGGCTGAAAATTTGGGACTGTTTCTAAAAGTAAATGCATGTTATGGGACTGACAGCAGGTATAAATACAAGCTTAGACCTGCCATATGCTCAAACAGGTTGTCTCGATAAAGAGAATGATCATTATACAATAATGAGCTAGAAATTCATTTAACACCTAAATAATAGCAGGTGAATGGAAAAATCACAAATTTGGAACTAGCAATGTAATGTATATAGTAAAACTAGATAAGCAACACTGAAATGGTTTTCACTGCATCAAACATAAGTAACAACAGAACAGAGCAATCTGATCAAAATGCGAGGAGAAAACTACCGGTCCTTGTCCTTATTCAGAGGCAGCCATTTCAATTGAGCACTTGGGTCTGGCAGTTCATTCCTAAACCTGCATTAACAAGAGAAGAAGCAAAAAACAGGGTCATACAGTAGTTTAGTTCCGAAAGACACAGAGACAAAAAAAAATCATGCAGACACACTTTTCAAAAGGAAACTGCCAATTAATGGAGTTATGCTTTGAGAACCATTTTGCCTACCCGTGTGCCTGCCTACTGCACAAAAGGGTTCATCTTTCTAGTTTCATAACAAGAAATAGGTAGTGCAGGAAATCATAGCTCGTGAATCCTTTGATGCTACTCTAGAATCACACAGATGTGATCATTTCTCTAAGCACATACAAAAACAGCATATATGTCAAAAACATAAGAATCATTAGTAAGATATAGTTTACGTATTAACAAAGAACATATTCCCAAAAGCTAGAAAAAGGAAAGGTCGATCTTTGATCCTAACGCCACTGACTTCACCAATGACGTTGCAGTTGCACCAAAATTCAAACAGGCCGTTTGTCGCTTGTCCTGAATCAGCAGTACAGCATTTGGCAACTGCTCAGATTGCCAGCCAAAATACCCAAGTGCATGATAATCATAATAATTTACTCAAGCACACATTTTACACTGAAAGGGCTCCAATTTCCTCCAACTAGCACTTGCATAGATCAAAAGTCCAAATTTTCCTATACTCACCTGTGCTTGCAGAGGAACGTTGTCGGCTTCTTGAGCCGATTCTCAAACCTCTCAGTGTTTGGTGCGGAGGCTGGGCGAGACACAGTTGTCGCCACCCGAGTCCCGCCTGATGGCTGGAGGTGCCGGCTCTGAGGCTGTGGCTGCTGCTGCTGTTGCGCGGCACGCACCTGCTGTGTCTTCTGCAGAATGGTGGCCTGCGACTGGCGCATCATCTGCTGCTGCTTTCGGTCTTCCACCTTCTGCTTCTCATACTCGCGCTTCTTCCTTGCTCGCCGCTGCTCCTCCATCTCCACTCTTGGCAGTGCCGCCTTGGCCTGCTGCTCCTTTGGTGGCGGCGGAGCCACCCGTGGGGGTGGCTGGGCAGGAGGTGGTGGCGGTGCCGAAGGGGGAGGAGACATTGGTGGTGGTGGAGGGGGCGCTTGATTGTTGTTCCCGCCATACGGCGGCGGTGGGGGCTGGTAATACATCTGGGGCGGCGGCGGCGGCGGCTGTTGCTGCTGCTGCGGGGGCACGTGGCCGAAGTTGTACTGAGGCTGGTGTGGCGGGGGCGGTCCGGGCGGGGGCGGCGGCGGCGCGTGAAACGGTGGCGGTGGCATCTGGCCGTACCCTGCCTGCGGCGGCGGCGGCTGCCCGTACGGGTTGACAGGCCGGGCCTGCGGCGGGAAGGCCCCCTGAGGCGGCGGGTACGGCCGGTACGCCATCGCGCGCCCCCCAGCAACACACCAACCCCACTGTCGCAGCTACCTCTCCCGCCGCCGCCGCCTCCGCTATGCTTCTAGAGCCGCGGGGGCAGCTCCGGGGCCCCACTAGATCTACCCGAAGATCACAGCGCTGTGTGTCGAATTCGGAGCGGAGGAGACAGGCGAGAGCGTGGTGAAGAATTGGAGTCTTGCGCAGAAGCGCGAGAGGGATCCAAAAGTGGTACTACCAGAGAACGGTTTTGATTCCAAGATCGCGGAGTTTGAAATGAATTCCCTCGTGTTTTGCTTGAATTTGGGGACGATTTTGGTTTAAATTCGCTACAATCTGGCTGAAGTTTTTCCTTATCTGGCTCACGTTTCTCCTCACACAGGAAGGAACAACGCGAACGATACGATCGATGGGACTCCTGGGTGCTCAACCCCCCTATAAGAATATTTTCAAGAAATATCAGGAATTTTTTTTAAAAAAAACTGGAATTTAGGGATGACAAACCTAGGTGCCCAATCTACCCCGTGCGAAGTTTCATGAAAAAATATCAGCAAATGTATACATGAGAAGAAAATACAGTCACGCCTAAAATCCATCCAAATAGTTTTCTCTATATATAAGGAAAATATTCACCCGTAAAAAAATACGTTTCCTGGTAAAAAAATCATGAAATTTCACCGAAGTAGATTAGGCACCCAGGTTTGATATCCCAAAATTTAAGGATTTTTATTTTTCTGTTTTCTTTAATTTAATACTCAATAATATATAGGGTGGTGGAGCAAGCAAATTGGTTTGGTTCTCTACATAAAACACTCACAGGAAAAGTTTTGGTGTACATGCCCTTTTTTAGGCCTCCAGGCCCAATCGCCAATATGAATAAAAAAATAAGGACACATCTAGGGAGCACACGTGTGCTCCCTAGCGTTCCTGAGCACACAACCAAAAAAGGTAAGCTTTTGTCTAAATGATATGGTGCAAAATCAATTTAAAGAAAGAAAAGATATTGTCCCATGTGCAATTATTTTGTGTGTTTAAAAATTTCAAAAAGTCATAACTTTTGAATCAAGCATCCAAATTAAGATCCGTTTTCACCTTTAGGTCTCCAACGCCGAGCTCTTCGAAACTAGATTCCATATAAGAATGTTTCGACGAACTTTTTTTCTTAAGCAACTTTGGTGCCACGGAGAGGCAACTTTTTATACTATAGTAGGCAACTTTCGGTTAGGCTGCATATCATGGTCATGTATTATCCTGATGTTCTTTCGAGTTGGCTACGACAACTACCAAGTTGCCTAGCATCACATGTAAGCTGCAAACTTGCATACCATGAATACCTATCAACTTTGATGTTAGATGAAAAAACCGTGTTGTCAGGTTGTCTATCAGGACTACATATGAATCTGAAAGATGTTATAAAGTTAGCTACTATGTCCGTCAAGTTGCCTAGCGTCACCTACGAAGTTACTTTCAGTGAACTTTTTTTTCTTAGGCAACTTTGGTGTCACGGAGAGGCGACTTTTTGTACTACAGTAGGCAACTTCCGGCTAGGCTTGTGTATCATGGTCACTATCATCCCGATGGTCTTTTCAGTTGGTTACGATGATTACCAAGTTGCCTAGCATCACATGTAAGGTTCCTACCATGACTACCTATCAACTTTGATACTACATGAAAAACCTTGTTGTTAAGTTGTCGATCATGCTACCTATCAACTCAATGGTGTTATAAAGTTGGCTATCATGCCCGTCAAGTTGCCTAGCGTCACCTATGAAGTTGCTTTTGACAAACTTTTTTCTTTGGCAACTTTGGTGCCACGAAGAGGCAACTTTTTATACTACGGAAGGCAACTTTCAGTTAGGTTGTGTATCATGGTCACATATCAAGTTGGCGGTACATGAAGTTACCTAGCATGTGATGCAGGTGCATATGAGTATGTTTCGACGAACTTTTTTCAGGCAACTTTGGTCCACATAGAGGCAACTTTTGTGCTATACTAATCAACTTATAGTTAGGCTATTCATCTTGATCACTCATCATCCCAAATGTTCTTTTGAGTTGGCTATAATAACTAACAAATTGCCTAAAATTACCTATAAGTTTCCTACCAGGACACCTATCAACTTTGGTGCTACATGAAGCACCTAGTTGCCAGTTACCTATCATGACTACATGTCAACTCAATACTCTTATAAAAGTTGGATATCATGACCATAAAATTGCCTATCATCACATATTAAGTTGCTTTTGATGAGCTTTCTTTGTTCTCGAGCAACTTCCGTGCCACGAAGAGGCAAATTATGTACTAAAGTAAGCAACTTTCACTTAGGTTGTCTATCATGACTACCTATCAACTCAATACTATTATAAATTTGGATATCATGACCGTCAAGTTGCCTAGCGTCACATATGAAGTTGCTTTTGAAGAACTTTTGTTCTTAAGCAATTTTGGTGCCATGAAGAGGCAACTTTTGTACTACATTAAGCAATTTTCGCTTAGGTTGCCTATCATTACTACCTATCAACTCAATGCTCATAGAAACTTGGTTGTCATGACCATCAAGTTGCCTAGTGTCACCTATGAAGTTGCATTCAACGAACTTTTTTTCTCAAGCAACTTTGGTGCCTCGAAGAGGCCCCTTTTGTACTATAGTAAGCAACTTTCGATTATGTAGTGTATCATGGTCATCTATCATCCCAATGTCCTTTTGAGTTGGTTGTGATGAATACACAATTGCCTAGCATCATCTCTAAGTTGCCTACCATAACTACCTATCAACTTTGGTGCTACATGAAGCACCTTGTTCCAGGTTGCTTATCATGACTACTTATCAGATTATATAGTGTATCATGGTCATCTATCGTCCCAATGTCATTTTGAGTTGGCTATGATGAATACACAATTGCCTAGCATCATCTTTAAGTTGCCTACCATAACTACCTATCAACTTTGGTGCTACACGAAGCACCTTGTTCCAGGTTGCTTATCATGACTATTTATCAGATTATATAGTGTATCATGGTCATCTATCATCCCAATGTCCTTTTGAGTTGGCTATGATGAATATACAATTGCCAAGCATCATCTTTAAGTTGCCTACCATAACTACCTATCAACTTTGGTGCTACATGAAGCACCTTGTTCCAGGTTGCTTATCATAACTACTTATCAACTCAATGCTTTTGGTAGGCAATTAATTACAATGGCATGCAAGCGAGAGTTATTCGTAAGCAACTAGGCAATGTCAAAGCAACTTGTCAAACACAATACTAAAAAATAGCAATGAAAGACAAATGAGTATCAATAATGGGAAACTCTTAGAGACAATAGTGGGCAATTGAGCATCCACTGGTAGACTGCTTACTCGCCACGGTAGGCAAAGTGAGGAAAATGTTAGACAAATTTTCTAGCACGAATTAGACAAAGAATGTTGCTTTGATGGGCTACTAAAGTTGCCTTCCGTAGCAGAAAGGTTTCTTTGAAAATGTTGTAAAGTTTACCACCCCACACAATTACTTATCTTTTTTCCCTATAGGACAGAGGTGGTGTGAAGTTGTCAACCCCAAGCAACTTACCACTTGTCCCCGTCTCATGCAACACCTATCCACAACTCTGACAATTCACGCATGTGTCTCTCGCAAGTAGTGGTTCTCACCCATATTTTCCATGGGTTGTTTGTGCTGAGGTACCCAACTTATCCCAATAAAAATGCTTCTTCCTCACACATGTGCCGCCACCCTTGGCGTCACCGCCCACCACACCAACCACGAAACCCCGCCGCCACACAAATTGTCGATTTACCTCCTCTATTCTATAGACGACTCGACCTGATGCCCCACCTCTCTAAAGTTGGTGAGGGCCCTGGATAAAAGAAGTAGTGTTAAGTTGCCTAATATCATCTCTAAAATTGCTTATCATGACTTTCAACCCAATGCCCCCTCTTGTACGATACGTACCTCCAGTAAAAAAACATTAAAGTTGGATTAATTGATGGTGTGAGCAACCTGCAATTAAATTTGAGAAAATTAAAAAGGTGACGTGGAAACATTATGGGGTTCAAACACACTATTTTTCACCAAAAATTAACACTCCTGTATCTCAACAGATCACCATCTGATTCAATATGTGAATAGAACATAGGGTACATAGAGTCGATCACAAAAAATGGTGAACCTTTTAGTATTACCGAGTACTTCCACACGAAAACAATCACTCTAAATTCTCAGCAAAAAATGATCGTCACATGTACTTATGATTCTAAGTTGCACGACTATTTCTATAAATTGCCTACAAAGGTATGATGATGCAAATTGTGTTGTAACTTCAGTCAATATGTTTACTCTAATAGTTTTAGACAACTTGACAACCAACCAATGCACAATTTAGCATGAAATTTAGGCAAAAAAATATTTTTGAGGCAAAAAGAAATTTAGGCAAAATTCATACTAATTCCAGGCAAGTTTTGTACGCAAAATAAGTGTGAGGCTGCGCCCTGCACCGCTTTCAAATTGTTGCTTTACCTCTGTCCATGTTTCATCTGATTTCACCTATTGAACATAAGATGAAAAAGAAAAAGAAACTTGTTTATTGTTTGGTGCATATATATATACCACAGGAAAAAAGGGGGAAACTTTGGTTCTAGTGTTTATCCCATTAGTTGCCTGGTGTTGCTGATTTAGTTGCTTCACATTTATATAGTGTACTAGTTGCTCGTCGGTAGTTTCTTCACATTTATACAGTGTACCATGTTGCTACATTTGATCGATCGACTCACTCACTCGTGTCGTGTGTACGTACCTGGTTCTAGGATGACAATGTAGTTCTGGCCATTCCAGTGAAGCCGGTCGACGAACGGCCGGAGCTCGGCGGCGGTGAAGTTCACGCGGTTCAGGGTGAGGGCCTTGAACCCATCCATGTAGTCGATGTCCATCCACATCACCTCCAGCCTCCAGGGGGGTCTTGGCTTTGGCGTATCCGGCCACCACGCCCTCCAGGTCAGACACGTTCAGGTACCCATATCGGCACAGGTAGAACCCTGCAAGCAGGTAACATTCGCCACGCTCCTTCAGTTCACTCAGATTTAAGAAGAAACGGAGTTTGAAGTGTGCAGAGTACAAGTAGATAAAGGGCAATGTTAGTTCCTTTCCGAATGACCAGTATGGCATGGCGGACAATGAACTGGTCTACTGGTCGACGACGAACGGCCAACGCAAGGTGCAAGCACAGCAAGTGGTGGTGAGACGCCGTCCTAAGCAAGCAACAACAGCGGAGGTCGAGTAGAAGTCAACAAAGAAGAAATCAATGGAGCTGAGGGCCGCCTCGAAGTTGCTGTCGTCTAGGCCTATCACCCTCCCGTCGCGGGGAAACTCCTCGGCGGCGGTGGTCGCGGTGGCAGAGAAGGCCGCGAGCAGGTGTAGGAGGAGAAAGAGGAAGCGATGGCGGAGTCATCGCAATTGCCGTGCGCCGCCGATTCGATATCCCACCACGTCTGAATGGAAAAGGGTGATTCTGGTCCCCTCTGCCCGCACCTCCCAACTCCGGTGGTTCCGCCTCGGCTTCGATTTGGAGCGGCGATGGATTTGGGCAAAAATGGTAACTGCACAACACCACCCTCCTGTCCAGGTGGTCGTGCGTGGGAGAGGGATAGGGACGTGGGTTTCGTGGGCCAACCCTTACCGCTGATCCCGTTCGAACATTCGGGCGACGATTCAGTCAGAATCCCTGACCAGGAAGCACCTGGGCAGGTGCGCGACTCAGGATGAAGATCCGACGGTCTGAAAGGGTGTGTGCTCGGGAACATAAAAAAGTGCAGGTGCACTTTTTAGGATTTGGGAAAAAATAAAGTTAGTCCATGGCAAAAAAATACACATCTAAAAATTCACGAAAAATATGCTCTAGAAAAATCAGAAAACCATGGCCATACAAAATAAATTTGCCATGGAATATAACATGAATTGCTAAATGTCTATAAAAATGCACATACAAAAATTATGTAATTGCCATGATAGTATGAAAAACAAACATTCATAAAAATTGTCATGACACAACACAAAAAATGTACCTACTTTTTTCTTAAAAGATAAAACAAAAATTTCATGATACACATGTTATACACAATAAAATTTCCATCGTCGATGGAAAAAATTGTATTAAAAATGAGCACACAACATGTAGCGAGAATTGCGATGATTTTTTCATTTGCCAAGATCTATGAAATAGACTTCCCTAAAATTACCATGTGAAAAAAACAATACAAGTAAGTTGCCAAATATGCCATGTTTTGGAAACGAGAAAATTTGTGAAATTGCCATGAGACTATATGAAACACTATTAAAACATTACAAATTGCCACGCGACAAAGAGGATACAATTACAAAATTGCCATGATTTGGAGCTAATCTTTTTTGTTACATGGCAATATTTTTAAGATTTTGCCATGACAAAAAATTGCCATGTAGTCAAAATATAAAAATGCCATGATATGTAAATTGAAAATTGCCATGGTCTAAATAATACCATGCTACATAAAATATTTTAACATAGAATGGCGAAATTTGAATGGTGCGTGGAAAACAAAGTTTGCCATGCTACCTACAATAAACTTGATTCTGCTGAGAGAGGTGTCTTTCAACTTCATTGAGCAAAAGTAATAGACAGTTGCTCCTTCCACTGCCGAAGCGCAGTACCGTGTCATGGCACACTACTAGACACATTGCATGGCTCCGTTGGTGACTTTTTTGATTGCGGGTTTCATTTGAAAAAACTCAACACCATTCATCTTGCGTCAAATCCAATCTAGTCTTTCATGCAAGAGTTCCATTTTTTTGCCGCTAGCTAGGCAAGGCAAGAATAAGAATAAGAAATAAGGGGCTCTAGTATAGGTATCTATATTCCCTGTAGTCCTAGGATTTTTTGTAAGGTAAGTGGGTCAATTGGGGCAAAGTGGAAGAGTTCACCATCAAATCAAGGTTAGTCAACACGTCAAAGGTCCTTTCACCTAAGAAAATTAAAATGACCCCTTAGGCAAAGTTAGGTCAGTCGGTTTCCAGTTCCCCTTGTGCTCCGAGGGAAATAAAGGGGAAATCACTGATTCATTTGAAGCATTTTTCTAATTGTGGCATGACGTTCTAAACCCAACTCATGTATCACCTTCATCGACGAACAACCAAACCCTTGGGACCTATACTAGCTTTCCCTTTGTCGGGATTGAAAAAAAAGTAGGGTTTTGGAATAATATGAATTGACTTATCAAACAAGAATTCCAATTGTTTAATAATTTGGATTCTTCTTTGAATGTACTTTTATGTTTTGAATTCCCTTTCAAACTACGTTCTTACCTAAATAAGTCCCGAATTCCAAATCAAGAGATTTGTTGTGGAATTTTTTAAATGAGTAAAGTAATAATATTATGAACTAGATCATCTAATCCCCATTGAATGGAAAAAATAAAATTCAATTTTCAAGGAAACTTTGAAGGGGAAACTTTGTTTTTGCGACTTTAGCTTTTGTCCACTTTGCTTATGCCACTCTAGAATTTGACATCTCATTTTTACTACTATTATCTTTTGACAATACACGACATATGTCCTTCTGTGGCAAACACAATAATTTTTCATTTCACTTTTGTCACTCTTAGCTTATGACAATGTATCACAATTGTCATTCCAATTTTTTGCTTTTGCCACAGAAAGGCAATTTTGATGTATTGTCAAAAGCTAAGAGTGGCAAAAGTGAAATGTCAAATTCTAGAGTGGCATTAGCAAAGTGGTTAAAAGGTAGAGTGGCAAAAACAAAGTTTTCCCAACTTCGAACGGTGTCGGTAACAACCATCTTCTTCTCCTCCTCTAAACTTCAAAACTCTTTATTGAGAAAACAAAACAAAAGCAAAACGAACTTACTCTCTCTACCTTATTCACATGGGCTACCTCGAAGCGCTTCGTTTTTGGTCAGTTAGCTCGACCTTAGTGACTATTACTTCTCTTTTGGTGCATGAATGCCTAGCCCATAGCTCATGGCATTTAGGGTGATACCATCTCATGTGTACATCTTCATCTTCTCATTTTAGTGGGGAAATGTTTAACAAAAGGATAATTTGACGGAAGATCGAATCTCACATTACCTTCAAAAACTTTAATGGTTCTTAAGAATGGCCTACTGAAAGTGCAATCATGCCCTTAATCTTATTTTGACGTTGATGACAAAATACAAATAGGGGACTAATTGCGTTTCCTAGTCTATACACAAGATATTACTCTCTTTGGCATCATGTTGTAGGGATCATGGACACATCAAACGAGATATGACTCAAGCATGATGATAACGAGAAAAGAAGTGCATGTTTTTTTATTTCATCTTGAGTTATCAGGATCCCGCACTATTAAGAGGGGATCAAAGGGGTTCATTCAAGATTTGCTCAAGTTATCTTCATGTCACCTTCTCCCTACACATACACATCTCCATATATTTCCTCACGAGTACCCTGCCTCATTACGCTCACAAAATCCACTTTGCCAAAACCCTTGGTTAAATTCTCTTGCCCATGGTCTCTCTGTCAGATCGTCTGGACGCCGTCTTAGATCATCCGGACTCCATCCCAAATCGTCTGACTAGAGGACTAGAAACCACCAGCGGGTTTGTCGTGAAGTCAGATCGCCCGGGCATTACCCGGATCATCTGTGTACCCATCTGGATCATCCGGACATCGCCTGGATACTCTGCCTGGATTGCTCAATAGAGAGCATGTTCATCCGGCTTATTGTCTGGATCCCTTCGCGAACGTCTAGGCACCCATGTGCCTGTCGCCCGTGTTAAACTCATCTGGAGTCCCTCCTAGATGTTTGGTCGCCTCTACGTGGCTATGCTGGTTTGACCCAAACGGATCATTTGGATCCCTAGATGGATCATCCGGGCTTTGCCTGTATCGTCCGGGTAGGCATACGGATCATCCGGATAGGTAACCTTGTGCATTGAACGACTACATTTATTAGGAGGTATAAATACCCCTCTCCCACTCCATGAGAAGGTTGACCTCTACATTCATATCTTCCCCAGGAACACAAGTGCTCCCTTTTATACTCTCCCACACTAAATCTTTGATCCCGAGAATATTTGTGAGTGTTCTTGAGAGTTGTTCTAATAAAGAGGAAGATCTACTCCCTCTCCTTCTTGTGAATGAAGCAAATCATGATTTGCGCAAGTCTTGAGCTCTCCCCCCATATCTTGTTACCCTTGGAGGTTGGAGACATCTAGGCGGTAGGAGTTCTTTAGAGAGGAATCGTTCATTGTGATTACCCCCTCAGAAAGTTTGTCAAGGTTTGGAGACCACCTCAAGGTCTACCACTAGTAGTTGAGAAACGCCTTTGTGGTGTTTACATAGGGGGAACATAGGGTGAGCCTTCGTGGTGGTTGTGTGCCTTCGTGGTAACATCCACCTCTCTAACTGTGACTAGCTTCCCTGCAAGGAAGTGAACATCGACATACACCCTCGTCTCTCGGAGTTGCGGTTATTGCCGGTGTCAAAACCGGCCGATCTGAGGTAGGGGTACCGAACTGTGCGTCTGAGGATCGAAGGTAACAAGGGACAGGGGGAACACGATGTTTACCCAGGTTCGGGCCCTCTTAATGGAGGTAAAATCCTACGTCTTGCTTGATTGTATTTGATAAGAATAGGGGTTATAAGAGTTGATCTACCTCGAGATCGTAATGGCTAAACCCTAGCTGTCTAGCCTCTATAAATTTTGATAGCCTCTACAGACTAAATCGTCCGATTTATATACACACCAGAGGGGCCTAGGGTTGTACAGAGTTGGTTTACAGAGGAAGGAAATTACATATCCGAACACCGATTTGCCATCCACGCATAGGAGAGTCCTACCCGGACACGGGGGAAGGCCTTCTGCCTTGTATCTTCATGGCCCATCAGTCCGTCCCATATCCAGTAGCCCGGACACCCGAGGACCCCCTAATCTAGGCTTTATGTCCATCCGATACCCCTACAGAAAGTATGGAGGGTTCGGCAAGCCTGTTCAAAGGCGCCCGGCACCGCTTTGAGCTATGGAAGACGTCCGCCTGCCGTGAAGGCGCGCGAGAAGCCTGGGCAATGGTGAAAACACACTTCACCAAGCTAGATCTGAATCATATGGCCCGAGTGGGACCACAGGGACCAGACGGGAAAGAAATTCCATTGAACTTGGTGTATGACCAAGTAATGATAGATGTGAAATATTCACAAGAAGACTGTAGGTTAGACAGTCTAATAGATGGAATAGATGAGGGGTAGGTATTTGATTCAATGTATTAATGTACTTTATGATCAACCTGTATCTTCAGCCGAACATGTGGGAAATTTGTCATCGCAGGCTTTTGGCTTTAACCTCCAAACCAAAATGGTGGAGTGTTTCCAGATACTATTGTGGAATTAAAGATGCATTCATTATGTCCGGAAACCAGGCAACCCAGTCATTGTGCTCGAATAGAAAAAAATTAGTTTGGGAGGTATATTATATTACATATGTAAGAAACATCTTCCAAGGAGAATAGTTATGTTAAGGGTTCCTTTCCTTAGGTTGGCATACTATAATTGTGCGTGCCTGGGCTTTGGTCCGTATTACTGAAAAACTATCCCACATTGTTTTAAGAGTTACAAGAATGTAACAATCTGTCGTTTGATTGCCGACCAATTATTCTCTTAAGAATGCTAGCTTTCGGCTTCACCCGTCTGAGGTACATGTCAAGATTACCCAGTTGTAACAATCGCAGAGGTGCTCCCTTTATGCTCTAGTCGAACAATCGGGAACGTAGGGCATAAACACAGGAGCAAGGCAACCCAGCTTGGCAAAAACTTAAGTCATAGAGGTGCATATAATGTCAAAAAAGAGTGTATATAAACAAACAACGTACAAATTGTGAGCTCTAGGCTCTGAATAATAATAAGCTTCAGTTAAAGAAGCCCCCAGACATGGTGGGGTGTATACATTTTAAGATGTGTACCCCTTAAGAGTTAGTCCTATCCGAACATATCCTGGGAAACGTATAAAAACGGGAAAACAGTAAATGAAGAGGAAAAGGAAAAAAGGGCGAAAAGAAGCATGGCCGAACTTATGCGTAGAATCTTTGGAGCCGAGCAGCGTTCCCTGGATTCGGCTTTAGGCGATTATTCGATGCATTACGAAGGCGATAGGCTCCTCCTATGACAACTTCATCTATAATGAAGGGCCCTCCCATTTTGGTTTCAGCTTGTCCTTTTTCTTCTCTGGGAGTCGTAAAACGAGTTCGCCGACATTATATGTCTTGGCCCGCACTTCTCTGCTTTGGTATCTCTGAGCCTGTTGTTGATAAAATGCAGAACAGGCTCTTGCAATTTCGCGCTCCTTCTCCAAGCCGTCTAGGTCGTCCCGCCGATCGAGCTCGGCTTCTCTCTCTTCATACATGCGCACTCGAGGTGAGTCATGAATAATGTCGTAGGGCAAGACAGCCTCTGCGTCGTACACCATAAAAAAGGGTGTGTATCTGGTCGTGCGATTGGGTGTAGTCCGCAATCCCTAGAGTACGGAATCAAGTTCCTTGACCCAATGTTTATCTGACTCCCGTAGGGATCGCACTAGTCTGGGTTTGATGCCTCTCATTATCAGGCAATTAGCCCGTTCGACCTGACCGCTTGTTTGAGGGTGGTATACGGAGGCGTAATCGAGCTTAATGCCCAAGTTAGCACACCAATTTGTCACCTCATCGGCTATGAAATTGGAGCCATTATTGGTGATGATGTTGTGCAGGATACCATAATGGTGTACCACGCCGGATATAAAGTCGATCACTTGCCCGGCTTCAACCGTCTTTACTGGTTTGGCCTCTATCCACTTAGTGAATTTATCTACCATAACCAGCAAATATTTATTCTTGTGGCTTCCCCCTTTAAGGGGTGCGACCATATCTAGCCCCCAGACCGCAAAGGGCCAAGTAATGGGGATTGTTCTTAGGGCAGTGGGCGGCATATGACTTTGATTGGCGAAAAGCTGACATCCCACACAGCGCTGCACAAGGGCATGTGCGTCTGCTCGGGCCATTGGCCAAAAGAAAGCTGTGTGAAAGGCCTTACTTACGAGGGCCCAAGCTGCGGTGTGATGGCCACCGAGACCAACATGTATTTCAGCCAAGAGCTGCCATCCCTCCTCTTCGGAGATGCATCTTTGAAGACTCCAGTAGTATTTTTCTTGTAGAGTTCACCTTCATGAACTTTGTAGGCTTTGGAGCATCGAACTATGGGACGGGCCTCATTCTGGTCATTAGGGAGCTCCTGCCTAATAAGGTAGGCCAGGAAGGGTTCGGTCCATGGAGCAATGACGACCCTGATTACATGGACGGAAGGTGTCATTTAGGTGTCCGAGCCCCCAATGATATCGGAATTGTGTTCGGCTGCTAGGGGTATGATCGGCTCCGGACTAGTATTTCCGTTCCCGTCCTACCATACCACAGATGGCTTGAAGAGCCTTTCCACAAAGGTGTTGGGCGGGACGGGATCGCGCTTAGCGCCCATTCGAGCAAGGATGTCTGCTGCCTGATTACTGTCTCGAGCAATGTAATGGAATTCAAGCCCCTCAAACTGAGCTGATATTTTGAGTACGACATTTCGGTATGCCGCCATTTTTTGGTCTTTTGCATCGAATTCTCCATATATTTGGGATATTGCGAGGTTCGAATCGTTGTATGCCCATGGAGACAGCCATTCGGAGACCATGTAGTAATGCCTCGTATTCGGCTGCATTGTTGGAATATGTATACATGATTTGTAACACGTAGCGGGTGTCTCCCATAGGGGATGTCAAGATGACACGAGCCCCCAGTCCGGCTAACATTTTGGAGCTATCAAAGTACATAATCCAGTTGGAGTATGTGCTATACTCTTTAGGGAGCTCGACTTCCGTCCATTCGGCGACAAAGTCGGCCAGCACCTGAGATTTAATAGCTCGGCGTGGCTTGTATGTTATTTCAAATGGTAAGATCTCGATGGCCCATTTGGCTATGCAGCCGGCGGCATCCCGATTATTTATGATGTCATGCAGTGGTACTTCGGATGCCACCGTGATCGAACACTCTTGAAAGTAGTGCCGTAGCTTCTGGGATGCCATAAAGACCGCATAAGCTATCTTCTAATAGTGAGGGTATCGAGATTTGCATGGTGTAAGGACCGCTGATACGTAGTACACCGGTTTATGGATGGGAAATTTATGTCCCTCTTCCTCTCGTTCAACGACGAGTACGGCGCTCACTACCTGGTGCATCGCAGATATATATAGCAACAAAGGCTCGCCAACACTTGGTGCAGCTAGGATTGGGTTACCTGCTAACAAAGTTTTTATTTCTTCCAATCCAGCTATAGCCACGTCCGTCCATTCGAAGTGGTCGGTGCGCCGGAGCAGTTGATAAAGTGGTAGCGCCTTTTCTCCCAATCTGGAGATGAAGCAGCTTAAGGCTGCCATGCACCCAGCTAGTTTTTGGATCTGTTTTAGGTGTGTCAGCATTGCCAATTGTGACAGGGCTCGGATTTTGGCTGGGTTCGCTTCGATTCCTCTATTGGAAACAATGAACCCGAGCAGTTTCCCGGCTGGAACGCCGAAGACACATTTTTCCCGATTGAGCCGTATGTCATATGTTCAGAGGTTGTGAAATGTGAGGCGTTGGTCGTCGACCAATGATTTGACGTGTTTAGTTTTGATGACCACGTCGTCCACATATGCCTCCACTATTTTGACGATTTGTTTTTCAGACATGTTTGAATCATGCGTTGGTAAGTGGCACCAGCGTTTTTGAGCCCGAAGGGCATAGTGTTGAAGCAAAAAGGCCCGTACAGGGTAATTATGCCGTTGCGACCTGGTCGGACTCCTTCATCTTAATCCAATGGTATCCGGATAGGCGTCGAGGAAACACAATGAATCATGTCCTACAGTTGCGTCAATGATTTGGTCAATGCGTGGCAGCGGGAAGGGGTCCTTAGGGCAAGCCTTATTGAGGTCTTTGAAATCAACACAAAGGTGCTAGGATTTATCCTTCTTCGACACCATGACCAGGTTCGCTAGCCGGTCTGGGTGCTTGATCTCTCTAATGAACCCGGCCTCAAGTAGTTTGGCTAGCTTCTCCCCCATAGCTTGTCGTTTGGGTTTGGCAAATCGCCGCAACGTTTGCTTTACTGGTTTGAACCCCTTTATTATGTTGAGGCTATGCTCGGCCAGTCTGCATGGGATTCCAGGCATGTCCGAAGGATGCCAGGTAAAGATGTCCCAATTTTCACGCAGGAACGCTCGTAAGGCGGCGTCGACCGTCGGATCCAGCTATGCTCCAATGGATGCTATTTTGTTAGGATCCGTCGGGTGCACTGGAAATTTGACTATTTCATCTACTGGTTTGAAAGAGGTGGATCTGGGGCTCTTGTCGAGGATTACATCGTCTTTGTCCACTGTAGAACGTAGAGTGGTTAACTCTTCGGCTGCGAGGGCCTCGGATAGTGCCTCGAGGGCCAAGGATGCGATTTTGTTTTCGGCACGGAGTGCTATATCCGGATCGCTGATGATAGTGATTACTCCATTGGGCCCTGGCATTTTAAGCTTCACGTACTCATAATGGGGTATGGCTTGGAAGCGTGCGAAGGAATCCCACCCCAAAAGGGCGTGATATCCGCTATTGAAAGGGGCCACGTGGAAGAGCAACTCTCCGGACCTGTAGTTATCAGGCATGCCGAATACTACACCGAGTTTGATTTTCCCCGAGCATCGTGCTTCTCGACTGGGGATAATACCTCGAAAGGTGGTACTGCTTTGCTCGACGCTACTCTTGTCCATTTGAATTTTGTCTAGCATATCTTCTTAGATGAGGTTAAGTCCGCTACTGTCGTCCATGAGCACTTTGGTGAGTTGAAAGCCATCCACAATTGGGTTTAAGACCAAGGCGGCTGGTGCTCAGACTGATCGGGCCCTTGGTTCGTCGGCGGCGACGAAAGTTATGGCAGTATCGCTCCAAGGGTTCATTGCGGTTACTTGGTTGACTTCAGCGAGGTCGCAGAGCGCCCATTTGCGTCGATTATTTGAAGAAAAGGTCTCAAAGATCATACAGACATTGAAATCGTCATCCTCCAAGGAATGCCTCTCTGGAGTAGTATTGGTGAGGATAGCCTCACCGCTTTTAGCCACTTGCCGGAGTACCCAACATGCCCGAAGGCTATGCATTGGTTCGGTGCTCGGCGTCGTATGTATCTGACAGGGCTTATCGAGCAGTTCGTCAAGGACGGTTCTATGTCCCGTGAAGGGCTTGTTTTCTTGTCAATTGGTTTGTGGTCAGATGCTTCGCAAGGGTGCATACATTTTGCCCGTATGGTGGGTTGCTTAAAGGCCAGGGGTTCCCACTGTGCTGTCTGGGCTTTCCAGGTGTTTTCCATCGCGCAGTACTTCTGTACTATGTGTGCCAAATCTGTAAAGTGTTGTATGCAGCGGTTGAGGGCATTGATAATTCCCTCGTCCGTACAGTTGCGGCAAAACACTGAAACCGCGTCGTCGTCGCAGCAATCTTTAATCTTGTTTTTAACAAGGAGGAATCTATCCCAGAAGTGCTGGACTGTTTCTAGAGGTTGATGCCGTACATACATTAGGTCACATATGTCTGAAGGGCCTGAATTGCTTGGGGAGTATTGATTGTGGTGGGTGGGCGGGCTAAAATCTGAATCCTGACCCACGATTGAATCTGGAGCTTGAAGAATCTCCGAGGTCACCAGTTCAGGATCGGGAAGGTCCTGGTGACTTCCGGGTTCAATGCCTGATCCTATGTTCGGAGGACATGAAGTCTCTTCCCGAGGATGGTATCCGGCTTGCAGGGCTCGGAAATCCGAACATAGTTGGTTCTTAACTTAGGGGAAGAGGCCTTCTCGGCTCATTCCTCCACGACCGCTACCAAGTGGGTGATCGGTGGGGAATTGATCTCCCTCTGATCGGGTTTAAGCCCAATCCGATCATAGTTTGTTGCGACCCCCAGGGTAGCGATGCGATCTATCAGCTCGTTCAGAGACGAGATATCTGCCGGATCCATCTTTTCGGAGTGTTCGAGGCTGATGCGGAGATGATGTTTGGCGATCATGGGGGCCACCATTGGCTTAACGGTCGGGCAAGTGCCCATGGTAAAACCGCCGAGCTGGAGGACCTGACCTGGAGCTAGGGTCCTTCCAGAAGTGATATCATCATTGATGACAAGGCGGGTGATACGTCTCCAACGTATCTATAATTTTTGATTGCTCCATGCTATATTATCTACTATTTTGGACATTATTGGGCTTTATTATCCACTTTTATATTATTTTTGGGACTAACCTATTAACCGGAGGCCCAGCCCAGAATTGCTGTTTTTTGCCTGTTTTAGGGTTTTGAAGAAAAGGAATATCAAACGGAGTCCAAACGGAATGAAACCTTTGGGAACGTGATTTTCTCATCGAATACAACTCAGGAGACTTGGACCCTACGTCAAGCCACGTAATAGGAGGCCACAAGGTAGGGG
>NC_041392.1:417887960-417949029 GCF_002162155.2 Triticum dicoccoides | reverse complement strand
CCCTCGTGGGCCCCCTGTTGCTCCACCGACGTACTTCTTCCTCCTATATATACCCACGTACGCCCAAACGATCAGATACGAAGCCAAAACCCTAATTCCACCACCGCAACTTTCTGTATCCACGAGATCCCATCTTGGGGTCTGTTCCGGAGCTCCGCCGGAGGGGGCATCGATCACGGAGGGCTTCTACATCAACACCATAGCCCTTCCGATGAAGTGTGAGTAGTTTACCTCAGACCTACGGGTCCATAGTTAGTAGCTAGATGGCTTATTCTCTCTTTTTGGATCTCAATACAATGTTCTCCCCCTCTCTTGTGGAGATCTATTCGATGTAATCTTCTTTTTGCGGTGTGTTTGTTGAGATCGATGAATTGTGGGTTTATGATCAAGTCTATCTATGAATAATATTTGAATCTTCTCTGAATTCTTTTATGTATGATTGGTTATCTTTGCAAGTCTCTTCGAATTATCAGTTTGGTTTGGCCTACTAGATTGATCTTTCTTGCAATGGGAGAAGTGCTTAGCTTTGGGTTCAATCTTGCGGTGTCCTTTCCCGGTGACAGTAAGGGCAGCAAGGCACGTATTGTATTGTTGCCATCGAGGATAACAAGATGGGGTTTTCTTCATATTGCATGAGTCTATCCCTCTACATCATGTCATCTTGCTTAAGGCGTTACTCTGTTTTTAACTTAATACTCTAGATGCATGCTGGATAGCGGTCGATGAGTGGAGTAATAGTAGTAGATGCAGGCAGGAGTCGGTCTACTTGTCTCGGACGTGATGCCTATATACATGATCATACCTAGATATTCTCATAACTATGCTCAATTCTGTCAATTGCTCAACAGTAATTTGTTCACCCACCGTAGAATACTTATGCTCTTGAGAGAAGCCACTAGTGAAACCTATGGCCCCCGGGTCTATCTTTATCATATCAATCTCCTACTACTTAGTTATTTATTTTGCCATTTACTTTTCCTTTATTTTACTTTGCATCTTTATCATAAAAATACCAAAAATATTATCTTATCATATCTATCAGATCTCACTCTCGTAAGTGGCCCTATAGGGATTGACAACCCCTATTTGCGTTGGTTGCGAGGATGTATTTGTTTTGTGCAGGTGCGAGGGACTCAGGCGTAGCCTCCTACTGGATTGATACCTTGGTTTTCAAAAACTGAGGGAAATACTTACGCTACTTTGTTGCATCATCCCTTCTTCTTCGGGGAAAACCAACGCAGTGCTAAAAGAGGTAGCAATAAGGATTTCTGGCGCCGTTGCCGGGGAGGTCTACGCAAAAGTGAACATACCAAGTACCCATCACATACCCTTATCTCCCGCATTACATTATTTGCCATTTGCCTCTTGTTTTCCTCTCCCCCACTTCACCCTTGCCGTTTTATTCGCCCTCTCTTTCTCTATCCTCCCTCTTTTGCCTCTTTTTGTTCGCTTGCTTTTTGTTTGCTTGTGTGTTAGTTTGCTTGCTTGTCACGATGGCTCAAGATAATACTAAATTGTGTGACTTCACCAATACCAACAACAATGATTTTATTAGCACTCCGATTGCTCCTCTTACCGATGCTGAATCTTGTGAAATTAATGCTACTTTGTTGAATCTTGTTATGAAAGATCCGTTCTCCGGCCTTCCTAGTGAAGATGCCGCTACCCATCTAAATAGCTTTGTTGATTTGTGTGACATGCAAAAGAAGAAAGATGTGGATAATGATATTGTTAAATTGAAGCTATTTCCTTTTTCGCTTAGATATCATGCTAAAGCTTAGTTTTCGTCTTTGGCTAAAAATAGTATTGATTCATGGAACAAGTGCAAAGATGCTTTTATCTCTAAGTATTTTCCTCCCGCTAAGATCATCTCTCTTAGAAATGATATTATGAACTTTAAGCAACTTGATCATGAACATGTTGCACAAGCTTGGGAGAGAATGAAATTAATTATACGTAATTGCCCTACTCATGGTTTAAATTTGTGGATGATTATACAAAAAATTTATGCCGGATTGAATTTTGCTTCTAGAAATCTTTTAGATTCGGCCGTGGGAGGCACTTTTATGGAAATCACTTTACGAGAAGCTACTAAACTCCTAGATAATATTATGGTTAATTATTCTCAATGGCATACTGAAAGATCTACTAATAAAAAGGTGCATGTGATAGAAGAAATTAATGTTTTGAGTGGAAAGATGGATAAACTTATGAAATTATTTGCTAATAAGAGTGTTTCTTCTGATCCTAATGATATGCACTTGTATACTTTGATTGAGAATAATAATGAATCTATGGATGTGAATTTTGTTGGTAGGAACAATTTTAGTAATAACGCGTATAGAGGAAATTTCACCCCTAGGCCTTATCCTAGTAATCCCTCTAATAATTATGGTAATTCCTACAACAATTCTTATGGAAATTATAATAAGATGCCCTCTGATTTTGAATCTAATCTTAAAGAATTTATTACTTCGCAAAAGAATTTTAATGCTATGATTGAAGAAAAATTGCTTAAGATTGATGATTTGGCTAGGAACATTGATAGAATTGCTCTTGATGTTGATTCTTTGAAACTTAGATCTATTCCACCTAAGCATGATATCAATGAGTCTCTCAAAGCCATGAGAATTTCCATTGATGAGTGCAAAGAAAGAACCGCTAGGATGCGTGCTAAGAAAGATGCCTTTATAAAAGCGTGTTCTTCTAGTTCCTATGAAAATAATGATGAAGATCTAAAAGTTATTGATGTGTCCCATATTAAATCTTTGTTTTGCAATATGAATCTTGATAATGATGGGTCTGAATGTGATCCACCTTTACCTAGAAGGCGTTCCAAGAATTCTGAATCTTTTGATCTTGATGCTAAAATTGATAAAAGTGGGATTGAAGAAATTAAAACCCTAGATGTTGCTAAACTCACTATTATGGATTTCAAGAAATTTAACTATGAAAATTGCTCTTTGATTGATTGTATTTCCTTGTTGTAATCCGTGCTAAATTCTCCTCACGCTTATAGTCAAAATAAAGCGTTTACTAAACATATCGTTGATGCCTTAATGCAATCTTGTGAAGAAAAACTTGAATTGGAAGTTTCTATCCCTAGAAAACTTTATGATGAGTGGGAACCAACTATTAAAATTAAAATTAAAGATCATGAATGCTATGCTTTATGTGATTTGGGTGCTAGTGTTTCCACAATTCCAAAGACTTTGTGTGATTTGTTAGGTTTCCGTGATTTTGATGATTGCTCTCTAAACTTGCACCTTGCGGATTCCACTATTAAGAAACCTATGGGAAGAATTAATGATGTTATTATTGTTGCAAATAGAAATTATGTGCCCGTAGATTTTATCGTTCTTGACATAAATTGCAATCCTTCATGTCCTATTATTCTTGGTAGACCTTTCCTTAGAAGATTGGTGCGATTATTGATATGAAGGAAGGAAATATTAGATTCTAATTTCCATTAAGGAAAGGCATGGAACACTTTCCTAGAAACAAAATTAAATTACCTTATGAATCTATTATTAGAGCCACTTATGGATTGCCTACCAAAGATGGCAATACCTAGATCTATTCTTGCTTGTTATGCCTAGCTAGGGGCGTTAAACGATAGCGCTTGTTGGGAGGCAACCCAATTTTATTTTTATTCCTTGCTTTTTGCTCCTGTTTAGTAATAAATAAATTATCTAGCCTCTGTTTTGGTAGTGTTTTTTGTGTTTAATTAGTGTTTGTGCCAAGTAGAACCGTTGGGAAGACTTGGGGAAAGTCTTGTTGAACTTGCTGTAAAAAACAGAAACTTTAGCACTCACGAGAACTGCTGTCATTTTTATTTGGAAAGTGATATTTAGTTAATTCTTTTTGCAGATGATTAATAGATAAATTCCACACGTCCAGCAATTTATTTTAGAATTTTTTGGGCTCCAGATCTTGTGCTGGCTACAGATTACTACAGCAGTACACGTAATGTCAGTTTGAGCCGCTTCATCCAACAATACCGCTGAATCAAGCATCAACTAGTGACGGCAAGCAATATGTATATACCCACGCCCACAACTCCTCTGTGTTCTACTCATGCATATAACATCTACGCATAAACCTGGCTCGGATGCCACTGTTGGGGAACGCAGTAATTTCAAAAAATTTCCTACGCACACGCAAGATCTATCATGGTGATGCATAGCAACGAGAGGGAAGAGTGTTGTCCACGTACCCTCGTAGACCATAAGCGGAAGTGTTATGACAATGCGGTTGATGTAGTCGAACGTCTTCACGACCCAACCGATCCTAGCACCGAAAGTATGGCACCTCCGCGATCTGCACACGTTCAGCTCGGTGACGTCCCGCGAACTCTTGATCCAGGTGAGTGTCGAGGGAGAGCTTCATCAGCATGATGTCGTGATGACGGTGATGATGAAGCTACCAGCGCAGGGCTTCGCCTAAGCACTACGACGATATGACCGAGGTGGATTATGGTGGAGGGGGCACCACACACGGCTAAAAGCAATCAACTTGTGTGTACTAGGGTGCCCCCCTGCCCCCATATATAAAGGAGCAAGGGGGTGGCCAGCCAGCCCTAGGGGCGAGCCAAGGGAGGAGGAATCCTCCTCCTAGTAGGAGTAGGATTCCTCCTTTCCTAGTCCTACTAGGAGGAGAAGGGGAAAGAGGGAAAGGAGAGGAAGAGGAGAAGGAAAGGGGGGTGCGCCCCCTCCCTAGTCCAATTCGGACTCCCTATAGGGATGGGGTGCGGCTGACCCTTGTGGGATGCCTCCCCTCTTCCCTATGGCCCATGTAGGCCCAATCAATCCCCGGGGGGTTTCCGGTAATCCTCCGGCACTCCAATTTTCTCCGAAATCACCCGGAACACTTTCGGTGTCCGAATATAGTCGTCCAATATATCATTCTTTATGTCTCGACCATTTCGAGACTCCTCGTCATGTCCGTGATCATATCCGGGACTCCGAACTACCTTCAGTACATCAAAACACATAAACTCATAATATCGATAATCACCGAACGTTAAGCATGCGGACCCTACGGGTTCGAGAACTATGTAGACATGACCAAGACACGTCTCCGGTTAGTAGCCAATAGCGGAACGTGGATGTTCATATTGGCTCTCACATATTCTATGAAGATCTTTATCGGCCAAACCGCATAACAACATACGTTGTTCCCTTTGTCATCGGTATGTTACTTGCCCGAGATTCGATCGTCGGTATCTCAATACCTAGTTCAATCTCGTTACTGGCAAGTCTCTTTACTCGTTCCATAATGCATCATACCACAACTAACTCATTAGTCACACTGCTTGCAAGGCTTATAGTGATGTGCATTACCGAGAGGGCCCAGAGATACCTCTCTGATACACGAAGTGACAAATCCTAATCTCGGTCTATGCCAACTCAACAAACACCATCGGAGACACCTATAGAGCATCTTTATAGTCATGCAGTTACATTGTGATGTTTGATAGCACACTAAGTGTTCCTCCGGTATTCGGGAGTTGCATAATCTCATACTCATAGGAACATGTATAAGTTATGGAGAAAGCAATAGCAGTAAACTAAATGATCATCATGCTAAGCTAACAGATGGATCAAGTCAATCACATCATTCTCTAATGATGTGATCCCGTTTATCAAATGACAACTCTTTGTCCATGGTTAGGAAACTTAACCATATTTGATCAACGAGCTAGTCAAGTAGAGGCATACTAGTGATACTCTGTTTGTCTATGTATTCACACATGTACTAAGTTTCCGGTTAATTCAATCCTAGCATGAATAATAAACATTTATCATGATATAAGGAAATATAAATAACAATTTTATTATGGCCTCTAGGGCATATTTCCTTCAATTACGGCACACACGGTTGGTAAAACACAAACCTTTGCGATATACACCATAATCCGAGACGGTTCACAGAGAGGAAACGTGTGCAAGCATGCACACAATGCCGTTTGCAAAGCGTGTGTGATGTCAGACACTATCACATACTGTGCGGGGAAACTAAACGTGTGTGATTGTCTAGCTATGGTACACGGTTCATAATCATGAACTGTTTGTGATGTGCCAGGCATCGTAAAACTCTCATGCCTGGAATCTGCCTGGAAAGCTCTTGTGCTTGAAATCTGCCTGGTTTTAGGTAAAACCACAAAACTCCGACTGTGATGGAAATGCAAGCACAAACGATTAGCAAGGATGAAGCGTTTGGGATATTCGAGATATCGAAAACGGTTATATAGGGACAACTGTATGCATCAAGGCTCCCTATCCCCGAAGGTTTCTGGGTCATGTGGGAAGGACCCCCCTATCGACATACTCACTAGGCAACGGTTCCAAATGCCGTCGCGGAAAGGGGTTAAAAACCGTTTGTATAGCACCGACGCGTACTAGTGTAGTGCAATCTCTCGGGTTCAGTTAGAGCCCAACGCCTCGCTCGGGTTCATTTAGAGCGCAACGCCTCACACACGCGCGCGTACGTGTACGAGAGAAATGCGCAAACCTCCGTGCATCACTCGGCCCCAACCACCCACCGTAACCGGGAACTCCCCGATATTTTCCTCGCCCTCGCTTCTACCACATTTTTTTTCCGTCATGGACGGCCCAAAGAATGTCATGCAGCTGCGTCTCCTGCCCGCCTAGGATGAAAAGCCCATTTTCTGTCATGATTTTTGTCATAGAAGTAGGAGCCGACAATATCTATGATGATATCGGGTTTTGTCACAATTATCGCCATATAAGTGTCATAAGCATGGCAGAAAAAAAATCGTTCGGCCCAAAATGTCACGAATGTGTCTTTTTTTGTAGTGCAAGGACATTAATATACCCTTGCATGCATGTGGAAGTGAGAAGGTTGGTTTGCATGACACTGCATTAATCGAACAATGAGGAGTGAGATGGTTAGCTCTTTGGGCATTGGAGAAAAAATACACATTAATTGGCATGTCAAACGAGGATTTGTATCAATCAATCCCGTGAAAAACCCTGCCTTTCTTTTTTTTCAACACAAGTAGTACTCCTACGTACGTACTTGTATCCTGTTTGGGTCTAGGCCTTGCATTACCATACTTCGTCACACATTTTTGCCAAGCTTGCCTAAAGTTTTCAAAATGAAAAGGAGGTACACTTGCACACGGCTGTCGCGGTCGCACCGCACCCTCACACAGTCGCTCCTGCATGCCGCAAACCCAACCAAGGGAACGCACCCTCACTGACATGTGCTGCCGCATATGATCAAACCAAACTCAGCCATCCTACCACTAACACATAATTTTCGTTCATACAGTATGTTTATCCAACCGCATGTTGGGGAAGATCCTTACGGCCCGTGCGGTGATCTGTTGGGGAAGAAGAAGAGGTGAGGAAGAAGGGTTAGGGAACGTAGGATATTCATCCAACAGCCTGAAATGGTCGACTGACCAAAATGATGAAAGTCAGACGACTTGCATAAATGTATGTTTTTACACAGCAAAAGATCCCTAAAAACAACAACATAAAGAAAAATTATCATTGCTCGCGGAATGAGACGGCCTCGTCGTCTTTGGCTGCCGGTGCGAAGCAGCTGTAGCTGCCGACGTGTGTCTCCGCACCGTGCTTGTCCTCGGCCTCCAGCTACTCGTTCACACGGAGCGTGCGGGCGCTCTGCACGGACACGAGCACCGCCCGGTTCAAGTCCAGGACATCTGGTTCCGCCTGCAGGAGGGCCTCGATGGTAGCGGCATCCGCGCGCTCCGCGTCAAGTTAAACCTCCGCCACCCTGTTCAAGTCCAGGACGTCCGGTTCCACCTGCAGGAGGGCCTTGATGGCAGTGGCATCCACACGCTCTGCGTCAAGTTAAGCCTCCACCGACCGGTTCACATCCACGACATCCGGTTCTGCCTGCAGGAGGGCCTCGATGGCAGCGGCATCCGCGCGCTCCGTGTCGAGTTGAGCCTCCGCCTCCCGATCCTCCTTTAGTATCGCCAGGTTGAACCGCTGGTCCGCCTGCACCATGGGGGTCCCGTACGCCGGCACGAAGTCGACGTCCATTGTCTCATACACATTGGGGGTCTTCTGCGCCGCGACCTCTGCCATGAACATTGGATCAGCTTCCTCCTCCTCGGAGCTTGGCTCCAGAGAACTCGGGGATTGGCCCGCCGCAAAGCAAGCTTGTGAATGCAGGTCTGTGGCACCGACCATCGCCGCAATTTCCGCGTGGCGCTCCGGTGTCAGCATCTTGTAGTACGTGATCTTGCGGCACGCCATGGCTTTCCTGCGAACTAGGCGATGCTTGGTGCGGGCTAGGGGATCAAAAGGTGGGGGAATCGGCTGGAAAGGAGGTGTGGTTTTGGGGCAGTGGCTGGCGTAGGCCGAGCAGCAAGGGTTCTGGTGTGAATACTGGTTTTGGTGATGACCGGTCATTCGATTTTGACTATACATCGCTCTTGTCGCATTTGCGTTGCGCCCCGGCAAGCTGGACCCTCCACGTCGCTCACTGAATGGAATGCGCTTCGTCTTGTGTTTTCGCTCGCTTGTGGGACCGCAGTTGAGGGCAAACCGATGTCCCTCCCCCTCCCCCGCCCACGTCATTTATACTACTACTAGAAGAAAGAGAGAGAGAGAGAGAGAGGTCGACCGAGTGTTACTAGTACTCCCTCCGTTTTATGTGGAGTAAATAAAAGCAGAGGGAGTACACTACTAGCACTATGAGCACTGCATACTCTACTGCAGATGTTGTCAGTACTCCACTAGTACTATTGGGCAGGGAGCTTAGAAAAGTTATTATTGGACAGGCTATACGTGGCGAAATACTAGTAGGAAGAGCATGCGCAAGAATAAGCACATTCACGTGTTTGAAAACAAATTGGAAACCATCTCTGTTTGAATACAAATCTAGGAGTACGTACGAATCTAACAATATTGATTGGGTGTTGTTGAATGTTAATACTTTTTTCTGTAAGTTTGATCAAAGTAGAGATACTTTGACTACACATAAAACTTATATGTAAACTAGAAAGGATCGGAGGGAGTATGTTGTATGTTCAAAAGCGAAACAAACATTGAATACCCTTTATATATGATTTGCTGATGCTATGATCACCTGTTCAAAATTTTGAATCTGCCTTAGGTATCACACATTCACCCACTTACTCTCTCTCGGTTTCATCTCGGGGTCCGGAGATCGATTGAAAGAGGACTAGGGTGGGTATAGTACATTTGTTTCGCTTTTGAACATACAATATACTCCCTCTGATCCCCACAGACCCCCCCGGGTCATTTCTATCATAGAAACACACCAAACCTTTATCACCTTGCACAACACACACTTGATCTCTCAGCATAAATTGATCTCGTCAAGATGTGTCAGGGCATGAACCGAATGGGATGTCAAAACTAAGATGGGAAGCGACAGATAGTGGAGGGAAAGTGAAACTTTAAACAAACCGTTTTCCCGCATGCATGTCGGACAAATTACAACATTGGAAATACAAGCATGGTCAAGGCCCACATGCGAATGATACTCGGCAGAATGTTCAAATGAGGCATGCGGGAGGACGGACTCGACCGGAGGGCAGCATGATCGATGGAGAAGAGGGTTGGAGAGGAATGAGAAATAAGCAACGCCACATGATTATACTTGAATGACACAAATAAACAATAATTTGTTTCGTTTTCCCTTTCTCTTGGTCACGGAGTAAGATACTCCCTCTGTTTCTATTTACTCTGCATATTAGGCTTGACTGAAGTCAAACTTCATAAAATTTGACCAAATTTATAGAAAAAATATGAACATTTACAATAGCAAATCTATATGATGTGAAAGTATATTCAATAATGAATCTAATGGTATTGATTTGTTATTGTATATGTTATTACTTATGTCTATAAACTTTGTCAAAGTTTACAAAGTTTGACTTTGAGCAAAGCTAAAATGCGGAGTAAATAAAAATAGAGGGAGTACGCAGGGACTAGTATAGTTACTACTGCCGGAACATGGTAAGTTGGACCCCTAAATGTGGGCACGGATTGGGCACACCTCAGTTATTCCTTGAAACAGTCGGACACCTACATTAGCACACCATCCGGCTACTTAATCAAGTGTTACGCTTCACTAGTTGAAAAGGAAAAGGGTGGTACCGTACCCAAAATCACCACACTTGAGGCTAGGGTAACAACTTGGTATTGTACCACATTTGAACCAGGGCACAAAAACCACTTGTTCTGCGCCTAATGCGCAACACGGAGCACTGACGCTTGAATTTGGCTGGGAAAACAAGGAAACCGACATGTGGGGCACACCTGTCGGGATGATGTGGTGCAGACTAGTCCAATGGAGTAGTTGGCGCACAACCTCCTCACCACCGACAACCGTTCATGTGGGTCGTGGGGGCCTAGGAACGTGGTGCAGCTCTTGCACCACCTCTAGACACGACGACCGTGGTGAGCGACACGCTCATCGTTGCTGGACACGGTTAGCTTCAGGGTGCCGAGGGGGGCGTTAGCGCTATGGCACGACCAGCAGATCAACACCCGGCTCATCGAGGATGCATGGGGCACCGAAGTGCGCACGCGCCGTGATTCGTCCGTGAAGTGTTGTAGCGCGGCCAACTGCATCCCCAGGACCTGAGACCATGTCAGGTCATCTTGCTTTTTCAATGACATGTGGGGATTGCATGTGAGCAAAGGGCATCTCCAACGTTGCCCTGACCGAAGCTGACTACCCTGGCACACCAAAAACCCTCGTCCCTCGCACCGTCGCGCGATGCGTTCCCAACTGGCGTCAGCTGCCTGCATTCATGCCATTCGTCCGTATGCCATCATTAAGAGGCTTGGTGCCCGAGGAACCAACTCCGGCGACTTAATGACGCACTCGGACGCTTGGCCTCACCGAAATGCGCTACTTAAAGTGGCAACGCCCAGCTAAACTCCACACCATAGCGCATCGTCCTGCTACCTGGCACCACATCCGCGTAGATATTTTTGAGATTACGAGGCAGTAATATTTTCGAGATTGCGAGGGATGCAGAGGCGGGAGTATTTGGGGAGCGCTAGTGTGCTTGACACGCCAGCTGTGGACTGTAGCCGACGCACCTTCTCACGTAAGCCATAGGCGTACTATACACCCACAGTGCTCTAGGATATTGTGTACTACATCTCACACGGTTGGTGATAATAAATTGTGTGGGATCTACTTGATTTCTCATCTTGATTTGAATTACATAATGGGGTCACAGCGGCAATGGACGTTGTTTACATTGCTAGACCTTTTATATGCAGTGAACATGAAACTATATGTGTGTCGTAAAAAAATTGGAATTACTCAGTGTTCGTTTGGACATTTTATACATTAAACTCGTTTTCTAGACATTTCAGGTGCACAATTCAAAATTAAACTACATGCACAAGCTCTGGTGCATATAAATTGGTTGAAAAGTCAAATATGTGTCCTTGGATGCATGCTTAGGTCCCATGCAAGAAATGGGAATGAATTTCAAACACCAGAGCACTGTTGATTGCCGGCAAAACATTGAGATACCTGGTTTTTAAATTATAGTAAATCTAGAACTCGTCTAAAATTCATGAAACTTGGCATGGTGTCATGGAGCGGCATCAACATGCCGTGGTAAAATATTTGTCCCATTTGGGGCAGGTTTGGGTATAAGCTTCTCAAAAACCAGAGCTTCTCACAACAAGCGTCATGGTTTCGGTATGGAACGTGCCACCTTTGGGCACAAAACGATATCCGTTGCCTCTTATTGCTTTTAAAATTTTTCTAGTGCCAACATAGAACAACAGGAGTGTTGTGTTAAGTTTTGAAAAATTTCGGGGTTCGTTTGGACATTTTTATACATTAACTAGGTTTTCTAGGCATTTTATGTGCATAATTCAAATTTTAAATACATGCACATGCTCCGGTGCATATAAATTGGTTGAAAAATCAAATCTGTGTCCTTGGGTGCATGCTTAGGTCCCATGCAAGAAATGGGAATGAATTTCAAACACCAGGGCACTGTTGATTGCCGGCAAAACGTTGAGATGCCTGGCTTTTAAATTCTAGTAA
Organism: Triticum dicoccoides; assembly: GCF_002162155.2. Lineage (NCBI taxonomy): Eukaryota > Viridiplantae > Streptophyta > Magnoliopsida > Poales > Poaceae > Triticum > Triticum dicoccoides. Next base: position 417,936,978 of record NC_041392.1, on the reverse strand, counting down.
ATCTAGAACTCATCTGAAATTCATGCAACTTGGCATGGTATCATAGAGCGGCATCAACATGTCATTGTAAAAAAATTGTCCTATTTGGGGCAGGTTTGGGTATAAGCTTCTCACAAACCAGAGCTTCTCACAACAAGCCTGATGTTTTCGATACGGAAGGTGCCACCTTTGGGGATGAAACGATATTCGTTGCCTCTTATTGCTTTCAAAATTTTTGTAGTGCCAACATCGAACAACAAGAGTGTTGTGTTAAGTTTTGGAATATTTCGGGGTTCGTTTGGACATTTTTATACATTAACTGGGTTTTCTAGGCATTTTATGTGCATAATTCAAATTTGAAATACATGCACATGCTCCGGTGCATATAAATTGGTTGAAAAATCAAATTTGTGTCCTTGGGTGCATACTTAGGTCCCATGCAAGAAATGGGAATGAATTTCAAACACCAGGGCATTGTTGATTGCCGGCAAAATGTAGAGATACCTGGCTTTTAAATTCTAGTAAATCGAAAACTCGTCTGAAATTCATGAAACTTGGCATGGTATCATGGAGTGGAATCAACATGCCGTGGTGTAGCGATCCGACCTCAGACGGTCAAATCTCTGTGTTCAGTGTCACCCCTGGATCGGTAATGCTGACACACACAGTACTCGAAGGATTTATAACAGACTAGCAATCACACACTTATTACATCGAATCTCTCAAAAGAGAACTTATTACAATAAATATGGCTTAAGGCCATCTAGATAAGATAACATCGGAAGGCTTGGAAGATAAAGTGAGTCCATCAACTCCAACGACATAGCTGAGTGCATGACAAACGACTTAGCTCACCTTACTCCTCGTCTGAAAAGTTTGCAACATGATATGTTGCAGCCCGAAAACGGGTTAGCACATGGAATATGCTGGCAATATAACATAGTAGAGCAATGAATAGATAAATGATATCACTATATGCATATATGGCTGGTGGAGGCTCTATGGTTATAATGTTTTTGCGAAAAGCTAATTTTTTTCTACAACAAAGGAATATATTTTATTTAACTATCATTGTGGTTGAAACATTGAGAATGGTACCCCCATCTCAATCCCAATTAAAAAGTGTACATTAGAAACCCAACAAATTAATTTAGAGTGATGAGATCATACCAATAATTCAAGTACCAGATACTCAAGTTGTCCATAACCGGGGACACGGCTAACCATGATTAGTTTGTACACCCTACAGAGGTTTGCGCACTTTTCCCCACAAGACTCGATCTCCTTCGTTGGATTTCTCGCACTACATGGTGTTTGAGAAACGGATGACCGAGACACAGTCTTTCAGAAGCATTAACTCTAACCCCGAGTAGACAGTACCAACCTACATCCCCTACATCCTCTAGCCTACCACTGGAAGAGGTCACGCAACGTACTCAACTATGGTAGAGCCCATAATAGCTTGTGGCTGCACACATAAGTTTCTAGCATGAAGAACCTTATGATCCCTTTGAGCCTGGGTGGCGGACCATAGGAGGATCACACGGTATAACCCCGGGATCTCCTAGGACAACACTGGTATAACCCCAGGTGCCCAAACCAACAATCCACCCAGATGTGTATTAAAGGTGCCACCTTGAGTTGTACCATTAGTTAACAATCTCACATATGTCATGGATACACTCAAACCCAATCTACGTCTACGAGCATAGCATGTCAATATAAGCATAACGTAGAAGTAACTCCCAAGGTTTGATAATAAAATAGGTAATAGGTTCTACCTCATCATCTACTTCCCAATACCAACAAGTTAAACACATCCTAATCATGCAGTGTTTGAGGACTGTAACTAATGCATGAAAACTAGGTATGAAAAGAGTATGATCAATGTGTTACTTGCCTTGCTGACGATCCCAAAACCTAGTGACTCGTAGTAGCATGCTTCGCACTCCGGGAATTCTATCGCAAACAAACAATAGCATACATAGGCACTCAAGCAAAGATGCACGGGTAAAACTCAAATAAGAAGATATAACCAGAAAGTTCAACTGAAGAACTCCGGTTTGCAAAAAGAATCAAATCAAACGGAGCAACGAAACTCAAACTACGAAAGAAACAAGATCCATTTACTAATCTGGACTAAAGTCAAATTTTACAGTACCAAAATCTTGTTGAAGTTGGTTAAACAGAAAGAGGGCTTCAGGACGAAGATCTAGGCGCTTGTTTCACCTGATTTGGATAAACGAGTGAAAAGATAAACTAAAACGAAGATCAGGGCAGAAATCACGATCGAAAATAATCGCGGAAAAACCCTGGAAAATAAAACGAGACGAACAGGCTAACGAACGAACGTTCATTGTCTGCGGCTAACTGATGAACAACGTTCATTAAAACGAACGTTCGGACGAACTTCCTCTATTTAACTAAACCGAAGAAAACCGAACAAAAACCGATCTAAAAATAAAACCGATCTAGGGTTTTTATCGAAAACAAAACCGACGAGAACCGGCGGGGCGAACTCCGGCGAGGCGGCAGGCGGCGTTAGGGTTAGGGTTTGGGGCAGCGGCGGCAGGGCCTCGGGGCGCCTCGGGCTTGGGCTTATAAAGCCCGAGCTTGGACGAGTCCGGCTCGGGCACGGCCCGATAGGTCGGTTGACTTTTTTTTATAATCCCGACGCGAAAAAACTAACAAAAGAAATACTAAACGGAGTCCAAAAATCCTGAAATAAATTTTCACGGTCCTCTAATAATATTGCGGACAAAGTGAACATTTATTTGGGCCTCTAATGCCATTTTGAAAAACGCATATTTTCCTATTTCAAAATAAAATAGCAATAAAATCCAAATAAAATTATTTATTTGATTTTAACATTTTCCTCCAATATTTATTTTATTTTGGAGAATACATATTATCTCCTCTCATATATTTTAATATGAAATATTTTCGAAGGGAAAAATAATTAAAACCAAAATGATACTTGTTTCGATATTTGAAAAAAAATTCAAATATGAAAATCGTGAAATCCCCAACTCTCTCCGTGGGTCCTTGAGTTACTTAGGATTTTCTAGGAAACAAAATGCAATAAAATATGATATGCATGAATGACCTATTTATAACATTCCAAATTGAAAATTTGGGATGTTACAAACCTTCCCCCCCCCCTTAAGATGAATATCGCCCTCGAGATTCGGGTTGGCTAGAAAATTGGTGTGGGTGGTCTTTCCGTAGATCATCTTCTCGTTCCCAGGTGGCTTCATCCTCGGTATGGTGGCTCCACTGAACTTTGCAAAACTTGATAACCTTGCTGCGTGTAACTCGGCAGGCAAACTTGAGAATCTTGATGGGTTTCTCCTCATAGGTCAGATCACTATCCAACTGAATTGCTTCCAGGGGCACTGTATCTCTCAGAGGGATATCGACCATTTCAGCATGGCACTTCTTTAACTGGGAAACGTGAAACACATCATGAACTCCTGACAGTCCTTCGGGTAACTCCAACTTGTAGGCCACCTCTCCCATACGTTCCAAAACTCGGTATGGTCCTACAAATCTCAGGGATAACTTTCCCTTTACTCCAAAGCGTTTAACTCCTCGTAGTGGTGACACACGAAGATATGCTCTGTCTCCGATTTCATAGAATATCTCCTTGCGTTTTGAGTCTGCATAACTCTTCTGCCTGGACCGAGCTACCTTCAGTCTATCTCGAATCAGCTTAACCTTCTCTTCTGACTCTTTAATCAAATCCGGTCCAAACAACTGACGGTCTCCAACTTCATCCCACATCAACGGTGTCCTGCACCTCCTTCCATACAAAGCTTTGAAAGGTGCCATCTTCAAACTGGCCTGATAGTATTGTTGTATGAGAACTCCGCATAGGGTAAATTGTCGTCCCAACTAGATCCATAATCTAGTGCACAAGCTCTCAACATGTCCTCCAGAATCTGATCGACTCTCTCGGTATGTCCATCTGTCTGCGGATGAAAAGCTGTACTGAACTCTAGCCTGGTACCCAAAGTCTGGTGTAGCTGGTACCAAAATTTTGAAGTAAACTGCGTTCCTCTATCTGATACGATGGTCCTCGAAACTCCTTGCAGACATACGATCCTGGTCATATATATCTTGGCCAACTTTGCACTTGTATAGGTGGTCTTCATTGGGATAAAGTGAGCAACTTTGGTCAAACGATCCACTACTACCCAAATAGAATCATATCCCGATCGGGTCCTGGGCAATCCAGTGATGAAATCCATGCCAAGCTTGTCCCACTTCCATTCAGGTATCGGCATAGGCTGCAGTAATCTTGCTGGCTTCTTATGTTCTGCCTTCCACTTTCTGACATACGTCACATACAGCCACATACTCGGCAATATCTTTCTTCATTCCAGTCCACCAGAAACACTCCTTCAAATCCAAATACATCTTGGTGTTTCTAGGGTGTGTTGAGTAGGGCGAGTCATGAGCTTCCTGAAGTATCAACTTCCTGATCTCTGCATTATTGGGCACATAAACACGGTCCTCAAACCACAAGGTGTCGTGCTCATCCTCCTGAAAACCTTTGGCTTTTCCTTTGCTCATTCTCTCCTTTATCTCGACAATTTCTTTGTCATCCTTCTGAGCTTCTCGAATCTTCCCCAATAATGTTGACTGAACCTCCATTGCTGCAACAAAACCTCTAGGGACTATCTCCAAATGAAGCTCCCTGAGATCCTCAGCTAACTCCTTTGGCAATCCTCCGCTTACGAGGGTATTGGCGTAACTCTTCCAGCTCAAGGCGTCTGCTATGACATTGGCCTTACCTGGATGATAGTGCAACTTCATATCATAATCCTTTATGAGCTCCAACAATCTCCTTTGCCTGAGGTTCAGCTCCTTCCGCGTGAAAATGTACTTCAAACTCTTATGATCCATGTACACATCACAACAGTTTCCAATAAGAAAATGTCTCCAGGTCTTGAGCGCATGCACTATGGCTGCTAACTCCAAATCATGCGTGGCATAATTCAACTCATGTGGTCGAAGCTGTCGTGAGGCATATGAAAAAATTCTTCCGTCTTGCATAAGTACTCCTCCAAGTCCTAAGCGAGATGCGTCACAATACACTTGGAAATCCTTGCGTATATCTGGCAAAATCAGCACCGGGGCTGTAACCAAATATTTCTTCAACTCCTGGAAACTTGCTTCACATTCTTCTGTCCATTTGAACTTAGTATCTTTCTTCAACAACGCCATCATAGGCTTTGCAATCTTGGAAAAATTCTCAATGAATCTCCGATAGTATCCCGCGAGTCCAAGAAAACCGCGGATCTCTCCAACTGAGGTGGGTGCCAACCACTCAGTGACTGACTGAACCTTGGTGGGATCCACTACTATACCTTCTCCTGATATAACGTGTCCAAGAAATCCAGCTTCCTTCAACCAAAACTCACACTTGCTGAACTTGGCATATAACTGATGTTCCTTGAGCTTCTCGAGAACTAAACGCAAATGCTCCTTGTGTTCCTCTTCATTCTTCGAGTATACCAAAATATCATCAATGAACACCACAACAAACTTATCCAAGAACTCCATGAATACCTTGTTCATCATCCTCATAAAATAGGCAGGGACGTTAGTCAATCCAAATGACATAACCGTATACTCATATAGCCCGTACCTTGTGGTGAAGGCGGTCTTAGGTATATCCTGTTCTCGGATCTTCAACTGGTGGTATCCTGAACGCAGATCGATCTTGGAGAATACTTTAGCTCCTTGCAGCTGGTCAAAAAAATCATTGATCATCAGCAGTGGATACTTGTTCTTGATCGTCACTTCATTCAACGCACGATAATCAACAACCATTCTTAATGATCCATCCTTCTTCTCAACCAAGAGCACTGGGGCTCCCCATGGTGACGACCTTCGTCAAATGTACCTTTCTCCAATAACTCCTTAATCTGCTTCTTAATCTCCTCCAGATCATTTGCGGGCATCCGGTATGGTCTCTTTGATATTGGTCCGGTGCCTGGCAATAACTCTATCAAAAACTCAATGTCTCAATCTGGCGGCATGCCTGGTAACTTCTCTGGAAATATGTCTGGGTAATCCTTCACATCAGGCACTTCCTCCTGAACAACTCCTAAGAGAGAATTTACTTGGGTTCTCCTGGGCGCATGCCTAGATACATACTTGATCCTTTTTCCCTCCGGGGTGGTGAGAAGAATTGACCTACTAGCATAGTCAATATTTCCTCCATACTTCGATAACCAATCCATTCCCAGTATCACATCCAATACTTGTGACTCCAAAATTATTAGGTCTGAGGGGAAAGCATGGCCACCAATGGTTAAAGGTATCCGATTGCACCATCGGCTGGCCATATACTCTGCACCTGGTGAGCGTACTAACAAGGGTGTCCTAAGGGCTACGGTGGGTAACTTAAACTTGTCCACAATTCCCCTTGAAATGTATGAATGCGATGCACCAGTATCAAATAGAACAAGAGCGGTAAATGACTTAAACGAAAAACTTACCGATAACTGCATCTGGGTGCTCTTCAACCTCCTCCATGTTCATGTGGTTCACTTGTCCCCTGTTGAAAGGGTTGGGCTTCTTCCCAGCGCTTCCATTGCCATTTCCGTTCTTGAACTCCGGACAATCATTGGCGTAGTGCCCAGTCTTCCCGCACTTGAAACAGGTAATGTCACTTTGATCCTTCTTGGCAGGTGTGGCTGGGTTAGAGTGGTTCTAATTGCTGCCTGCTCCATTCCCGTTTCCGTTCTTGGGGCCACTGTGGTTATGCATACTTCCTCCATTGTGAGTGTGGCCTTCATGGTTATGGGTATATCCTCCCGAGTTCGGGGTAAATCGAGGCTTCTGCTGGGCTTCTGAATTGTACTTCCCTTGTCCATACTTCCTTTTGCGGCTCTCAATCTGCTGTTGCTTCCCTTCAATCATAAGAGCCTTGTCTACCAACTCCTGCTAGTTGTTAAATGTTGCCACCATTAACTGCATACTCATCTCATCGTTCAGCCCTTCCATAAACTTCTCCTGCTTCGCGACATCTGTGGCCACATCATCTGGGGCATAGCGGGCTAACTTGCTAAACTCATCCACGTACTGCCCCACAGTACAGTTTCCCTGGCGTAAGTTGCAAAACTCACGCTTCTTCATACTCATAGCTCTAGTTGAGACATGAGCAGTGCGGAATGCTTGCTGAAACTGCTCCCAAGTAACATTGGCTATAGGGAAAGTGGCTGTGTAATTCTCCCACCATGAGGCTGCAGGTCCATCCAATTGGTGTGCGGCAAAATGCACCTTCTCTACTGTTGGAAATATGCCCTAGAGGCAATAATAAAATGGTTATTATTATATTTCTTTGTTCATGATAATTGTTTATTGTTCATGCTATAATTGTGTTATCCGGAAATCGTAATACATGTGTGAATACATAGACCACAACACGTCCCTAGTGAGCCTCTAGTTGACTAGCTCGTTGATCAAAAGATAGTCATGGTTTCCTGACTATGGACATTGGATGTCATTGATAACGGGATCACATCATTAGGAGAATGATGTGATGGATAAGACCCAATCCTAAGCTTAGCTCAAAGATCGTGTAGTTCGTTTGCTGTAGCTTTTCTGAATGTCAGGTATCATTTCCTTAGACCATGAGATTGTGCAACTCTCGGATACTATAGGAGTGCCTTGGGTGTGCCAAACGTCACAACATAACTGGGTGACTATACAGGTATCTCCGAAAGTGTCTGTTGGGTTGGCACGAATCGAGACTGGGATTTGTCACTCCGTATGACGGAGAGGTATCTCTGGGCCCACTCGGTAATGCATCATCATAATGAGCTCAATGTGATCAAGTGGTTGATCACGGGATCATGCATTACGGTACGAGTAAAGTGACTTGCCAGTAACGAGACTGAACAAGGTATTGGGATACCGACGATCGAGTCTCGGGCAAGTAACGTACCGATTGACAAAGGGAATTGTATACGGATTGATTGAATCCTCGACATCGTGGTTCATCCGATGAGATCATCGTGGAGCATGTGGGAGCCAACATGGGTATCCAGATCCCGCTGTTGGTTATTGACCGGAGAGGCTTCTCGGTCATGTCTACATGTCTCCCGAACCCGTAGGGTCTACACACTTAAGGTTCGGTGACGCTAGGGTTGTAGAGATATTAGCACACGGTAACCCGAAAGTTGTTCGGAGTCCCGGATGAGAGCCCAGACGTCAAGAGGAGTTCCGTAATGGTCCGGAGGTAAAGATTTATATATAGGAAGTCCAGTTTTGGCCATCGGGAAGGTTTCGGGGGTCACCGGTATTGTACCGGGACCATCGGAAGGGTCCCCGGGGTCCACCGGGTGGGGCCACCTATCCCGGAGGGCCCCATGGGCTGAAGTGGGAGAGGAACCAGCCCCTAGTGGGCTGGTTCACCCCCCCTTGGGCCTCCCCTGCGCCTAGGGTTGGAAACCCTAGGGGTGGGGGCGCCACCCTTGCCTTGGGGGGCAAGGCACCCCCTTGGCCGCTGCCCCCCTAGGAGATTGATCTCCTAGGGCCGGCGCCCCCCTAGGCACCCTATATATAGTGGGGGGTAGGGAGGTCAGCCGCACCCAAGCCCCTGGCCTCTCCCTCTCCCTCCCGTGACACTCCTCCGTCTCCCAGCGCTTGGCGAAGCCCTGCCGAGATCACCGTTGCTTCCACCACCACGCCGTCGTGCTGCTGGATCTTCATCAACCTCTCCTTCCCCATTGCTGGATCAAGAAGGAGGAGACGTCTCCCAACCGTACGTGTGTTGAACGCGGATGTGCCGTCCGTTCGGCACTTGGTCATCGGTGATTTGAATCACGTCGAGTACGACTCCATCAACCCCGTTCTCTTGAACGCTTCCGCTCATGATCTACAGGGGTATGTAGATGCACTCCTCTTTCCCTCGTTGCTAGATGACTCCATAGATTGATCTTGGTGATGCGTAGAAAATTTTAAAATTCTGCTACGTTCCCCAACAGTGGCATCATGAGCTAGGTCTATGCGTAGTTACTATGCACGAGTAGAACACAAAGTAGTTGTGGGCGTCGATATTGTCAATTTGCTTGCCGTTACTAGTCTTATCTTGATTCGGCGGCACCGTGGGATGAAGCGGCCCGGACCAACCTTACACGTACGCTTACGTGAGACCGGTTCCACTGACTGACATGCACTAGTTGCATAAGGTGGCTGGCGGGTGTCTGTCTCTCCCACTTTAGTCGCATCGGATTCGATGAACAGGGTCCTTATGAAGGGTAAATAGAAATTGGTAATTCACGTTGTGGTTTTGGCGTAGGTAAGAAACGTTCTTGCTAGAAACCTATAGCATCCACGTAAAAACTTGCAACAACAATTAGAGGACGTCTAACTTGTTTTTGCAGCAAGTGTTTTGTGATGTGATATGGCCAGAGGATGTGATGAATGATATATGTGATGTATGAGATGATCATGTTCTTATAATAGGAATCACGACTTGCATGTCGATGAGTATGACAACCGGCAGGAGCCATAGGAGTTGTCTTTATTTATTTATGACCTGCGTGTCAACATAAACGTCATGTAATTACTCTACTTTATTGCTAAAGCGTTAGCCATAATAGTAGAAGTAATAGATGACGAGACAACTTCAAGAAGACACGATGATGGAGATCATGGTGTCACGCCGGTGACAACGATGATCATGGAGCCCCGAAGATGGAGATCAAAAGGAGCAAATGATATTGGCCATATCATGTCACTATTTGATTGCATGTGATGTTTATCATGTTTTACATCTTATTTGCTTAGAACGACGATAGCTTAAATAAGATGATCCCTCATAATAATTTCAAGAAAGTGTTCCCCCTAACTATGCACCGTTGCGAAGGTTCGTTGTTTGGAAGCACCACGTGATGATCGGGTGTGATAGATTCTAACGTTCGAATACAACGGGTGTAAGCCAGATTTACACACGCAATACACTTAGGTTGACTTGACGAGCCTAGCATGTACATACATGGCCTCGGAACATAGAAGACCGAAAGGTCGAGCATGAGTCGTATAGAAGATACGATCAACATGAAGATGTTCACCGATGTTGACTAGTCCGTCTCACGTGATGATCGGACACGGCCTAGTTAACTCGGATCATGTTATACTTAGATGACTGGAGGGATGTCTATCTGAGTGGGAGTTCATTGAATAATTTGATTAGATGAACTTAATTATCATGAACTTAGTCTAAAATCTTTACAATATGTCTTGTAGATCAAATGGCCCATGTTGTCCTCAACTTCAACGCGTTCCTAGAGAAAACCAAGCTGAAAGACAATGGCAGCAACTATACAGACTGGGTCTAGAACCTGAGGATCATCCTCATAGTTGCCAAGAAAGATTATGTCCTAGAAGCACCGCTAGGTGACGCACCCGTCCCACCGAACCAAGACGTTATGAACGCTTGGCAGACATGTGCTGATGATTACTCCCTCGTTCAATGTGGCATGCTTTACAGCTTAGAACCGGGGCTCCAAAAGCATTTTGAGAGACACGGAGCATATGAGATGTTCGAAGAGCTGAAAATGGTTTTTCAAGATCATGCCCGGGTCGAGAGATATGAAGTCTCCGACAAGTTCTTCAGCTGTAAGATGGAGGAAAATAGTTCTGTCAGTGAGCACATACTCAAAATGTCTGGGTTGCATAACTGCTTGACTCAGCTAGGAGTTAATCTCCCAGATGACGCGGTCATTGACAGAATCCTTCAGTCGCTTCCACCGAGCTACAAGAGCTTTGTGATGAACTTAAATATGCAGGGGATGGAAAAGACCATTCCTGAAGTATTTGCAATGCTGAAATCAGCAGAGGTAGAAGTAAAAAAGGAACATCAAGTGTTGATGGTGAATAAAACCACTAAGTTCAAGAAAGGCAAGGGTAAGAAGAACTTCAAGAAGGACGACAAGGGAGTTGCCGCGCCCGGCAAGCAAGCTACCGGGAAGAAGCCAAAGAATGGACCCAAGCCCGAGACTGAGTGTTTTTATTGCAAGGGAAGTGGTCACTGGAAGCGGAACTACCCCAAATACTTAGCGGACAAGAAGGCCGGCATCACAAAAGGTATATGTGATATACATGTAATTGATGTGTACCTTACCAATACTCGTAGTAGCCCCTGGGTATTTGATACCGGTGCGGTTGCTCACATTTGTAACTCAAAGCAGGAGCTACGGAATAAACGGAGACTGGCGAAGGACGAGGTGACGATGCGCGTCGGGAATTGTTCCAAGGTCGATGTGATCGCCGTCGGCACGCTACCTCTACATTTACCTACGGGATTAGTTTTAAACCTCAATAATTGTTATTTAGTGCCAGCTTTGAGCATGAACATTGTATCAGGTTCTCGTTTAATACGAGATGGCTACTCATTTAAATCCGAGAATAATGGTTGTTCTATTTATATGAGAGATATGTTTTATGGTCATGCTCCGATGGTGAATGGTTTATTCTTAATGAATCTCGAGCATAATGCTACACATATTCATAGTGTGAATACCAAAAGATGTAAGGTTGATAATGATAGTCCCACATACTTGTGGCAGTGCCGCCTTGGTCACATAGGTGTCAAACGCATGAAGAAGCTCCATGCAGATGGACTTTTAGAGTCTCTTGATTACGAATCATTTGACACGTGCGAACCATGCCTCATGGGTAAAATGACCAAGACTCCGTTCTCAGGAACAATGGAGCGAGCAACCAACTTATTGGAAATCATACATACTGATGTGTGCGGTCCAATGAGTGTTGAGGCTCGCGGTGGCTATCGTTATGTTCTCACCCTCACTGATGACTTGAGTAGATATGGGTATGTCTACTTAATGAAACACAAGTCTGAGACCTTTGAAAAGTTCAAGGAATTTCAGAGTGAGGTTGAGAATCAACGTGACAGGAAAATCAAGTTCTTGTGATCAAATCGTGGGGGAGAATACTTGAGTCATGAATTTGGCACACACTTAAGAAAATGTGGAATAGTTTCACAACTCACGCCGCCTAGAACACCTCAGCGTAATGGTGTGTCCGAACGTCGTAATCGCACTCTATTGGATATGGTGCGATCTATGATGTGTCTTACCGACTTACCGCTATCATTTTGGGGCTATGCTTTAGAGACTACCACATTCACTTTAAATAGGGCTCCGTCGAAATCCGTTGAGACGACACCGTATGAATTATGGTTTGGGAAGAAACCTAAGCTGTCATTTTTAAAAGTTTGGGGATGCGATGCTTATGTCAAGAAACTTCAACCTGAAAAGCTCGAACCCAAGTCGGAAAAATGCGTCTTCATAGGATACCCTAAAGAAACTGTTGGGTATACCTTCTACCTCAGATCCGAAGGCAAGATCTTTGTTGCCAAGAATGGGTCCTTTCTAGAGAAAGAGTTTCTCTCGAAAGAAATAAGTGGGAGGAAGGTAAAACTTGATGAAGTATTACCTCTTGAACCGGTAAGTGGCGCAGCTCAAGAAAATGTTCCTAAGGTGCCTGCACCGACTAGAGAGGAAGTTGATGATGATCATGAAACTTCAGATCAAGTTGCTACTGAACTTCGTAGGTCCACAAGGACACGTTCCGCACCAGAGTGGTACGGCAACCCTGTCTTGGAAATCATGTTGTTAGACAATGGTGAACCTTCGAACTATGAAGAAGCGATGGCGGGCCCGGATTCCGACAAATGGCTGGAAGCCATGAAATCCGAGATAGGATCCATGTATGAAAACAAAGTATGGACTTTGACTGACTTGCCCGTTGATCGGCGAGCCATAGAAAATAAATGGATCTTTAAGAAGAAGACAGACGCGGATGGTAATGTGACCAGCTATAAAGCTCGGCTTGTCGCTAAGGGTTATCGACAAGTTCAAGGGGTTGACTACAATGAGACTTTCTCACCCGTAGCGAAGCTGAAGTCCATCCGAATCATGTTAGCAATTGCCGCATTCTATGATTATGAGATATGGCAAATGGACGTCAAAACGACATTCTTTAATGGTTTCCTTAAGGAAGAATTGTATATGATGCAGCCAGAAGGTTTTGTCGATCCTAAGAATGCTGACAAGGTGTGCAAGCTCCAACGCTCGATTTATGGGCTGGTGCAAGCATCTCGGAGTTGGAACATTCGCTTTGATGAGACGATCAAAGCATTTGGGTTTATGCGGACTTATGGAGAAGCCTGCATTTACAAGAAAGTGAGTGGGAGCTCTGTAGCATTTCTCATATTGTATGTGGATGACATACTATTGATGGGAAATGATATAGAATTCTTGGAAAGCATAAAGGCCTACTTGAACAAGTGTTTTTCAATGAAGGACCTTGGAGAAGCTACTTATATATTAGGCATCAAGATCTATAGAGATAGATCGAGACGCCTCATTGGTCTTTCACAGGGTACGTACCTTGACAAGATATTGAAGAAGTTCAAAATGGATCAGTCAAAGAAGGGGTTCTTACCTGTATTGCAAGGTACGAGATTGAGCACGGCTCAATGCCCGACCATGGCAGAAGATAGAGAAAAGATGAGTGTCATCCCCTATGCCTCGGCCATAGGGTCTATCATGTATGCTATGCTGTGTACCAGACCTGATGTAAACCTTGCCGTAAGTTTGGTAGGAAGGTACCAAAGTAATCCCGGCATGGAACACTGGACAGCGGTCAAGAATATCCTGAAGTACCTGAAAAGGACCAAGGAAATGTTTCTCGTTTATGGAGGTGACGAAGAGCTCGTCGTAAAGGGTTACATCGATGCTAGCTTCGACACAGATCTGGATGACTCTAAGTCACAAACCGGATATGTGTATATTTTTAATGGTGGGGCAGTAAGCTGGTGCAGTTGCAAGCAAAGCGTTGTGGCGGGATCTACATGTGAAGCGGAGTACATGGCAGCCTCGGAGGCAGCACAAGAAGCAGTCTGGGTGAAGGAGTTCATTACCGACCTAGGAGTCATACCCAATGCGTCGGGCCCGATGACTCTCTTCTGTGACAACACTGGAGCTATTGCCCTTGCCAAGGAGCCCAGGTTTCACAGGAAGACCAGGCATATCAAGCGTCGCTTTAACTCCATTCGTGAAAGTGTTCAAAATGGAGACATAGAGATTTGTAAAGTACATACGGACCTGAATGTAGCAGATCCGTTGACTAAACCTCTCCCTAGAGCAAAACATGATCAACACCAGATCTGCACGGGTGTTCAATTCATCACAATGTAACTAGAATATTGACTCTAGTGCAAGTGGGAGACTGTTGGAAATATGCCCTAGAGGCAATAATAAAATGGTTATTATTATATTTCTTTGTTCATGATAATTGTCTATTGTTCATGCTATAATTGTGTTATCCGGAAATCATAATACATGTGTGAATACATAGACCACAACACGTCCCTAGTGAGCCTCTAGTTGACTAGCTCGTTGATCAAAAGATAGTCATGGTTTCCTGACTATGGACATTGGATGTCATTGATAACGGGATCACATCATTAGGAGAATGATGTGATGGACAAGACCCAATCCTAAGCTTAGCTCAAAGATTGTGTAGTTCGTTTGTTGTAGCTTTTCTGAATGTCAAGTATCATTTCCTTAGACCATGAGATTGTGCAACTCCCGGATACCGTAGGAGTGCCTTGGGTGTGCCAAACGTCACAACGTAACTGGGTGACTATAAAGGCACATTACAGGTATCTCCGAAAGTGTCTGTTGGGTTGGCACGAATCGAGACTGGGATTTGTCACTCCGTATGACAGAGAGGTATCTCTGGGCCCACTCAATAATGCATCATCATAATGAGCTCAATGTGATCAAGTGGTTGATCACGAGATCATGCATTACGGTACGAGTAAAGTGACTTGCCGGTAACGAGACTGAACAAGGTATTGGGATACCGACGATCGAGTCTCGGGAAAGTAATGTACCGATTGACAAAGGGAATTGTATACGGATTGATTGAATCCTTGACATCGTGGTTCATTTGATGAGATCATCGTGGAGCATGTGGGAGCCAACATGGGTATCTAGATCCCGCTGTTGGTTATTGACCGGAGAGGCTTCTCGGTCATGTCTACATGTCTCCCGAACCCGTAGGGTCTACACACTTAAGGTTCGGTGACGCTAGGGTTGTAGAGATATTAGCACACGGTAACCCGAAAGTTGTTCGGAGTCTCGGATGAGATCCCAGACGTCACGAGGAGTTCCGGAATGGTCCGGAGGTAAAGATTTATATATAGGAAGTCCAGTTTCAGCCATCGGGAAGGTTTCGGGGGTCACCGGTATTGTACCGGGACCACCGGAAGGGTCCCGGGGGTCCATCGGGTGGGGCCACATATCCCGGAGGGCCCCATGGGCTGAAGTGGGAGGGGAACCAGCCCCTAGTGGGCTGGTGCGCCCCCCTTGGGCCTCCCCCTGCGCCTAGGGTTGGAAACCCTAGGGGTGGGGGCGCCACCCTTGCCTTGGGGGGCAAGGCACCCCCTTGGCCGCCGCTCCCCTAGGAGATTGGATCTCCTAGGGCCGGCGCCCCCCTAGGCACCCTATATATAGTGGGGGGAGGGAGGGCAGCCGCACCCAAGCCCCTGGCCTCTCCCTCTCCCTCCCGTGACACTCCTCCGTCTCCCAGCGCTTGGCGAAGCCCTGCCGAGATCACCGTTGCTTCCACCACCACGCCGTCGTGCTGCTGGATCTTCATCAACCTCTCCTTCCCCCTTGCTGGATCAAGAAGGAGGAGACGTCTCCCAACCGTACGTGTGTTGAACGCGGAGGTGCCGTCCGTTCGGCACTTGGTCATCGGTGATTTGAATCACGTCGAGTACGACTCCATCAACCCCGTTCTCTTGAACGCTTCCGCTCGTGATCTATAAGGGTATGTAGATGCACTCCTCTTTCCCTCGTTGCTAGATGACTCCATAGATTGATCTTGGTGATGCGTAGAAAATTTTAAAATTCTGCTACGTTCCCCAACATCTACATCTATGCAACCTGCGGTGGTCAACTCCCTTCCAATCTTGCCTAGCCAGTCATTAGCAACTATCGACTCGGTGCTACTAGAAAACACCGGCGGCTGCAACCTTAGAAAACGGGCTAAGTTGTAGACTGAAGGTGGCAGCGGTGGGTTGTTATTATTGTTGTTGTTGCCTTGGTTCTGGACTAGCAACTGCATCAGGGTATTCTGTTGTTGGATCAACTGAGTGAGCTCCGGTGGGAAGGCAAATTCGGGGTCACGTCTCGAAGGCATCTGATGGGTTTAGAGGGGAGAGATTAGAATAGAAAGAGGTCTAGTGAGAAAACACTATCCATATGCACATGAGTCAAACACAATCATATCACACCAAATCAATTCAAGCAAGGGCATACAATCGGTCTAGAACTATCGTTACAAAAGTGCTCGGACTACTACTATATACATGGGGGAATACTACTAATCTTACGGTGGTCATCTAGAAATTTTGATCGGCGGAAGACTCCATGATATCCACTCCAGCTTCGTATTCATAATCATCATCACTATCGTCGGGGTCGGAGTCGGTGTCGTCGTTGATGATGTAGTCTTCAGAACAAATTTCCTTGGGTTCGTCGTCTTCTCCTCCTGGCGCGGGGTCTCCCATGAATACTCCGAGCTTCCTTGTCAGGTCGTCATTCATCTCCACTAGTATTGTGATTTCCTCCTCATATCCGTTGCGTGTAGACTTGAGTTCCTCTTCTAGCTCCATGTTCCTGGTCATCGCCTTCTTCAAATCTATCATGCTTGCGCACATCTAGTTCTCCTGTCGACGGATGTGCTGGTTTAACTCCTGGATCAAAGCTGCAATGGACCTGTCCTTCCTGGTGCTGATCATCTCCCATTGCTCATCTCGGCGCCCACATATCTGGTAGATAGTGTCCTTCAGCTCCTGTTTGTAGACTTCGCCAATTCGTCCCATAGCAATGTGGGCTGCCATGCTTTTTCCTAGACTCCAGGTGGGTGCATCAAAGGAAAACTCTATGGGCTTAGTGACTGACGTGAATGTCCTTCCTAGAACTTGAAATCGAATCATCCAACGCTCTTCTTCTGGTAAAGTGGCGGTGTAGGTCCCGGTGAAGCTTGGTATTCCGATGTTCAGGTACCTAGTGACTTCCTTCAAGTGTCGTCCAAAAGGTGTGTCTTCATCTGGTTGTGCAAACTTGTTCCTTGAGTCCGCCATCCTAAAGGGTAGAAAATGGAGAAGAGTCAGAAATGAGTAGAGAAGAGTGACCTATGGCTCATCTTAGTGGTCGTGTCCTACATTCAGCGTGTGCTCTGATACCATCTTGTAGCGATCCGACCTCAGACGGTCAAATATCTATGTTCAGTGTCATCCTTCGATCGGTAATGCTGACACACACAGTACTCGAAGGATTTATAACAGAGTAGCAATCACACACTTATTACATCAAATGTATCAAAAGAGAACTTATTACAATAAATATGGCTTAAGGCCATCTAGATAAGATAACAGCGGAAGGCTTGGAAGATAAAGTGAGTCCATCAACTCCAACGGCATAGCTGAGTGCATGACAAACGACCTAGCGCACCTTACTTCTCGTCTGAAAAGACTGCAACATGATATGTTGCAACCCGAAAATGGGCTAGCACATGGAATATGCAGGCAATATAACACAGTAGAGCAATGAACAGATAAATGCTATCACTATATGCATATATGGCTGGTGGAGGCTCTATGGTTATAACGTTTTGTGAAAAGCCAATTTTTCCCTACAACAAAGGAATATATTTTATTTGACTATCATTGTGGTTGAAACATTGAGAATGGTACCCCCATCTCAATCCCAATTAAAAAGTGTACATTAGCAACCCAACAAATTAATTTAGAGTGATGAGATCAAACCAATAATTCAAGTACCAGATACTCAAGTTGTCCATAACCGGGGACACGGCTAACCATGATTAGTTTGTACACTCTGCAGAGTTTTGCGCACTTTTCCCCATAATACTCGATCTCCTCCGTTAGATTTCTCGCACTACATGGTGTTTGAGAAACAGATGGCCGAGACACAGTCTTTCAGAAGCATTAACTCTAACCCCGGGTAGACAGTACCAACCTACATCCCCTACATCTGCTAGCCTACCACTGGAAGAGGTCACGCAACATACTCAACTATGGTAGAGCCCATAATAGCTTGTGGCTGCACACAGAAGTTTCTAGCATGAATAACCTTATGATCCCTTTGAGCCTGGGTGGCGGACCATAGGAGGATCACACGGTATAACCCCGGGATCTCCTAGGACAACACTGGTATAACCCCAGGTGCCCAAACCAACAATCCACCCATGCCACCTTGAGTTGTACCATTAGTTAACAATCTCGCATATGTCATGGATACACTCAAACCCAATCTACGTCTACGAGCATAGCATGTCGATATAAGCATAACGTAGAAGTAACTCCCAAGGTTTGATAATAAAACAGGCAATAGGTTCTACCACATCATCTACTTCCCAATACCAACAAGTTAAACACATCCTAATCATGCAGTGTTTGAGGACTGTAACTAATGCATGAAAACTGGGTATGAAAAGAGTATGATCAATGTGTTACTTGCCTTGCTGACGATCCCAAAACCTAGTGACTCCTAGTAGCACGCTTCGCACTCCGGGAATTCTATCGCAAACAAACAATAGCATACATAGGCACTCAAGCAAATATGCACGGGTAAAACTCAAATAAGAAGATATAACCAGAAAGTTCAACTGAAGAACTCCGGTTTGCAAAAAGAATCAAATCAAACGGAGCAACGAAACTCAAACTATGAAAGAAACAAGATTCGTTTACTAATCTGGACTAAAGTCAAATTTTATAGTACCAAAATCTTGTTCAAGTTGGTTAAACAGAAAGAGGGCTTCAGGACGAAAATCTAGGTGCTTGTTTCACTTGATTTGGATAAATGAGCGAAAAGATAAACTAAAACGAAGATCAGGGCAGAATCGCGATCGAAAATAATCAAGGAAAAACCCTAGAAAATAAAACATGACGAACAGGCTAACGAACGAACGTTCGCTGTCTATGGCTAACCAATGAACGACGTTCATTAAAATGAATGTTCGGACGAACGTCCGCTATTTAACTAAACTAAAGAAAACCGAACAAAAACCGATCTAAAAATAAAACTGATCTAGGGTTTTTACCGAAAACAAAACCGACGAAAACTGGCGGCGCGAACTCCGGTGAGGTGGCGGGCGGCGGCGAGCGGCGGCTGGGCGGTGTTAGGGTTAGGGTTTGGGGCGGCGGCGGCTGGGCCTCGGGGTGCCTCGGGCTTGGGCTTATAAAGCTTGAGCTCGGATGAGTCTGGCTCGGGCACGGCCCGATAGGTCAGTTGACTTCTTTTTTTTATAATCCTGACGCGGAAAAACTATCAAAAGAAATACTAAATGGAGTTCAAAAATCCTAAAATAAAATTTCACGGTCCTCTAATAATATTGCAGACAAAGTGAACATTTATGTGGGCCTCTAATGCAATTTTGAAAAACGCATATTTTTCCTAATTCAAAATAAAATAGCAATAAAATCTGAATAAAATTATTTATTTGATTTTAACATTTTTCCTCCAATATTTCTTTTATTTTGAAGAAGTCATATTATCTCCTCTCATATTTTTTAATATGAAATATTTTCAAAGGGAAAAATAATTAGAACAAAAATGATCCTTGTTTCGATATTTGAAAAAAAATTCAAATATGAAAATCGTGAAATCCCCAACTCTCTCCGTGGGTTCTTGAGTTGCTTAGGGTTTTCTAGGATCGCAAAACAAAATACAATAAAATATGATATGCATGAATGACCTATTTATAACATTCCAAATTGAAAATTTGGGATGTTAAACGTGGTAAAAAATTTGTCCCATTTAGGGCAGGTTTGGGTATAACCTTCTCACAAACCAGAGCTTCTCACAACAAGCCTGATGGTTTCAGTACATAAGGTGCCACATTTGGGGAGGAAACAATATCCGTTGTCTCTTATTGCTTTTCAAAAATTTCTGGTGCCAACATAGAACAACAAGAGTGTTGTGTTAAGTTTTGCAATTTTTCGGGGTTTGTTTGGACATTATGATACATTAACTGGGTTTTCTAGGCATTTTATGTGCATAATTAAAATTTCAAATACATGCACGTGCTCCGGTGCATATAAATTGGTTGAAAAATCAAATATGTGTCCTTGGATGCATGCTTAGGTCCCATGCAAGAAATGGGAATGAATTTCAAACACCAGGGCACTGTTGATTGCCGGCAAAACATTGAGATACCTGGCTTTTAAATTCTAGTAAATCCAAAACTTGTCTAAAATTCATGAAAACTTGGCATGTTATCATGGAGCGGCATCAACATGCCGTGGTAAAAAAATTCTCCCATTTGGGGCAGGTTTGGGTATAAGCTTCTCACAAACCAGAGCTTCTCACAACAAGCCTGATGGCTTCGGTACGGAATGTGCCACCTTTGGGGACAAAACGATATCCGTTGCCTCTTATTGCTTTCAAAAAAAATTCTAGTGCTAACATAGAACAACATGAGTGTTGTGTTAAGTTTTGGAATTTTTCGGTGTTCGTTTGGACATTTTTATACATTAACTGGGTTTTCTAGGCATTTTATGTGCATAATTCAAATTTCAAATACATGCACATGATCCGGTGCATATAAATTGGTTGAAATATCAAATCTGTGTCCTTGGGTGCATGCTTAGGTCCCATGCAAGAAATGTGAATGAATTTCAAACGCCAGGGCATTGTTGATTGCCAACAAAACTTTGGGATACCTGGCTTTTAAATTCTAGTAAATCCAAAACTTGTCCGAAACTCATGAAACTTGACATGCTATCATGGAATGGCACCCGAAATGCTGTGGTATTTTTCGTGTCCATTTTGAGAGAAGGTGCACTCGAATAACAACCAACAAAGGCATTCTGAAAAAAGAGCTGCCACTTTAATATCTCAAACATTTTTATAATTCAAACCATGTGCGTTCTATTAACCATTCACGTGACCCCACATGTCTTGGTTTTAATGACTATAGGAGGTGCCATGCGGATAGCTGCTTGACTGAACAGGAGGTGTGCGAGCGCAGTCCGGTGCACAGGATCACCGGGAGGCGTGCAAGCTATTCAATGCAGGATCTGTGCATCTCTTCAACGCAAACGGTTTAGATTACGGTATGCAAATTAATGCCAGACTTCGGCGCTAAGACAAGAGACACTACGATTTTTCAAAATATGCAGTTAAAATCAATAGCACTATCTATTTTTTGCAACTAAAATTTAGTAATTAAGCATAGATTTCATTCATACTAGAGATTAAGCAGTCATTCTCACCGAGAAGCGAGATAGCCTTGGACTGTCGCCCACCTCGCTCCCACTGGTCCATATTAATGGCGCGGCCGAGCGGTGGCACCCCCATCGTCGCCACACACGCAATCCTCTCTCTCCTCCCGCATCCTCGATGCTGCTCTGAGTCCTCAAAGCCGTTAGTGTATGAGGATGCCGCCGAAGCGCCGCATCGGAGGGAGTGGCGACGCCGGGGCTGCTGAAGCACCGGAGCACGGCGTGAATATGGAGATAGAGGTTTCTGTCGCTACCGACGAGGTGGAGAACAAGGCTGCCAACAAGCGGAGGCAGGTCAAGAAAGAACCGCAAGCGACTCCAGCAGGCCTAGACTTCATCAACAACCTCCCCGGTGATATTTTGATAGTCATCATATCCCTCCTCCCAATCAAATATCAGGTGAGGACAGCCGCCCTTTCCCGGAGGTGGCGCCCCCTATGGCTTGTCACCCCTGTCGACCTCCTTGACGCCCACGAGCGTTGCCATGGCTATCGCCAAAGCTTGGATGCATTCTCCCAGATCCTCGGCAATCACGATGGCCCAATCAAAGGCCTTATCATGGGCAAGTTCTGTTCTAATGGCAAGGACCGAGCCAAGCTTGATGAGTGGTTCCAATGTCCGTGCTCGAGAAGCTCAGTTTTAATGATGGGAACATGCGCTTGCTTCCAACGTCCGCGCTCCACTTCGCGCCCGTGCTGCGCCTCACCAAGTTCATGAACTGCCATCCCCCCTTAATGACGCACCCGCTCTTTTTCTACCACGACTGAAGCACCTCGAGCTTGTCGCCGTCTGCATCCCAAAGGATGACATGGAGCGTCTGCTTCGTGGCTGTATTGCACTCGAGTTCCTTCGTCTTCAGGTGATGAATTGGTCGAGTACCTTGCACATCACCTCCAGGACTCTCCAGACTATTTATGTGTGTTGCTAGTGTTGCAACGAGAGATAACAAAAGGTGGACCACAATATGGTCATTGAGGACACACCTTCACTTGAGAGATTACTTGTAGTTGATCAACAAGGTCCAACAAGAATCAATGTCATTTTTGCGCCGAAATTGTCAGTGGTGGGCTACTCGTCTGTCAAATACTACTACTTTCAGGTACAACAGTCGCCTTATACCTCTCCTTCTTGATATCAAAGTCATTTCTGGTTATGAAGATGTATGTTCGTTTGCCACCCAGCAAAGCTTCACCCAGATTCTGGGCACAGTGAAGGTGTTGGCACTAGAATCTGTCGGCCCCAACCTGGACCAAGTTGTTAGTTGCCTAAGATGCTTTCCGTGCCTGAAGAAGCTATATATCGAGGTGATGTTCCTTTCTTGTTAAATGTTAACCATAAGGGAGTTTATTTTTTTGCACCTTTTACCAAGTTTACAATGACAATGTACTATGATTTCTGAAGGAATTTTGGAGGATTTTAGGACATGCACCCCCACCCCATATTGGTTGCTTGATTCATTTGGTTACAATCCATAAACATTTCTCCTTTGGATTCATCTGTACTAGTTTTCTTACGGAATTTTTCATCCAATCCAACCTCTTGTGAAGAAGGCTACATGTTTCTAGATTGTAATCAAATGCCCATGTTAAGCATGTCAGATCGAAGATGGCATGTTGGTGCATTTTACAAATCCTGCAAACCAAATGGGCGTGTAGCAGTGTTCAAAACTGCATGTAGGCACTAACATGTTCTCTTCTTTTGTAGATAATAATAGGCCCGGAGGTGGATAATGTTTATAACGAAAATCACATTGAATGTCTAGATCTGCATCTCTCAAATATTACTTTGAACTCCTACCAAGGGACCTTACCAGAGATTACACTCGCCAGGTTCTTTCTTGCCAGCGCAAAGGTGCTGAGGGTACTGAGGTTGAACACTCATTTAATTAGGAAAGATCAATGGTATGATTATCAGAGCCAGCAGGTACTCCGGAATGGAAGAGCCTCCAAAAAAGCTAAACTTTGTATTGGAAGAGCGTATACCGGAGCAATTGGAAGTCACTGTGTCAAACCCAAACATGACTTGTCAGGGGATGATGCCTTTGCAGAAATGACGATGCTTGCAATGTTTGAATTTGAGCGTTGTAATCTATGAATTTGAACCTTGCAATATTTATGGCATTTGTTATATTGAACCGTTTCTGTTCTCTTGTCTCAGCGCAAACAATTCATCCGAGTGAACCGCATGTCGTATATCGCACACACCTTGATCTGGCTGACCGTTTTTTGTGTGTTGCCTAATCACAAACAGTTCATCTAAGTGAACCGTATGTTGTACATCGCACACACCTTGATCTGATTGACCGTTTCTTTTGTGTTGCCTAATCACAAACAGTTCATCCGAGTGAACCGTATGCTGTACATCGCACACACCTTCATCTGGCTGCCTGTTTCTTTTGTCCCTCCTCATCGCAAACCGTTGATTGAACTGAACCGTATGCCCTGCATCACACACGCAACTAAAATCTGACCCGTGTTTGATGCATCCTCCATCGCAAACGTTTTGCACCTTTTTGACGGTTTTTACACCATCGTTTGCAATTATTGCATCGCACACAGTTTCGTTGAAGGGTCTCTGATCGTAATGTCGCGTTAGCAGCATCTTGCAGTAGTGCTAGCTACGTTACTGAACCCCGATCGATCCCTTGCTGTTAACTGAACCCGAGTGATTCCTTCGCTACTGCTGCTAACTGAAGCTGATTTACCTCTTGATGAACAGTGAGTGTTGTTGGGGGGAGGGTAGATGAAGAGTTCCCGGTGGGGGGTTTGATGAACAGGACCCCATGGTAGTAGAGGCCGTTGCCGCTGGATGAATAGGACCCCGATCGAGACGGTTGGGGGTGGATGAATAGGACCCCGATCGAGCCGGTTGGGGGTGGATGAATAGGACCCCGTGGAGGGTTGGATGAATAGGACCCCATGGAGGGCTGGTTGAACAGTAGTCGGTGGAGGGCTGGATGAACAGTAGCCCGTGGAGGGGTGGTTGAACAGGACCCCGTGGAGAGGGCTGGTTGAACAGTAGCCGGTGGAGGCTGGATGAACATGAGCCCGTGGATGAACAGTCGCAGGTGGAGGCTGGAGGTGGTCGACGGTGGATGAACAGTAGCCCGTGAAGGCTGGAGGAGGTCGACGGTGGAGATGAATAGTATCCCATGGAGTCCCGTTTTCCGGTACGCCACACCCCTCCCGATGAACATGACTCCCGTTTCGACTGTAGCGCTCCAACACAAGTTCGTTTCCTCTGTTTTGCGGTACGCCACACCCCTCCCGATCAATAGGACCCTATTTCGACCATAGGAGGTCCAAGAGAAGTTCGTTTCCTCCGTTTTGTGATATGCCAGACCCCTCCTGATGAACGGGATCCCGTTTCGACCGTGGCTGGTCGAACACAAGGCCATTTCTTCCATTCTGTGGTAAGCTAGGCCTCGTTTCGATCGGCTGTTCCATCCAAGCCGATTGGCTCCCGATGAACACGAGATGCAGTTTCTCCGTTCCGACCCAGCTATGTACACGAGCCCTGGTTGTACGTATGCGTGAGTAGGCGTTTGAGACCCCGCCCATATGTATGTACGTGGCCGTATTTACTTTCTTGCACCCTGGCTGTATGTATGTGTACACGATATTAACGAGACTGCATGACATGCTACGTGCACGCCTCTACTACGACACATGCGCGCCTATACTACGACACGTGCCCTTCCTTACACGGCCACGGTTCATCGCTGCAACCTGCAGACAGACTAATCGTAAGTACGTACACGTTCGCGACCAGAATTACAATGCTACGTACGCTTTGACCAGGTGGGTCCCGACTTTCAAGCACTTCCTTGCGTGCGAAGATGTAGCTGGTGGGTCCCAGCAGTTAGGGGGAAATGTTTTTTTCATGAAATACGATGGCCCGTCCGGTGGGTCCCTGCCGTCAGGTGGAGGAATCATTATTTTGCGCGTAATAAGGAGGCACTTCCTTGCTGCGGCCGTGGACCCAGCTGCCAACCTCTACACGTATAGTACTCTTCTGATGGAAGTCGTTCCTTGACCACGTTGAACACGCCGTGCCGAGAGCACCAGGGCGGTGGACGACGGTGAGGCCTAGGAAGGGGACGACGCGGAGGCGGGGAAGACACGGTAGTGGATGCCCACGTGGAGAGGAGTACGAGGGTTCACTGGTTCAGCTCCGGTGTGAGGCTGCCATCGCCGCAGGGCCTGGCCAGCGGTAGGAGTAGTAGGGGGCGGTGAGGCCTCCGCGGTAGCACAACCGGCCATGGGAGGCAGGAGCAGGCGGCACGACCAACGCTGGTTTGGGCGGCTGGAGCAAGAAGACTAGAGGTTGAAGAAGCACTATGGCCGTTGGATGGACATTGTACGGTCACCGGAGCTAGAATCGTTCATATTGACTAAGTTGACAAAGCCCTCCGTCCGCGTCAACTTAGTAGGCCCACAAGTCAGCCTCCCACTATGGTGGGTCCCAGCTAGCAGGGGGAGTATTCATATTTTTGTGCATAATATGGAGGCACTTCCTTGCGTGCGAAGATATAGCTGGTGGGTCTGAGCTGTCATCGGGGGGAACGTTTTTTTCGCGAAATACAGAGGCCCTTCCGGTGGGTCCCAGTTGTCAGTGGGGGAATCATTATTTTGCGCGTAATAAGGAGGCATTTCCTTGTGTGCAGCCATGGACCCAGCTATCAGCCTCTCCATGTGCAGTCCACTTCCGATGGATGTCGTTCATTGACCACGTTGACGACGCCGCGCCGAGAGCACCAGGGCGGTGGACGATGGCAAGGCCTAGAAAGGGAACAACACGGAGCCGAGGAAGACTCGGCAGTGGTAGCCCACGCGGTGGGGAGTACGAGGGTTTACTGGTTCATCTGCCATCGCCGGAAAATAATAGGAGGTGTGAGTGAGTAGAGGAATGGCCTGCCAACAATGGAGTAGGGTGGGGTGGTGCGGCCTGTGCGGCAGCACAGCCGACCGCGGGAGGCGGGAGCAGGCAGTCCCACCGGCGCTAGTTTGGGCGGCTCGAGCAAGAAGATCAGATATTGAAGAAGCAACACGGCCGTTGGATTAACATGCAACGGTCACTTCTGCTAGAATCGTTTGTGGACTAAGTTGACAAAGCCTTTCGTACACGTCAACCTAGTAGACCCACACGTCAGCCTCCAAATCTGTCCCAAATAGCATACAGCCCGAAATTTCTAGCAAGATTCAAATTAATTTAAAAACTAAACATACCTTAATTTAAATCCAAATAAATTTTACCCGCACAAAAACAATGAAATTTAAAATTTCAAAATTCGAAATAAAAAAGTATTTTGGAACTAATTGCCTGTTTGATGTATTTTTTCATTTTACAGCCCATTTCTTATTACTTATAGCCCATTTCTTATTACTTATAGCCCATTTTCTGGGAAAAATGTGTCCCTCCTTGTCTTGAAAGATTTCCGGCCCAGCAGGGCATAGAAAAGCAAGTAGGCCTACGTTGGTTATTCTGCAAAAAACAAAATAGCCGGGCTAGCCATTTTCAGAAAGGATAAAAATAAACTGGGCTGATCATGTGGTAACAATATGAAATAAAAGCTTGGGCTAGACGGGCCACAGCTCCCGCACAACCCAGTTGATACCCTTCTCTGTCCCCAAAAAACAAAATTACCGCGCGTGCTGCTGGGTCCCTACTGTCATCCTCACCATGTACAAGTCATCTCCTTATTCCTCTCGGTTGTTGACCATGTTGACAACACCAGAGGGCGGAGTCGCGGTGAGTGAACCAAGGCGGAGGACGATGGTGAGGCCTCGGACAGGAACGAACAGGAGCCGCGGAAAAGATGCCCAGAGTTTTAGGGTGCGATGTGGCCACGATGCATGCACGGCAGCACAGCCATCCGTGGGAGGCGGGAGCAGGCAGTCCCGCCGGCGCTGGTTTGGCTTTGGCGGCTTGAGGAAGAAGAGACTGGAGAAACACGATAGATGTTGAATGTCAATCCAACGGTCAAGGTTGGCACAATCATTTGTTGACTAACCCGACACCAAGTAGCATACTTTTTATATATATAGGAAGAATAGAAAAACTGGGCTTGTTCGCCTGATAACATTCCCGAAACTGCGACCGTTCGATCTTGCATCGCAACTAGAACTACGAGGGAAATGCGTTTGTCTATCGTCCTCCTCCTAGGGAACGCTCGCCACATAAGTGACTAGCACCCTTGGTTTTCAATCGAGAGGTCTTGGGTTCGAGTCCCAGGAACTTTCAATTATTTCCTCCCTCCTTCCTCGCAAAAAAGAAAGAAAATCAAAGACTTGCGGAGGCGTATAGAACAAGCTAGTGCACCAGTAAAGAGACGTTGCCGAGTTTTAGAAAAAAGAGAGACCTTCTCCTGTAGCTAGTTCGAAACCAAACCTAGACTATGACTATATATGGTGCTATGCTACTCTGTAAGTAATGAAACTGACATATCCAGCGTCCTCTTCTCCTCTTCTCTACTTTGTCTGCCTAGCATCAGAAGCTCTGGCCGCAGCAACCATGTCCGTTGGCTGCTCGTCCACCTGCTCTTCAGCAGGCAACAACCAGATATGTGCCAAGTCGCCACCCGTACCATCGCCTGTGGGTCTCATCACACCCCCGTCGGCACACGCACCGCAGCCGGTTTCTCATCGCAACCCGCAGCCATTGGTGTGGTGCCACTACTGTAAATCACGGAGAGTCATCCGTCGTGTCTCAACCACAATCCTCAACCCTGGCCGAGTCTTCTACAAATGCCGGAATCATGGGGTAATAATATGTTTAAGTGTTGTTCTGCTACTTTTAGTTGCTGATTTTTTAATAGTTTGGTTGATCATCTTCCAATTTTATTCGTGCAGAAAAGGGAAGATTCGTGTGATTTGTATTTCTGGGAAGCTGCTGATGTGGGGGAATGCAACTACACTAATTATTTGGTTAGTCGAGGAATCCCAATACCAGCAGGTTGGGGTGTTGGATAAGTAACTGAAGGAACGGCAAAATAAGAAGATGCAGAGTAGAAGGCTAAAGATGCAGTTCTTTCGATCATGGCCAAGCAACAACTGATGAACGGCCTTGACAACAATGAGGAGATGAAAGAGCTTGTGAAGATAATGGACAAAATCGATGCGCTCTGTAGGATGATTGTCTCTTTATTTGCAGTGTATGTAGCACTCCTGATGTATTCAGTGGCTATGACATGAGCATTGTGCTGAAACTAGTAATGCATGAAACCTGTGTAGCAGGCTGGGCGCAGTGTTGTGAACATTTAATGATTTATATTAATAGAAATCGGGGGTATCCCCTTTTGCTCATAAATAAATAAATAGCTGAGGCCCTTTTGGTAATAAATAAATAAATAAATAAATTAGCAGAGGCCCTGTCGGGTCAACTTTGTTCCCATTCGAAGACGTCGAGCAAAATGCAGTCCAACAACAAACTATGTCATGAAATTCAAGTTTCACAACCAAATATGAGTACAACTAAACAACAATGTCATCATATTTTAGTCATCATACAATCACCAAACACAAATCAACATACATAACAAGTGATGTTCTCACAACAAAATACTAAACAACACATTCATTAGGTTTCAGTTGTCATAGCAAACACAATTTCACATAGTAGATAAAAAACGTCTTCTGACAGGCAAATATGAAAAAAGCAATCTAATCATCATCCGCAGCCGCAGCGTCAACATATTCACCATGTGTATCAGTCTGAATCATAATTTCCCATAGTGTCATCTTCTTCTTCATCTTCAATGTCCTCAAACATTGGCTTCTTATTGATCAACTCTTGTATGTTCACAACACGACAGGCAATCTTTTCGCCAGCGTCATTGACGTGATGGTTCTCAAAGATATTAGGAACATCTGCGGAATCTTGTACATCAGGAGCAATGTAAGCACCATCTTGTTGTGCAACTTCATTAAATGAATTCCTCTGCTCAAACCTTTGCAATACTCTCCAGTCATCACTACGTGCAAATGTGTCTTCCAAGAAAAATATTTGTGTTGCTTGATTTGCCAAAATAAAAGGCTCGTTGGTCTGGTACGCCGCCTTGACATTCATGGATTTGAAATAACCATCAACTCTGGGTTTTGCAATCCTGGAAAATAGGTTATACCAACGATAGCACAACAGAACCACACACCGATGATCCTCGAAACTGGAGATATGCTGCAACTGAACAATGTCTATTATGTTAGCATACGTTTCAGTTGTCTCTCTGCCGTACGTATCCGTGCTCATGATGGCACTCTTTTGTGTCTTCCTGCCTTCATCGCGTGCAAGGGTGTTGTAGCGCACATCTCCAGCAACACAAGATTCATATTGTCTTACCCGAGTATTAGGACCCATTGGTAGTGCGTAAAGGGCATCATCAACTACCTGCCCATCCTCCCGCATCTTCTTAACCTATGGTTAGAAAATAGACAAGCTGATCATCTTATGTACTCAATATATTAAAAAAACTGACAATGCAATTCAAAAGCTTACATGGCTCTTGAATCATTTCGCAAATCTTCCATAACCAGTTTGTCAATGTTTCTTGAATTTTACGGCAGTAACTCCTTTTTGTAGGGGAAAACTTTGTTTTTTCCACTCTAGTTTTTGCCAACTTTGCTTATGCCACTCTAGAATTTGACATTTCAGTTTTGCCACTCTTAGCTTTTAACAATATATCACTTTTGCCATTCCGTGGCAAAGGCAAAAAAATTAGAGTGGCAATTGTGATACATGTCAAAAGCTAAGAGTGGCAAAAGTGAAATGAAAAATTATCGTTTTTTCCACGGAATGGCATTTGTGATGTATTGTCAAAAGCTAAGAGTGGAAAAAGTGAGACGTCAATTTCTAGAGTGGCATAAGCAAAGTTGGCAAGAACTAGAGTGGCAAAAACAAAGTTTTCCCTTTTTGTAGATGTTGCACAACATAGAGATCGCGTCAAACATCTAAATATATAAGAATGTGCTGCAAGTTTAGTAGATTATGATGTATAAGCTACAGTACTTAGCACTTACCTGATATAAGGTAGTATCTTAGGACAGTTATTCAACACATACCAAACCATTTTGTCCAAATCTTTAGGTTTGTCCTCTTGTCGACTCTTCCCTGTAACTCGAACAGAATAATCGAAAACATGAGCCTGGGATTGTCTTCACCCACCTCTTTGCTAAGCTGATCAGATGTTTCAATGTATTTTGAGCAGAATGTCAACACTTCTGTAGCAATGTAGGCCTCTGCAATGGAACCCTCGGGTCTAGCTCTGTTCCTAACATAGCCCTTGAAAGTGCATAGCCACCTTTCAATAGGGTACATCCAACCATACTGTACTAGACTTCTAAGTATCACCTCATCAGGTAGATGAACAGCCAAATGCACCATCACATCAAAGAAGGCTGGAGGATATATCTTCTCAAGGTCGCATAGGATAGTTGGTATCTTGTCTCTAAGACACTCCAAAGCATCTATCATGATATTTCTACTGCAGAGTTCCCTGAAGAATTGTCCCAACTATGAAACTACTCTATATAAGTCAGGGCAGCCCAATCCTCTAAGGATAACAGGTAAAACCCTTTAAAGTAGGACGGGGCAGTCATGAGTTTTCAACCCTTGTACCTTGTTTCCATCTGCACTGACTCTCCTTTCAGGGTTGGAAGCAAATCCACGTGGGAATCTCACACATGATAGGACCTCACAGAATTCTTTTCTTTTTACCTTGTCCAAGACGTACATAGCTGGTGCCATATCCCATGGTTTACCTTCATCTTCCACCTGTAAATCCTTTTTGATACCCATGTGTGTCAAATCGATCATGGATTTTAAGGTATCTTTCGTATTGCCCTCAATATTAAGAAGTGTGCCAATAATGCTGTCACATATAGTTTTCTCGATGTGCATCACATCAAGATTATGCCGCAGATCCAATTCTTTCCAATACTCCAAGTCCCACAAAGTAGACCTGCTGGTAAACAATAATCTCTCTTCTGCCTTGCCATGCTTCCTTTTCCTGCTACCATTATCAGGATCGTTTCCTGGTGTAATATGCCTGACCTTCTCTAATTCCACTTGCAACTCATCGACGGTGAGCCTCTTTGGCGCGTCACGGTTTTCATGCTTTGCATTGAACACATGTCTTCGATATTTTGTAGGACGCGACTTGTCCATGGCAAGGAAACGATGGTGTCCAATGTAACAGATCTAGCTAAGTATTGCGTATGACAGCGGATTCCTGTCACAATGAACACATGCATTGTAACCATGTGTTGTTCGCCCTGACATAATGCCCAAAGCCGGATAATCATGGATGCACCAAATTATAACAACACACAGAAAGAAATCAGCTGGTGGGCTGCTATATAGGTCTCGAGTGAGAACACCCCTCCATAGCTGTCGAAGTTCCTCCACAAGAGGCTCCATGAATAAATCAAAATACTTTCTAAGACTTTTTGGACCTAGGATGAGCAATGCCATCATGTAGTTTGATTCTTTGGTGCAGACATTTCGAGGCATGTTGTAAGGGATAACAAGCACTGGCCACATGCTATATGTGGCGCTCTGGTGGCCAAATGGGTTAAATCCATCTGAAGCTAAGCTAAGTCTAATGTTTCTCGGGTCAGCAGCAAACTTTTTGTGTTTTTGATTGAAGCTTTTCCACTCACTACCATGAGATGGATGGCTCATTACATTCTGATCTCTGTACTCCTAGTTCCTAGAATGCCACAGTACACCCTCTCTTGTTTCAGCATCATGAAATAACCTCTACAATCTTGGTATAATTGGAAAATGTCTCAGAACATTATGAGGAATCCTCTTCACAGCATCGCCATATTTCCATCTTGATGATTTGCATTTCGGGCATTCACTTAAGTTGGCATAATCCTTCCGGGATAGAACACAATTATTCTTACAAACATGGATCATATTGTATCCAATTCCAACTGCACGAAGGACATTCTTCATTTTACTGTAGGTGTGTGGCAGCTCAGACGCATCTGGGATAGATTTGCGGAAACCAGCCAACATCGCATCGAATGATTTGCTGGTCATCCGCTCAGATGTCTTCACCTGAAGAAAGGTGACCATAGCTGAGAATACTGACAGCTTATTTCCTGGGGTGACAGCCATGTTGCATTGTTCCAACATGTGGGCCCACCATTTTTCTTCTGTAGCTGAAAGTTCACGAAATGCACGAGCATTTCGTAGCATTGTTTCAATGTTGGTCAAACTCACTAGCTCCGCCACCACCACCTCCTCCTCCTCTTCCACCTAAGCATCAGGTAGATCAAGATGGTGATCTGATGCTTCCACATAGTCAGTAACATTGATGTTCACAACTTCACCATGATGAACCCAACTAGTATATGTGACTGACATCCCATACAAGTGTAGATGATTTTGCACAGTTGACTGGGGTCTTGTAACTGAATTCATACAACTGGTACATAGGCAGAGCACATCTGATTTCGGACCACCGTACTCAGCTCTGATAAAGTTCATGAAGTTTTCAACCCCCTCGACATATGCAGCGGAGAATCTTCAAGCAGAAGGTATCCAAGTCCCGTCCATCTGTTAGGCATACAAATTAGTTCTTTTACTAGATATTACAGGAAAAACATATATGATTTTTTATGAAGTCCATAAAAAAATACCTAGGTTGATGTCTAAAGCTATGGCAAGATATTTGGACGAGCAAATCTAAGTAACGAAATATATGTAAAGCTAATTCAGCAAACATATTTGAGTGCTTAATTATGGCAGGCTGTTTGAGCAGTCAATGAGGCCGAGCACACAGCCATCGAACTATCAAAGGCCATCTCAGCAACAAAGATTGAGTATAAAACTGTGTGGAGCTATTTCACCTAATAGATTGGCTACTAGTCCATGGCAATCTACGTCACAATAAATATATGGTAGGATATTTTAGCAACTAATAGGGCTTGGCATGCCATCTCAACTAAGAATATTGAGTGCAGAACAGGGCAAGGAAGCTTCTTAAGCAAAGCATATTGACTGTAAACTACTTCGGCAAACGGTGAGATTAACAACGTCTATCAGCTAACATTCAGCACTACACTGACATGCACGGGGCCTCATTCTAGAATGCATGTACCGTGGGAGAAGCTGACCTCCATGCGTCTCCACACGAACGTTGCCAGTGGTGGCAGCGCTGACCGCCGTGCGTCTCCACAAGAACGTCGCCAGCAGTGGTGGCGCGGTGATGTCTACTACACAAGCTTCTTCTTGTAGACGTTGTTGGGCCTCCAAGTGCAGAGGTTTGTAGGACAGTAGCAAATTTCCCTCAAGTGGATGACCTAAGGTTTATCAATCCGTAGGAGGCATAGGATGAAGATGGTCTCTCTCAAGCAACCCTGCAACCAAATAACAAAGAGTCTCTTGTGTCCCCAACACACCCAATACAATGGTAAATTGTATAGGTGCACTAGTTCGGTGAAGAGAGGGTGATACAAGTGGTATATGGATAGTAGATAAAGGTATTTGTAATCTGAAATTATAAAAACAGCAAGGTAACTAATGATAAAAGTGAGTGTAAACGGTATTGCAGTGCGTTGAAACAATGCCTAGGGTTCATACTTTCGCTAGTGTAAGTTCCGTCAACAATAATATCATAATTGGATCACATAACTATCCCTCAACATGCAACAAAGAGTCACTCCAAAGTCACTAATAGCGGAGAACGAACGAAGAGTTTATGGTAGGGTACGAAACCACCTCAAAGTTATTCTTTCCAATCAATCCGTTGGGCTATTCCTACAAGTGTCACAAACAGCCCTAGAGTTCGTACTAGAATAACACCTTAAGACACAAATCAACCAAAACCCTAATGCCACCTAGATACTCCAATGTCACCTCAAGTATCCGTGGGTATGATTATACGATATGTGTCACACAATCTCAAATTCATCTATTCAACCAACAAAAGGACCTCAAAGAGTGCCCCAAAGTTTCTACCAGAGAATCACGACGAAAACATGTGCCAACCCCTATGCACAGGTTCATGGGCGGAACCCGCAAGTTGATCACCAAAACATACATCAAGTGAATCATGTGGTATCCCATTGTCACCACAGATACTCACGTCAAGACATACATCAAGTGTTCTCAAATCTTTAAAGACTCAATCCGATAAGATAACTTCAAAGGGGAAACTCAATTCATTACAAGAGAGTAGAGGGGGGAAGAAACATCATAGGATCCAAATATAATAGCAAAGCTCGCGATACATCAAGATCATTCCACCTCAAGAACACGAGAGAGAGAGATCAAACACATAGCTACTGGTACATACCCTCAGCCCCGAGGGATAACTACTCCCTCCTCGTCATGGAGAGCGCCGGGATGATGAAGATGGACACCGGAGAAGGATTGCCCCCTCCGGCACGGTGCCGGAATGGGTCTAGATTGGTTTTCGGTGGCTACCGAGGCTTCTGGCGGCGGAACTCCCAATCTATTGTGCTCACGGATGTTTTTAGGGTATACGGAGATATATAGGTGGAAGAAGTACGTCGGTGGACCGAAGGGGGGGCCACGAGGCAGGGGGGCGCGCCCTAGGGGGGGCGCCCCCACCCTCGTGAGCTCCTCCATTCTCTCCTGACGTGGGGTCCAAGTCCATCCGGTAGCTTTCCTTCCAAAAATAACTTCTCCAGTTGATTTCGTTCCGTTTCGACTCCATTTGATATTCCTTTTCTTCGAAACACTGAAATAGGCAAAAACAGCAAATCTGGGCTGGGCCTCCGGTTAATAGGTTAGTCCCAAAAATAATATAAAAGTGGATAATAAAGCCCAATATTGTCCAAAATAGTACATAATATAGCATGGAGCAATCAAAAATTATAGATACGTTGGAGACGTATCAATCATCCCCAAGCTTAATTCCTGCTCATCCTCGAGTAGGTAAATGATAAAAGAAAGAATTTTTGATGTGGAATGCTAGTTGGCATAATTTCAATGTAATTCTTATTAATTGTGGTATGAATATTCAGATCCAAAAGATTCAAGACAAAAGTTCATATTGACATAAAAATGATAATACTTCAAGCATACTAACTAAGCAATTATGTCTTCTCAAAATAACATGGCCAAAGAAAGTTCATCCCTACAAAATCATATAGTTTAGTCATGCTCCATTTTCGTCACACAAGAATGCTCTCATCATGCACAACCCCGATGACAAGCCAAGCAATTGTTTCATACTTTAGTAATCTCAAACTCATAAACCTTCACGCAATACATGAGCGCGAGCCATGGACATAGCACTATGGGTGGAATAGAATATAATGAGGGGGGTTATGTGTAGAAGACAAAAAAGGAGAAAGTCTCACATCAACGAGGCTAATCAATGAGCTATGGATATGCCCATCGATTGATGTTAATGCAAGGAGTAGGGATTGCCATGCAACGGATGCACTAGAGCTATAAATGTATGAAAGCTCAACAAAAGAAACTAGTGGGTGTCCATCCAACTTGCTTGCTCACGAAGACCTAGGGCACTTGAGGAAGCCCATTGTTGGAATATACAAGCCAAGTTATATAATGAAAAATTCCCACTAGTATATGAAAGTGATAACATGAGAGACTCTCTACTATGAAGGTCAGGGTGCTACTTTGAAGCACAAGTGTGGTAAAAGGATAGTAACATTGTCCCTTCTCTCTTTTTCTCTCATTTTTTGGGCCTTTTCTTTTTTTATGGCCTTTCCTTTTTTGGGCCTTCTCTTTTTATGGCCTTTTTTTATTCCTCACTTGGGACAATGCTCTAATAATGATGATCATCACACTTCTATTTATTTACAACTCAATGATTACAACTCGATACTAGAACAAAGATGACTCTATATGAATGCCTCCGGCGGTGTACCGGGATATGCAATGAACCAAGAGTGACATGTATGAAAGAATTATGAATGGTGGCTTTTCCACAAATACAATGTCAACTACATGATCATGCTAAGCAATATGACAATGATGAATGTGTCATGATGAACGGAATGATGGAAAGTTGCATGGCAATATATCCTGGAATGGCTATGGAAATGCCATAATAGGTAGGTATGGTGGATGTTTTGAGGAAGATATAAGGAGGTTTATTTTTGAAAGAGCATATCATATCACGGGGTTTGGATGCACCGGCGAAGTTTGCGCCAACTCTCAATGTGAGAAAGGGCAATGCACGGTACCGAAGAGGCTAGCAAGGATGGAAGGGTGAGAGTGCGTATAATCCATGGACTCAACATTAGTCATAAAGAACTCACATACTTATTGGAAAAATCTACAAGTCATCAAAAACCTCGGCACTACACGCATGCTCCTAGGGGGATAGATTGGTAGGAAAAGACCATCGCTCGTCCCCGACCGTCACTCATAAGGAGGACAATCAAATAACACCTCATGTTTCAAATTTGTTACACAACGTTTACCATACGTGCATGCTACGAGACTTGCAAACTTCAACACAAGCATTTCTCAAATTCACAACTACTCAACTAGCACGACTTTGATATTATTACCTCCATATCTCAAAACAATCATCAAGCATCAAACTTCCCTTAGTGTTCAATACTCTATATGAATTTTTTTTACTAATCTTGTATACCTAGCATATTAGGATTTTAAGCAAATTCCCATGCTATTTAAGACTCAAAATAATCTAAGTGAAGCATGAGAGTTCATCTATTTCTTCAAAATAACACTACCACCATGCTCTAAAAGATATAAGTGAAGCACTAGAGCAAACGACAAACTACTCCGAAAGATATAAGTGAAGATCAATGAGTAGTCAAATAATTTTGCAAATATGTGAAGACTCTCTAACATTTAATAATTTCAGATCTTGGTATTCTATTCAAACAGCAAGCAAACAAAAAAATGACATTCTAAGAATGGCAAACATCATGTGAAGAAACAAAAACTTAGGATCAACCGAAACTAACCGATAGTTGTTGAAGAAGAAAGGTGGGAAGCCAACCGGGGCATCCCCAAGCTTAGATGCTTGAGACTTATTGAAATATTATCTTGGGGTGCCTTGGGAATCCCCAAGCTTGAGCTTTTGTGTCTCCTTAATTCCTCTCATATCACGGTCTCCCTAAATCTCAAAAGCTTCATCCACACAAAACTCAACAAGGACTCGTGAGATAAGTTAGTATAAACTATTGCAAAAACCTTATCATACTCTACTGTATAAAATCACTAAAATTATTATTCAACATTGCATACTAAATGCCTCTGCATATTTAATAGTCCTATCATCAAATAGAATCATTAAAGAAGCAAACATATGCAAACAATGCAAACATAACAGCAATCTGCCTAAACAGGATAGTCTGTAAAGAATGCTGCAACATCCATACTTCCCTATCTCCAAAAATTATGAAATACAATTCCCACTGTATTAAATTTATCAGAGCTTAATATGCAAAAGGTTTCAACATTTTATCACATTCTGACTTTTCTAGGGAATTATTGCAACAGCGGTAAACTTTCTGTTTTCAAACAGCAACATGTATACTTGTAACATAGGCATAGTAAAGGCTATCAATGCCACTTTTATTGAAATAAAAGATGAAAAACATTGTTCTAAATAACATCATGCAAATCCTAACAAAATAAATTGACGCTCCAAGAAAAACACATATCATGTGGTGAATAAAAATATAGCTCCAAGTAAAGTTACCGATGAACGAAGACGAAAGAGGGGATGCCTTCCGGGGCATCCCCAAGCTTAGGCTTTTGGTTGTGCTTGAATTTTTCCTTGGGGTGCCTTGGGCATCCCCAATCTTAGGATCTTTCCACTCCTTATTCCATTGTCCATCGAATCCTTACCCAAAACTTGAAAACTTCACAACACAAAACTTAAAGTAGAAAACTCGTAAGCTCCGTTAGTATAAGAAAGCAAAACACCACTTCAAGGTACTGTAATGAACTCATTATTTATTTATATTGGTGTTAAAACTACTGTATTCCAACTTCTCTATGGTTTATAAACTATTTTACTAGCCATAGATTCATCAAAATAAGTAAACAACACATGAAAAACAGAATCTGTCAAAAACAGAACAGTCTGTAGTAATCTGAATCAAACGTATACTTATGGAACTCATAAAATTCTAAAATAAATTGCTGAACCTGAGGAATTTATCTATTAATAATATTCAAAAAGAATTAACTAAATAGCACTCTCCAAAAAAAAGTGGAAGCAATTCTCGTGAGCGCTAAAGTTTCTGTTTTTTACAGCATGATCAACAAGACTTCACCCAAGTCTTCCCAAAGGTTTTACTTGTAAAAAACACTAATTAAAAGCATAAAACCACATCTAAACAGAGGCTAGATTAATTATTTATTACTAAACAGTAACAAAAATCAAGGAACTAAAATAAAATTGGGTTGCCTCCCAACAAGCGCTATCGTTTAATGCCCCTAGCTAGGCATGATGATGTCAATGATGCTCACATAAAAGATAAGAATTGTAACATAAAAAGAGCATCATGAAGAATATTACTAGCACATTTAAGTCTAAC
Organism: Triticum dicoccoides; assembly: GCF_002162155.2. Classification (NCBI taxonomy): domain Eukaryota; kingdom Viridiplantae; phylum Streptophyta; class Magnoliopsida; order Poales; family Poaceae; genus Triticum; species Triticum dicoccoides. Next base: position 417,898,107 of record NC_041392.1, on the reverse strand, counting down.
ATACTTCCTATGCATAGGGATTTTGTGAGCAAACAACTTGTGGGAACAAGAATCAACATGCATAGGAAGGTAAAACAAGCATAACTTCAAAATTTTAAGCACATAGAGAGGAAACTTGATATTATTGCAATTCCTACAAGCATATATTCCTCCCTCATAATAATTTTCAGTAGCATCATGAATGAAATCAACAATATAACCAGCACCTAAAGCATTCTTTTCATGATCTACAAGCATAGAAAATTTACTACTCTCCACATAGGCAAAATTCTTCTCATTCGGAATAGTGGGAGTATCATAAGAGACTTGAATACTATAAATTGTTTCCACATTAAAATAGTAATGTTCAGAGAAGGGGTAATCATAATCATGACAAGTTCTATAAATATAATCACTACTTTTTATAGCATAAGTATCATCACAATAATCATCATAAGTAGGAGGCATGCTATCATCATTATAAACTTGCATATCAAAACTTGGGAGACTAAAAATATCATCTTCATTAATCATAGCATCCCCAAGCTTGGGACAAACATTAATTGTAGCAAATATATTCTCAAAAACATCATCTTCATCAAACATAGCATCCCCAAACTTGGGCCTTTTCATATCATAAGCATAATCACTCTCATCATTAATAGTATGTATAGCACCAATAGTATAGCAATTATCATATTCTTCCAAGCAAGTGCCAAAAAGATTTTCAAGATCATAATAAGTATCATTATCTTCCACAATGATATTTTCATGAGGCACAATAGTAATAGGAGAAACATTATTTGGGAGAGATATCTTTTTACCTCTCTTCCTTTTTCTTTTCTTCTTCTTCTTCACCACATCATGTGTGGGTTCAATCCTATTTTTGGAGCTCCTTGTTAATGAGATTAGTTGAATAGGAGGCTCCTCCTTGTTACCTGATTCATCATAAGAAATAATAGGAGGATATTGGGAAGTCTCTTCCCTTTCATTAGTATTCTCTTCATCTTCTATTTGTTTTATTTTCTTTATGTAGTTAGCAATATAAGGATTTTCAATACAATTCACCGCACAATACATATAAATTTCCTCTAGATCAAAATCAAGAAGTTTATCAAGGGCAAATTTTGGAATATCCTTAGTTATACGTTTCATTTCTTCGTAGCCCAAAAGCAAACTAAGTTCATTATAATGTGCAAGGGAAATCAAGTCATCACAATTTTTGGACACGATTAGATCATGAAACAATTTGCATCGGATAATTAAATGACCACGTTCATTACAAAGCTCACAAGTATGGCCAAGAAAATTTAAATTTTCAGCACAATCATCTAGCTCTTCTTGCAACAATTTAGTTTCTAAGTACTTAAGCTTCTTGCAATATCTATCTTCTCTATTTGGTGTATACTTGCAAACCCAATGCACTCCACAAAAATTGACATGTTTATAGGAGACATTTTCATCATAACTAGTCAATCATCATTAGTATCATGGATATTCAAAGAATTCGTACTAACAACATTGCAATCATGCTTATCATTCAAATATTTAGTGCCAAACATTTTATAGATTTCTTCTTCTAGCACTTGGGCACAATTATCCTTTCCATCATACTCACGAAAGATATTAAAAAGGTGAAGCGTACGAGGCAAAATTAATTCCATTTTTATAGTTTTCTTTTATAAACTAAACTAGTGATAAAACAAGAAACTAAAAGACTCGATTGCAAGATCTAAAGATATACCTTCAAGCACTCACCTCCCCGGCAGCGACGCCAGAAAAGAGATTGATGTCTACTACACAGCCTTCTTCTTGTAGACGTTGTTGGGCCTCGAAGTGTAGAGGTTTGTAGGACAGGAGCAAATTTCCCTCAAGTGGATGACCTAAGGTTTATCAATCCGTAGGAGGCTTAGGATGAAGATGGTTTCTCTCAAGCAACCCTGCAACCAAATAACGAAGAGTCTCTTGTGTCCCCAACACACCCAATACAATGGTAAACTGTATAGGTGCACTAGTCTGGCGAAGAGAGGGTGGTACAAGTGGTATATGGATAGTAGATAAAGGTATTTGTAATCTGAAATTATAAAAACAGCAAGGTAACTAATGATAAAAGTGAGCGTAAACAGTATTGCAATGCGTTGAAACAAGGCCTAGGGTTCATACTTTCACTAGTGTAAGTTCCCTCAACAATAATATCATAATTGGATCACATAACTATCCCTCAACATGCAACAAAGAGTCACTCCAAAGTCACTAATAGTGGAGAACGAACGAAGAGATTATGGTAGGGTACGAAACCACCTCAAAGTTATTCTTTCCAATCAATCCGTTGGGCTATTCCTCTAAGTGTCACAAACAGCCCTAGAGTTCGTACTAGAATAACACCTTAAGACACAAATCAACCAAAACCCTAATGTCACCTAGATACTCCACTATCACCTCAAGTATCCGTGGGTATGATTATACGATATGCGTCACACAATCTCAAATTCATCTATTCAACCAACACAAAGGACCTCAAAAAGAGTGCCCCAAAGTTTCTACCGGAGAATCACGACGAAAACATGTGCCAACCCCTATGCATAGGTTCATGGGCGGAACCCGCAAGTTGATCACCAAAACATACATCAAGTGAATCACGTGGTATCCCATTGTCACCACAGATACTCACAACAAGACATACATCAAGTGTTCTCAAATCTTTAAAGACTCAATCCGATAAGATAACTTCAAAGGGGAAACTCAATTCATTACAAGAGAGTAGAGGGGGGAAGAAACATCATAGGATCCAAATATAATAGCAAAGCTCGCGATACATCAAGATCGTACCACCTCAAGAACACGAGAGAGAGAGAGAGAGATCAAACACATAGCTACGGTACATACCCTCATCCCCGAGGGAGAACTACTCCCTCCTCGTCATGGAGAGCACCGGGATGATGAAGATGGACACCGGAGAAGGATTGACCCCTCCGGCAGGGTACTGAACGGGTCTAGATTGGTTTTCGGTGGCTACGGAGGCTTCTGGCGGCGGAACTCCCGATCTCTTGTGCTCACGGATGTTTTTAGGGTATATGGAGATATATAGGCGGAAGAAGTACGTCAGTGGACCGAAGGGGGGCCACGAGGCAGGGGGGCGCGCCCTAGGGGGGGGGGCGCCCCCCACCCTTGTGAGCTCCTCCCTTCTCTCCTGAAGTGGGGTCCAAGTCCATCCGGTAGCTTTCCTTCCAAAAATAACTTCTCCAGTTGATTTCATTCCGTTTCGACTCCGTTTGATATTCCTTTTCTTCAAAACACTGAAATAGGCAAAAAAACAGCAAATCTGGGCTGGGCCTCCGATTAATAGGTTAGTCCCAAAAATAATATTAAAGTGGATAATAAAGCCCAATATTGTCCAAAACAGTAGATAATATAGCATGGAGCAATCAAAAATTATAGATACGTTGGAGACGTATCACGCGGCTAGAGGATGACAGTCTACGAGAGCGTACTGTGGAAGTGAGAGGATCACCGTGCGTCCCCTCGACGAACCGCGGTGCCGACGTATCGGCGTGGCAGGGAGGGCGGCTTTGCCTGAGCGAATGGAGTGGAGGGGGACGGGGGGGAGGGGGTTTGGGGAATATTATTGGCTAGTTGGCCGAAGGGCTATTGAATTTGGGATTTGGGGGGAATTTTTGGGTGGGATTTTCATGCGATGGGCGGGGGGAGTTTGGCGCATGGTCGGTTTCTCCAAATGCAGTCCCACGTGTCAGTGTAGAGGCAAGCCGAAGCGCGTTCCATTTGCGTGAGTCGTGTGCAGGACCGAACGTGTGTGGGGTGCAATGCGACCGCGACAGGGTGCTGTGAGTGTACCGCCTTTTTTCCTTTTAAACTGGGTGCTTCACCCCTCAAAAAAATTCTTGGTGCTTCGCGCGATCCATTGATAATACTACTAGTAATCCGGTAATCCTGACTAAAACGGCGCGGCCGGGTCTTTTCCCGCGTGATATGCTGGGAGGTTGGCCTAGTTGGGTTTTAGGATGAGTAATGCTACACCTACGTAATTCCAGTTACGTAATTAACGTAATGTGAAACATGTGAGCTGTTGATTGTTTATTGGGGGAGGGAGGGGCCCACCACCATGAAAATCAGGGAGGAGAGAGAGAGAGAGGCAATTTGTGTTAACCCTTTCGTAGGTTCCCGTAGATGTAGAAAGATGTGAAATGCGTGAATGTGTGGTGGACGTACTATTGGAGTGCCCAAGATAAATTGTGTATGTAGATCCTATGTGTTTATTTACTTCGCATGTTAGCTTTGTCTCGGTTCAAACCTTCTACGTTTATACACACAAAAACGAATCATCATCCCATATCTATCTAATCTTATAAAAAGCAGAGTTGGTGATGATGGTGTGCCTGCCATCCTGCAATATAGGCCGTCTGATCTATATCTAACGGATAGGAAGGAAACTATGACAATTTAGTAATTTATCCGCACTCCTCTACACATTTGCCCATAAGGCCTTCCTCGTTCATCCTTTTCTCCCACAAGATCTTGATGTTCCGTGCAACGCACAGACATCTTGCTAGTACTCCTACAATATACTATATTATTGTGAAAGTTCATATACACCGGCCGAGAGTAATGCAAACACGGCAGATTTTCATTACATTTCGAACTTTTATAGGACAGAAAAATAAAATAAACCCAACCCTAAGCCTATTCTACGGCGGCGACCGACGTCCTCCATCTCCAATCTCCATGTACGGGGGTGATATGTCTCCGTCGTATCTACTTTTCCAAACACTTTTGCCCTTGTTTTGGACTCTAACTTGTATGATTTGAATGGAACTAACCCGGTCTGATGCTGTTTTCAGCAGAATTGCCATGGTGTTGTTTTATGTGCAGAAAACAAATATTCTCGGAATGACCTGAAACTCCACGGAACATCTTAGAAAAAATAATAAAAAATCCTCTCTAGAGATGAAGACCAGGGGTCCCACACCCTTCTCACGAGGGTGGGGGGCGCCCCCCTAGGGCGCGCCCCTACCTCGTGGGCCCCCTGGATGCCCTCCGACGCCAACTCTAACTCTATATATTTGTTTTCGGAGAGAGAAAAAATCAGAGAGAAGAAATCATCGCGTTTTACGATACGGAGCCGCCGCCAAGCCCTTAAACCTCTCGGGAGGGCTGATCTGGAGTCCGTTCGGGGCTCCGGAGAGGGGGATTCGTCGCTGTCGTCATCATCAACCATCCTCGATCACCAATTTCATGATGCTCACCGCCGTGCATGAGTAATTCCATCGTAGGCTTGCTGGACGGTGATGGGTTGGATGAGATTTATCATGTAATCGAGTTAGTTTTCTTAGGGTTTGATCCCTAGTATCCACTATGTTTTGAGATTGATGTTGCTATGACTTTTCTATGCTTAATGCTTGTCACCAGGGCCCGAGTGCCATGATTTCAGATCTGAACCTATTATGTTTTCATGAATATATGTGAGTTCTTGATCCTATCTTGCAAGTCTATAGTCACCTACTATGTGTTATGATCCGGCAACCCCGAAGTGACAATAATCAGGACCACTCCCGGTGATGACCATAGTTTGAGGAGTTCATGTATTCACTATGTGCTAATGCTTTGTTTCGGTTCTCTATTAAAAGGAGGCCTTAATATCCCTTAGTTTCCAATAGGACCCCGCTGCCACGGGAGGGTAGGACAAAAGATGTCATGCAAGTTCTTTTCCATAAGCACGTATGACTATATACGGAATACATGCCTACATTACATTGATGAATTGGAGCTAGTTCTGTGTCACCCTATGTTATGACTGTTACATGATGAACCGCATCCGGCATAATTATCCATCACCGATCCGGTGCCTACGAGTTTTCCATATACTAGTTTACGCTTATTTACTTTCCCGCTGCTACTGTTACAATCACTACAAAATACCAAAAACATTACTTTTGCTGTCTTTACTTTTGTTGCTGCTACCACCACTATCATATTACTTTGCTACTAAACACTTTTCTACAGATACTAAGTTTCCAGTGTGGTTGAATTGACAACTCAGCTGCTAATACTTGAGAATATTCTTTGGCTCCCCTTGTGTCGAATCAATAAATTTGGGTTGAATACTCTACCCTCGAAAGCTGTTGCGATCCCCTATACTTGTGGGTTATCAAGACAAATTTCTAGCGCCGTTGCCAGGGTGCATAGCTCTATTCTTTGAGTCTCTTGGGATTTATATCTGGTTATCATTATGAAGAACTTGAGAGATCCAAAAACCAAGATCTATCCCTCAACTACGAGGGGAGGTAAGGAACTGCCATCTAGCTCTGCACTTGATTCACCTTCTGTTATGAGTAAGTTTGCGACACCTACATCTGCTTCTGCTATTCGTTCTGATATGTCGCATGTTATTGATGATGCCACTTCTGCTATGCATGATACTTATGATGAATCTGCTTCTATGCCTGATACTACTGTGCCCCTTGGTGAATTTCATGATGAACAAATTGCTAGGGCTAGAGAAAAAGAAATTATTGAATCTGAATACGATGATGATAGTGATGATGAAAATATGCCAGTTATTCTCGAGGGCTATCTTTTTGATATGGGATCTTCTGCCGCTATTTTAGCTTGCAAAGATAGATATGAGCTTAAGAGGTTATTAGTTAAATGGAACAAAGAATCACTTAGAGATAAAATGAAACCCGACCCTGCTTTTGCTACTTCACCTATATGTGTTCCTGATAAGGATTATGAATTCTCTGTTGATCCTGATATAATTACTTTGGTTGAATGTGATCCATTTTATGGCTACGAATCTGAAACTATTGTGGCACATCTTACTAAGTTAAATGATATAGCCGCCTTGTTTACTAATGATGAGAGATCGCGTTACTTTTATATACTCAAAATATTTCCTTTCTCATTAATGGGTGATGCTAAGATATGGTTTAATTCTCTTGATCCTGGTTGTGTGCGTAGTCCCCAGGATATGATTTATTACTTCTCTGCTAAATATTTCCCTGCTCATAAGAAACAAGCTGCTTTGAGGGAAATATACAACTTTGTGCAAATTAAAGAAGAGAGTCTCCCACAAGCTTGGGCGAGGCTTCTCAAGTTACTTAATGCTTTGCCTGATCATCCTCTTAAGAAACCTGAAATACTTGATATATTTTATAATAGACTAACCGATGCTTCCAGAGATTACCTGGATAGTTGTGCTAGTTCTCTTTTCAGGGAAAGAACACCGGATGAAGCTGAAATCCTATTGAATAATATGTTGACAAATGAAAATAATTGAGCACCTCCTAAGCCAGCTCCTGCTCCAATTACCGAGTCTATTCCTAAACCAACTCCGAAGAAGAGAGGTGTTCTATTCCTCAGTTGTGATGCCCCCGATTCAATCGTACACTAATCATACACGCAAACATGTACGATCAAGATCAGGGACTCACGGAAAGATATCACAACACAACTCTAGACACAAATTAAAATAATACAAGCTTTATATTACAAGCCAGGGGCCTCGAAGGCTCGAATACAAATGCTCGAAGGCACAAGAGTCAGCGGAAGCAACAATATCCGAGTACAGACATAAGTTAAACAAGTATGTCTTAAGAAGGCTAGCACAAACTGGGGTACAGATCGAAAGAGGCGCATGCCTCCTGCCTGTGACCTCCTAACTACTCCTCGAAGTCGAACTCCACGTAGAATCATCCTTGGGATCCTCTGGCTCCTGGACTCGATCATCTGGTCGCAACAACCAGGTACAGAAAGGGGGAAAAGGGGGAGCAAAGCAATCGTGAGTACTCATCCAAAGTACTCACAAGCAAGGAGCTGCACTACATATGTATGCATTGGTATCAAATGGAAAAGGGGTATCATATGTGGACTGAACTGCAGAAGGCCGGAGTAAGAGGGGGATAGCTAGACCTTTCGAAGACTACGCTTCTGGTAACCTCCATCTTGCAGCAGGAGAAGAGAGTAGATGGTAAGTTCACCAAGTAGCATCGTGTAGCATAATCCTAACCGATGATCCTCCCCTCGTCGCCCTGTGAGAGAGGGACCACCGGTTGTATCTGGCACTTGGAAGGGTGTGTTTTATTAAGTATCCGGTTCTAGTTGTCATAAGGTCAAGGTACAACTCCAAGTCGTCATGCTACCGAAGATCACGGCTATTCAATAGATTATGTTCCCTGCAGGGGTGCACCACATTTCCCAACACGCTCGATCCCCTTTGTCCGGACACACTTTTCTGGGTCATGCCCGGCCTCGGAAGATCAACACGTCGCATCCCTACCTAGGCACAACAGAGAGGTCAGCACGCCGGTCTAAATCCTATGGTGCAGGGGTCCGGGCCCATCGCCCATTGCACACCTGCACGTTGCGAGGGCGGCCGGAAGCAGACCTAGCCTAGCAGGTGTTCCAGTCAAATCCGGCGCGCGCCGCTCAGTCGCTGACGTCACGAAGGCTTCGGCTGATACCACGACGTCGGGTGCCCATAACTGTCCCCGCGTAGATGGTTAGTGCGTATAGGCCAGTAGCCAGACTCAGATCAAATACCAAGATCTCGTTAAGCGTGTTAAGTATCCGTGAACGCCGACCAGGGCCAGGCCCACCTCTCTCCTGGGTGGTCTCAACCTGCCCTGGCGCTCCGCCACAAAGTACCAGTCGGGGGCCGTCGGGAACTCAGGCCCACCACTACCTGGATGGAGCCACCTGCCCCTTCAGCCCCCAACTCCGAACAATATCATAAGTAATGTAACAGTGGAAAGTATATAGTATATGCCCATGATCACCTCCCGAGTGATCAAGGCCCGATAGTATAGCATGGCAGACAGACAAGAATGTATGGCCATTGATGACAAGCTAGCATCCTATACTAAGCATTAGGATTGCAGGTAAAGGTAACAATAGTAGTAGCAAGGACAGGCTATGCATCAGGATAGGATTAACGGAAAGCAGTAACATGCTACACTACTCTAATGCAAGCAGTATAGAGGAGAGTAGGCGATATCTGGTGATCAAGGGGGGGGGGGGCTTGCCTGGTTGCTCTGGCAAGAGAGAGGGGTCCTCAACACCGTAGTCGTACTGGGTAGCAGCGGCGTCAGTATCGGTGTCTAGCGAGAGAAGAGGGGGAAGAAACTATAAATACAATGCAAACAAATGCATAACGATGCATGACAAAGCAAACAGCAGTGTTGGGTGTGCCCTAACGCGGTAAGAGGTGATACCGGCGAAGGAGGAAACATCCGGGAAAGTATCCCTGGTGTTTCGCATTTTCAGACAGGTGAACTGGAGGGGAAAGTTGCGTGTTTGCTATGCCAGGGATGCGTGGCGGACGAACAGGCTGCGTATCCGGATTCGTCTCGTCGTTCTGAGCAACTTTCATGTTGAAAATAATTTAATCAGAGTTGCGGATTAAAAGATATGATTTCTAAAGATTTTATTAATTTCTTGAATTTAATTAATTATTTAATTTAATTCAAAATTGGATTTATGACATCAGCATGATTTCATGCTGACGTCAGTAGTCAACAGGTGTTGACTAGGTCAAACTGACGCGTGGGTCCAGTGGGACCCACTTGTCATACTCTATTAGGTTAATTAGGGTTTAGTTAATGGATTAGGTTAATCTAATCAGGATTAATTAGTTTAATTAACTATTTAGTTTAACTAATCAAGATTAATTAAGTTAATTAATTATTTAATTAATTAATTAATTATTCATTTTTTAAACCCTTTCTTTTAAAACGTTCTGGGCATGGGGGCCCACTGTCATAGGCCCCAGGGGGCTTGCGGGCGATGGGTTTGCGGGCGCAGGGGCACTGCGGGTTACGGGCGTAGGCACCCATCGGGGCGGACCCGAGGTGACGGGGCATGCGCGTGTGTGCGCCGGAGCGCCTGCGCCGGCGTGTGGTCGCGGTGCGGCAGGTGGAGTCAACTCAGGGCAGCGGCGCGCGTGTGCTAGGTCGGCGATGGCGCGGCCGAACGAAGGCGAGGCGGGTGCGGGGAGCAGGGGCGCGGCCAGGGGTGGCGCAGAGCAGCAGGTGGGCGGCGGAGGAGGAGCCGCAGCTGGTGTTTCGTTGTGGGGCGGGACGGGGCGGTGGGGCATGGGCGCGTTGAGGTGGGGGGAAGCCGCGTGGCCCAAGGCGGCGGCTAAGAGAGCGCGCGC
>NC_041392.1:417887242-417887774 GCF_002162155.2 Triticum dicoccoides | reverse complement strand
GCGCTGCGAGGCGAGGGGCAGTGGGGTGCGGCGCGAGCAAAGCAGAGGCAAGGTCGCGCGCGAGCGCGGGTGTGCGCGGGCGAGGCGGTCGGGGCGGCAGGGTGCGCGAGCCATATGCCTGCACGGGGCGCGGCGACGAGCGGGGGCTAGGGACGGTGAGCGCGGGCAGACACGGCGGCGGGGACGAGCGATAGGAGGCGAGACCACAGCGGGGCGCGGATGACGCGGTCGACGGAGAGCGGGGACAGGGAGAGAGAGGAGGGCGGCGCTCACTGGGGCTGTAGGGTTCGGGCAGCGTGCGCAGGGTGGTCCGGCGAGGAGGAGACGAGGAGGAGGACGGTGAGGCGGTGGTGATCCGAGCGGCGACGATGGTCGGCGACGGCTGGGCCTCCAGGTGGCGGTGGTGGCACACGACGACAACGAGTGGGTGCGGCTGGGTGATGAGTGGAAGACGGAGAGGATAGGAGGACGGGGGGTCCGGTGGGTGGTGCCGATGAACGGCGAGACGGCGGGGACGAGCCAGGGCATCGGC
>NC_041392.1:417880713-417886934 GCF_002162155.2 Triticum dicoccoides | reverse complement strand
CCGACCAGCTGGGTGCCCAGTTGGGCCAAACGGCCCAGGGGGAGGGAGTTTGCCTTTTATTTTTATTTTATTTTTTTGTTTACAGTTTTGTCTTTTCTTTTTATTTAATTCACTTTTCTATTTTATTAAATTTTAGCTTTTATAGAATACAAAAGTTGTGCCTAAAAGAGCATTAATAATTATGCCACTACCACAGTTAGCTTGGTACGTAAAACAAAAATAGTTTGTGATGGCTTAATATTTTAAAAGCTTTTAAATAATTGGTTTTGTTACTGTTTTGTTCACATTAGAGTTTTAAACACTTTACAAAAGTGGTGTTTCACCACCATGATTAACTATGCTTTATTTGGCACAAACCGAACATTTTAGTTTTAATGTTTGAAAACTTTGATGTTTGCCTTTAATTCAAATTTTGAATTTGAATCGGTTTTGAACTAACGCGAGATCAACAACAGTAACTGTGGTGACATGGCATCATTAACAGGGAATTACTGTAGCTTAATTATCCGGGCGTCACAATTCTCCTCCACTACAAGAAATCTCGTCCCGGGATTTAAGAGGTTGTGTAGGGGGGAAAGTTCTGGTTATGAAATTCTAACGAGTCTTCTCGGCCTTGGTTTCTCTTCTCGAAGAAGTTAATCCCTTTCGTTGATGTCTTCATTTCTTTATTCCAATGCATCATGATGATGTTGTCGTCCTTTCTTCGGAGTCTTCATTGTACATATGAAGGACAAGGGGTAACTATGGAAAAACAGACCTCTGAAAGGTCGACTATCTAGTTGATAACATCGGGGATGGTGGCGGAAAGTAACTGTCGAATGGAAACTTAAGACAATATCGAGAGCAAAGTAAGTAGGTGCCATGAGATGTTTTGAGCGGGTAGGCAATCATTCGATGCCTGAAACAAAGTGTGAAAGGGGTCCAGAGCAACGAGAATAAGTATCTCGTCTGATACCAGATTAGATCATCTCTAGGAAGGTGACCTGTGGATGCATACGGAGTCAAGCGCGAGGAATAACCTTGGAAACCGGGGTTACGTGAGAGTCAGGTTTCGATCCTGGGACCTGTGGGTTATGGGCCCACCATGTGGTTCAAAAGTAGGCAGGGCGCCGACATATTGCACGGCCATGGTAGCCAGGCATGGCAGAGGATAGCCTGTCAGTTATGTTGGCAATAACGTTGGTACCAAGGGCGAGGGACGAAGAGAAACATTTTCCTGCTTGTTGAACGAGGCGGGCCAGTAGGCAAAGTTCTCGTCCATCGGTGGTTACCGAAATGTCATCAACAAAAGTAATAGGGTCTTTCTGACCGAGTAGTACAATGAGGTGTTTACATAAGCAGGAGAATATTACTGCTTAGATCATATAGATCACAAGAAAGGTTAAACCAAACAAGGGAAAGGAAAATATGATTATCAGATTAAACAGAACAATAGAAAAGGAAAATGTGTTTAAACACATATCCCAGGGGTATATCCTCCCCGAGGTCAAGTAGAGCATGATATCCATGACAGGATATAATGTAGACAACTCTTTAGTAAAAGGGAGAGAAATTTGATGACATTACCCATACAATGGTGCTTGGGGTAATTTATAAAGAAATTTTAGCATTGTGCTTCAAATGTTCGTACTGAAAATCGAAGTACCACATACATGCTTCGAGATAGCGTTGACATGGTCTTTAAGCAAAGGTCAGACTTTGGATACGCAAAGGATACATCAGGAACAACCCATAGAATAAGTGTTACAATTTCCTCATGGAAGAATGGTTAACCTTGTTAAACAGGAAACTATAACCACAAGTCCTCCGGCCAGGTGTTATGGGCATGACATCACCATACTGATATATAAGGACCAGTGTTATAACTCTTGGAAATATGTCCCTACCATCATATCTAACTGAGATTCAGATCTGATTGGTGTCAGGATACCTCTGACTCAGGATGCTTGAGAAGAAAAGGTGCAACACAATTGTCGAGATGACCTTGTAAAATTCTTAGGAAATGAACTATGGGAGCGAGTTCCGAAACAAGAGTTCATCATTAACCCAAGGGAATGATGAGGGGGGTGGCTGATGAACTCAGCGACAATTCTTCAAGATTTCCAAAAGCTGGATTTCCACACTTATGTGAACAAGGAGATAACATTTGTCAAATCAAATGATATAATGTTGTATGCTCGAGGAGAACATCCACGAGCAAACATTGGTTCAAAGCAATAGGGTTGCTAGAAGTTTTGAATTCACACATCATAGTTCGTTTGACGGTATTCCGGTTAGGAACAACATGAGGACCAAGAAGGAATGGTGATGGTGATAAGTATTACTCGTATCAAGAATTCTCAGGAGGTGGTGAAATTCTCACGACATTCTTGCCATAAAATGTGGTAATATCCAAGGTAAAGAAGAACAATGCTGGGTAGCAAGGAACTCAAGGTATAACACAAAACATGAACAAGTTTGTGTTGAACAAAAGGCAATAAGTGGTCGATGATAACACAAATCATCGAGGGCAGGGATGTTATTTCTCATCATGAATTCGATTGGTATCCTGGAAGGAGTTAAAATGTTGATGATGATCACAACAAATTTTGTCGAGAGGCTCCATGAGGATGCAATCGCTCGGCGATGACATCAAGCCAAGGAAATGGTGAAGCAAAAGGTTATTATAACCATAGATAAGATGCCATCTCAGAATTCAGAGTTATCTCTCAAGACAAACAATATGGTGGTGAAAGTTCGATGTAAGCTTAGAGCACTGTCGGGATTGTGTCCCGAGGATGAAGGACATAGGTAGAATGGTCAAGCAGTCAGCCTGAAGATGATGATGTGGCCAATCAGCTGGGAATGACACGATCGAGTACAAACTTGTATGCATTGAAGATTACTAAGAGTTGTTGAATCGTAGTGCGGACTCGATTCAGTTATCGATGTCTTTGAGTGTTAAATTACTCACAGCCCATGAAAAATTGGAATCAATGAGAATGTAGCACTTGATGAAGAACTCATAAGAGGTTATGTAGTTCCGTGATAATCTTGAGATACCAGGGGGGTAATAATCGACGACAAATCAAAGTAGAGGTTGGGCTGGGGTATTACTCCACAGAAGATAAGTGCTTAAACTTGCACGAGAAATGGAATTTAAAGGAGAACATGGTCAGAACCACGATTGCAAAAGGCCAGATCCCAGATATAAGATGAACTTATACCAAAGGAATAATGAATTAAGAGAAGCTTTAATGATAATATCTACATCGTGTCCATGGGCATGAACGCAAGGTTTAAGGTCGACTCCCACTTCTTCAATGCATAACCTTTCATTCACTGCTCTAGTTAAAAATGATTTCAGTGTCAAAACCTACCTGGTGAATTACCAGAGGAGTATGACCCATGAAAACTTTCGGGTTCACACAGATTAAGGAAGGCATAGGTTCAACCCGTCAGGGTATCATGGAATCATATACCACAAGCTTCAATCGTAAATACCACCAGCTCGAAAACATAGCATGGTTGATAAAAAACAGAGGATACAATTCACCAAAAGCATTATGTATCCGAGGAAAGGCTCACAAGGTTATTGAATAAGGAGGACACTGTCGAATAATAATCTAATAAAGGATCTGACGGTCCATAGCGGAGTTGATGTGAGCATAAGCACACAATCAGTTGATGAAAGGATGCAAGGGCATCAGATTATAGAACACCTGAATGATTCGATGCTTAGTTATCAAAGCAATTATGATTCCCAAATAGAAGGATCAGAAGCAGACGCTCTGATCAAGGGTGGATAAGTTCAATAGACCTAAGGATACAATTGACGGCAAACAGATTGGTCGAGAACAAACTTATGTTCAAAAATGATGTCTGAGCCAGAAAGATAATTTAAAAGGATCAAATGATGATTGCGTGCATTCGCACTCATGTTGAATCAATAGGATCAAAATGACGGTGTCTAAGGATACTAACGAATATTGCTAGACATATGGAAAGCATCCATAATGCAAGCAGACAAGTATTGCAGAGCAATAAGCTACTAAGGATTTTTGGAGGATTGAATAGTATTTCGAAGACCATTGTGAAACACATGAACAACTGGGGGATGAGCGGATACTCGATAAGTGCGAGAACTATCCATAGGGGTATTCAGATCACAAAGAACAGCAAGGCAGTAAGCTCAAAGGATTATCGAAACAATGACGAGTATTTCGGGGTATCTTGTAATAACAAGACCAACTGGGGATGAATGTAAGAATATCAACTGCAAGTAGTTATCCATAAGGGTTGACGGTGGAAGGGGAATTGCAAACGTGATGAACACAAGTTCTCGGGTTAACATCGGAGAGTATCTTCAGGGTCTTCATGTGCAGCAGACGATCATCAGTAATAAGGGGCTCTCCGGGTGAAAGTGATAACGAGATCCTAATGTTAGATTTAGCAAAATTCATTTAACCCGAATAGAAGAGAGATCAGAGTCCCAGAGTATAGACAAGGAGTAAAAGATCCTAATACCACCCAACGGCGACGTGGGCCCGTAAGCCACACGGCCATGTTAGTAAAAGTTTTTCAATGACTAGACTCAACTTTGGCCAAGGAGTTGGGAAGGGGATCCCTACAGGCAGTCGGCTCTGATACCAACTTGTGACGCCCCCGATTCAATCGTACACTAATCATACACGCAAACATGTACGATCAAGATCAAGGACTCACAGAAAGATATCACAACACAACTCTAGACACAAATTAAAATAATACAAGCTTTATATTACAAGCCAGGGGCCTCGAAGGCTCGAATACAAATGCTCGAAGGCACAAGAGTCAGCGGAAGCAACAATATCTGAGTACAGACATAAGTTAAACAAGTATGTCTTAAGAAGGCTAGCACAAACTGGGGTACAGATTGAAAGAGGCGCAGGCCTCCTGCCTGGGACCTCCTAACTACTCCTCGAAGTCGAACTCCACATAGAATCAACCTCGGGATCCTCTGGCTCCTGGACTCCATCATCTGGTCGCAACAACCGGGTACAGAAAGGGGGGAAAGGGGGAGCAAGGCAACCGTGAGTACTCATCCAAAGTACTCGCAAGCAAGGAGCTACACTACATATGTATGCATTGGTATCAAATGGAAAAGGGGTATCATATGTGGACTGAACTTCAGAAGGCTGGAGTAAGAGGGGGATAGCTAGTCCTTTTGAAGACTACGCTTCTGGTAACCTCCATCTTGCAGCAGGAGAAGAGAGTAGATGGTAAGTTCACCAAGTAGCATCGTGTAGCATAATCCTAACCGATGATCCTCCCCTCGTCACCCTGTGAGAGAGCGACCACCGGTTGTATCTGGCACATGGAAGGGTGTGTTTTATTAAGTATCCGGTTCTAGTTGTCATAAGGTCAAGGTACAACTCCAAGTCGTCCTATTACCGAAGATCACGGCTATTCGAATAGATTATCTTCCCTGCAGGGGTGCGCCACATTTCCCAACTCGCTCGATCCCCTTTGTCCGGACACACTTTTCTGAGTCATGCCCGGCCTCGGAAGATCAACACGTCGCAGCCCTACCTAGGCACAACAGAGAGGTCAGCACGCCGGTCTAAATCTGTAACATCCCAAATTTTCAATTTGGAATGTTATACATTAGATCATCAATGCATATCACATTTTTTATTTTGCTTTTTGGTTGATCCTAGAAATTCTACGCAACTCAATGACCCACGGAGAGAGTTGGGGATTTCATTATTTTCATATTTGAGTTTTCTCAAATTTTGAGAATAGGATCATTTGATTTTATTTATTTTATCATCAGTTATTTCTATTACAAAAATATGAGAGAGTGAATAAAATGACTTTCCCAAAATAAAGAAATATTGAGGATTTAATAATAAAATAAAATAAGATTTTATTTCGGAGTTTTTCGGTGTTTTATTTGAATTTAGGAAAAATGTGCGTTTTTCAAAATTGCATTTAGGTCCCAAATAAATGTTCACCTTGTGCAGCTTGATTTTAGAAGCCCGTGAAAACTTATTTTGGAATTTTTGGAGTCCGTTTAGTATTTCTTTTTATTTTTTTCTTCCGAGCAAAATAATAATAATAAAAAAAGTGAACCGACCTAACCGGGCCGTGTCCGTCCGGGACTCTGGCCCGGCAGGCTTTAAAAGCCGGCCCAGCCCCCCGGGAGAAACCCTAGCCGCCCCACGCGCCGCCGCCGCCGCCCGCCCCACGCGCCGCCGCCG
>NC_041392.1:417876541-417880184 GCF_002162155.2 Triticum dicoccoides | reverse complement strand
GCCGCCGCCCCGCGCCACCTCCGCCGGACGCCGCCGCCGCCACCGAGGTTCGCCGCCGCCTCGACTTCCGTGCCATCGTTTTTAAAAAAAAAAAATTAGATCGGTTTTCCATCGGTTTTTTTAGTTTCAGTTTTTTTAAATAGATCGGTTTTTCCGGTTTTTTTAATTAGCGAGCGTTCGTCCGTTCGTTCGTTCTAGCGAGCGTTCGTCGTTTTCTCGGACTAAATCCACGATTTTTTTGATCGCGATTCCTGATCCGATTTTCGTTTTAGTATAACTTTTCGCTCGTTTATCGGAATCAGGCGATTCAAGCGCCTAGAGTTTCGTCTCGAAACCCTCTATCCGTTTAACCAACTTAAACAAGATTTTGCTACTGTAGAATTTGCCTTAGATCCAGATTACTAGAACGAAGTTGTTTTCTTTCGCTATTTGACTTTCGTTGCTTCGTTCGATTTGATTCTTTTTGCCAACCGGAGTTCTTAAGTTGAACCTTCTGGTTAGATCTCTTATTTGAGTTTTACCCTGCATTAGATGAGTACTTATTGTATGCTTGTTTGTTTGTCTGCGATAGAATACCTGGAGTGCGCTGCCTGTTACTTCGAATCGTTAGGTTTCGCGGATCATCGGCAAGGCAAGTAACACTTTGATCATACCTTTCCTACTACCCAGTTTTCTTGCATTAGATCAATCCTCACACATTGCATGATTAGGATCTAATTAAATTGTGGGATGGGAAGTAGTTGAGGTAGTACCTATTACCTGTGTATTATCAAACCTTGGGAGTTACTTCTACGTTTGCTTATTATGCCATGCTATGCTAGTAGACGTGGATTGGGTGAGTGATATCCATGACAGATGTGAGTTTTGTTAATTAATGGTTTATCTAAGGTGGCAACTTAAACACACATCTGGGTGGATTGAGGCACCTGGGTATTCTAGGACTTGCCTGTTTTCTTTCGGACCGCCACCCAGGCTCAAAGGGATCATGAGACTATTCATACTAGAAACTTCCGGGTGCAGCCACAATCTATTATGGGCTCTAGCATAGTTGACTAAGTCGTGCGAACTCTTACAGTGGTAGACTAGCAGATGTAGGGGATGTAGGTGGTACGGTCTACCCGATCGTAAGGTGCTAGCACTTCTGAAAGACTATGTCTCGGTCATCCGTCTTCTCAAACACCATGTAGTGCGAGAAACCAAACGGAGGCGATCGAGTCTTGTGGGGAAAAGTGCGCAAACCTCTGCAGAGTGTAACAAACTAATCATGGTTAGCCGTGTCCCCGGTTATGGACATCTTGAGTATCTAGTACTTGGATTATCATGTGAATCCCAACATGTTACTCTAAATTAATATTGTTGGGTTATGTTTAATGATGATGCTTAATTGGGATTGAGAATGCTGTCAACCATTCTCAGTGTTTAACAACTACCATGATAGTTAAATAAATTTATTCCTTTGAAGTAGGAAAAAATTGGCTTTACGCAAAACTGTAACCATAGAGCTTTCCACCAGCCAAATATGCATATAGTATAGCTGTTTCATTCCATTACTCTCTATGTGTTACATTTCCAGCATATTCCATGTGCTGACCCGTTTCGGGCTGCAACGTTAATGTTGCAGACTTTTCAGACGATGATTAAGGAGTTTTTAGGTTGTGGTTCTATACTCAGTGATGCCGTTGGAGTTGATGGACTCACTTATCTTCCAAGCCTTCCGCTGTTATTGTTATTAGATGGCCTTAAGCCATATTTATTTGTAATAAGTTCTCTATGGAGACACTCGATGTAATAAGTGTGTGATTGCTACTCTGCTACAAATCCTCCGAGTACTGTGTGGTGTCAGCATTACTGATCCAGGGATGACACCGGAGCACAGAGATCAGACCGTTTGAGGTCTGGTCGCTACAAAATCCTATGGCGCAGGGGTCTGGGCCCATCGCCCATTGCACACCTGCACGTTGCGAGGGCGGCCGGAAGCTGACCTAGCCTAGCAGGCGTTCCAGTCCAATCCGGCACGCGCCGCTCAGTCGCTGACGTCACGAAGGTATCGACTAATACCACGACGTCGAGTGCCCATAACTGTCCCCGCGTAGATGGTTAGTGCGTATAGGCCAGTAGCCAGACTCAGATCAAATACCAAGATCTCGTTAAGCGTGTTAAGTATCCGCGAACGCCGACCAGGGCCAGGCCCACCTCTCTCCTAGGTGGTCTCAACCTGCCTTGTCGCTCCGCCACAAAGTAACAGTCGGGGGCCGTCGGGAACTCAGGCCCACCACTACCTGGATGGAGCCACCTGCCCCTTCAGCCCCCAACTCCGAACAGTATCATAAGTAATGTAACAGTGTAAAGTATATAGTATATGCCCGTGATCACCTCCCGAGTGATCACGGCCCGATAGTATAGCATGGCAGACGGACAAGAATGTATGGCCACTGATGACAAGCTAGCATCCTATACTAAGCATTAGGATTGCAGGTAAAGGTAACAACAGTAGTAGCAAGGACATGCTATGCATCAGGATAGGATTAATGGAAAGCAGTAACATGCTACACTACTCTAATGCAAGCAATATAGAGGAGAGTAGGCGATATCTGGTGATCAAGGGGGGGGGCTTGCCTGGTTGCTCTGGCAAGAGAGAGGGGTCGTCAACACCGTAGTCGTACTGGGTAGTAGCGGCGTCAGTCTCGGTGTCTAGCGATAGAAGAGGGGGAAGAAACAATAAATATAATGCAAACAAATGCATAACGATGCATGACAAAGCAAACAGCGGTGTTGGGTGTGCCCTAACGCGGTAAGAGGTGATACCGGCAAAGGGGGGAAACATCCGAGAAAGTATCCCCGGTGTTTCGCGTTTTCGGACAGGCGAACCAGAGGGGAAAGTTGCGTGTTCGCTATGCTAGGGATGCGTGGCAGACGAACGGGTTGCTTATCAGGATTCGTCTCGTCGTTCTGAGCAACTTTCATGTTAAAAATAATTTAATCCGAGTTACAGATTAAAGATATGATTTTCTAAAGATTTTATTAATTTCTGGAATTTAATTAATTATTTAATTTAATTCGAAAATTGATTTATGACATCAGCATGATGTCATGCTGACGTCAGCATTCAACAGGGTTGACTGGGCCAAACTGACGCATGGGTCCAGTGGGACCCACCTGTCATACTCTATTAGGTTAATTGGGGTTTAGTTAATGGATTAGGTTAATCTAATCAGGATTAATTAGTTTGATTAACTGTTTAGTTTAACTAATCAAGATTAATTAAGTTAATTAATTAATTAATTAATTAATTAATTATTCATTTTTTAAACCCTTTCTTTTGAAATGTTCTGGGCATGGGGGCCCACTGTCATAGGCCCCAGGGGGGCTTGCGGGCGACGGGTTTGTGGGCGCAGGGGCGCTGCGGCTTACGGGCGCAGGCACCCATCGGGGCGGACCCGAGGCGACAGGGCGGGCGCATGTGTGCGCCGGAGCACCGGCGCCGGCGTGTGGTCACGGCGCGGCAGGTGGAGTCGACTCACGGCAGCGGCACGCGTGTGCTAGGGCGGCGATGGCGCGGCCGGACGAAGGCGAGGCGGGTGCGGGGAGCAGGGGCGTGGCCAGGGGTGGCGCAGAGCAGCGGGTGGGCGGCGGAGGAGGAGCC
>NC_041392.1:417856897-417875472 GCF_002162155.2 Triticum dicoccoides | reverse complement strand
GGGCCGACCAGCTGGGTGCCCAGTTGGGCCAAACGGCCCAGGGGGAGGGAGTTTGCCTTTTGTTTTTATTTTTTATTTTTTTTTGTTTACAGTTTTGTCTTTTCTTTTTATTTAATTCACTTTTCTATTTTATTTAATTTTAGCTTTTATAGAATACAAAAGTTGTGCCTAAAAGAGCATTAATAATTATGCCACTACCACAATTAGCTTGGTACCTAAAACAAAAATAGTTTGTGATGGCTTAATATTTTAAAAGCTTTTAAATAATTGGTTTTGTTACTGTTTTGTTCACATTAGAGTTTTAAACACTTTACAAAAGTGGGGTTTCACCACGATGATTAACTATGCTTTATTTGGCACAAACCAAACATTTTAGTTTTAATGTTTGAAAACTTTGATGTTTGCCTTTAATTCAAATTTTGAATTTGAATCGGTTTTGAACTAACACGAGATCAACAACGGTAACTATGGTGACGTGGCATCGTTAACAGGGAATTACTGTAGCTTAATTATCCGGGCGTCACATCAGTCCCAAAGATATGCAAGAGGCAAAGAAATCTATGAAAGAAAAAGGTATTAAAGCTGAAGATGTTAATAATTTACCTCCTATTGAAGAAATACATGGTCTTAATTCACCGCCTGTTGAAGAAACATATGATCTTAATTCTTTATTTATTGAAGAACCTCCTGATCCTGATATCCCGACACAGGTAGTAAAGGTAAATTCTCTCTATAGATATGATAAAGCTGAAGTCCCTCCTACTAAAATTGCTGGTCAGTGCTTGGATGAGTTTGATAACTTTATGTTTAAGCAAGACGGCTTCAATGCTTATTTTGGTAGACAATTAAAAGAAAATGCTTATATGATTAGACGTTTGGGTGATTATATGGCTAATATTAAAGGTGAACTTAAACTTGTTAGCAAATATGCTTCTATGGAATACCAAAGAAACTTGGAGATCCCGGAGTACCTACTATACCTTGCTCCATTAAAAGAAATTATATTAAAACTGCTTTATGTGATCTTGGAGCTGGTGTTAGTATTATGCCTCTCTCTTTATATCGTAGACTTGACTTGAATAAGCCGACACCTACCGAAGTATCTTTGCAAATGGCTGATAAATCAACTGCTATACCTGTCGGTATTTGTGAGGATGTGCCTGCTGTGGTTGCAAACGTTACTATTTTAATGGACTTTGTTATACTTGATATTCCCGAGGATGATAGTATGTCTATTATTCTTGGAAGATCTTTTCTTAATACTGCAGGGGCTGTTATTGATTGCAACAAAGGAAATGTCAATTTTCATGTTAATGGTAATGAGCATACGGTACACTTTCCGAGGAAACAACCTCAAGTTCATAGTATCAACTCCATTGGGAAAATTCCATCGATTATAATTGGAGGTTTTGAATTTCCTCTTCCTACTGTCAAAAAGAAATATGATATGCTTATTATAGGGGATGTGCATATCCCCATTGAGGTAACTTAGTGTTATTCGAAATTTCTCCGGTTTCATGATTATCGGAATGAGTTTGTTAACAAGACTTGATCAACCTTGTTAGTGGATTCTTTTTGATGAGCATGAGATGGATGAAACTAGAAGCACAACCTTATGTACCCCACTTTTACTTTCTGTTATTTATGTTAAATAAAGTAAAAATAGTATTTTTCTGTCCATTTCCTGACTTATCCGTGCAACATAAAAATATCCCGAAAATAGAAGTCCTCAGAATGACATGCCAATTTAATATCATTTTTTTCGGGAATATTTGAGGATTTACTGTGCAAAAATTACTGCGGGAGGAGCTGCCACCTGGCCACGAGGGTGGTGGGCGCGCCCCCCTGCCTCGTGGGCCCATGGTGGCCCTCCTCCACTTATCCCAGCACCCATCTTCTTTCTCTGTCTCTCACAAACCCGAAAAACCAACTCAAGCACGAGTTCCAGCCACTTTTGCTGTGATTTTCGATCTCCTTGCTCAAAGCACCTCTCGCAAAACTGCTTGGGGAGATTGTTCCTTGGTATGTGATTCCTCCATTGGTCCAATTAGTTTTTGTTCTAGTGCTTTATTCTTTGCAAATTTGTGCTGCATAGGTGACCATGTTCTTGAGCTTGCATGTCATATTTATATGGTTCCAAGTAGTTCTAATGCTTGATTTAGGCTCTAGGCACTTGTAGGAGTAGTTGCTATCAATATTATTGAAGTTGGTTCATTTTTGTTTGAAGTTACTAAAAATTTCAGATTATTTCAGAAAAATAATGAGGAGATTTTTGAGGGGCTCATCAAGCCAAAGCTCGAAGGAAAAGGCACCGAAGGCTAAGTATAATTTGCCGCGCACCGCGGAGATTCGGGCGTGTGAATGGCCTTCTGATGATTTCTTGAGAGCAGCCGGTATCTATGAAGATTTTCATGAATTGGCTCACAATGCAGGCCTCACCGCTTTCCTCCACGACCAATGCGATCAGTATCTCTTACTCACAAATACTTTTGTGCAAAACTTTCATTTTCATTCTAGGAACTCACCACCTACGGTGGAGTTTCATTTATATGATGAGCATAAAGAGATGTCACTTTATGATTTCTGTCGGATTTGTTTAGTCCCTTTTGAGGGCAAGACAGAAGAACCACATCATGATGATGTGGCTGGGTTTATTGATACTATCACTATAGGAGAAACTAGGAAGGTTTCCGATGCACGAATCACTAGCATACATTTTCCTATTTTATGTTACTTTGCATTATTTGCTAGTCATTGTTTAATTGGACGCGGAAACTGTGGAAACCTTAGTATCCCTGATATAATTATTCTGCACCACGGTTTATACAGTGATAACACTTTTAGTATGGGTGGTATTATTGCTAGACGGTTAAGTATGAACCGTACTAAGGGTCCCATCTTTGGAGGCATCTATGCTACACGCCTAGCTTCACATTTTAACATACCTATTAGGCATGCTGAGAAGGAAGAAAAGGTGCTGCCCCGTGTTTATCTAGATCATAAAAGTATGCTGGCACACGATTTTATTGTTAAGAATAGGGCAGGAGAGCTTAAATATCAATTGTTCTTTAACAAACATCATCCTGACACTATTATCCTGCCTGCTCCTTCTTTGTTTGATTTGACTGTAGGCACGTACCTTGTTCCGTTGACGGCTATTCACGCCTACCGAAACCCTGCACCAGCCGAGGAGCCAGAACCGGAACCACAATTTGATCCTTCATGACAGTCTAACTATCAGTGGGATCCGGAGATGATTGCCAGCCAGTGGCAATCGGAGCCTTCTTCTTCCTCATCACAGTATGACCCCAACAACTATTATTATGGATATCCGCCAGGCCAGCCGTGGCCATAGACCAACTTAGGCCAAAAGCCTAAGCTTGGGGGAGTACATATTTCTCACCGACATTACATTTATGTTCACACACACTCATTACTAGATGTTGGTGCTCATACTTTTTCACTGTAATATCCATGCTAGTTTATTTTCTTTTTCCTGCTTTCTTCTTGTGTGTTTGTTAAACCTTAAGAAAAACCAAAAAAATTAGTAGTAGTTTATTTTTCTGCTGTAGTAGTAATAATTAAAAAGAAAACCCAAAAATATTTCCCGTTCTTCTTTTGCTTGTTGGGAGCTTTCCCGTGTAAATAGTTTTATTTCTTTTCTTTTCTTTGGGGGTCAGTAGGAGAAGACCATAATTAAATTGTTGAAGTGGCTCTTATATGCATTATTGTTGATTTAACCAAGAGCCCATATTGCCTTGTCTTCTCCTGTTTATTGAATGCTCGCAGATTCCAGCTTAGTCCAATGCACGTACACTCTTATTATTATTCACACCGTTCGGTCGTGCAACTGAAAGGCAATTATGATCATATATGATGGACTGACTGAGATGAGAAAAGCTGGTATGAACTCGACCTCTTTTGTTTTTGTAAATATGATGAGTCCCTCGTTCTTGATTCAGATTATTATGAACAAACATGTTTGCAATGACAATTAGAGATCGTAGTTGCTTGTGCCATGCTTGATTAGCTATGAGTTATAATGGTTTACCTTGTGTGCCAACATGCTATTGAGATGATTATGATGTGGTATGATGGGGTGGTATCCTCCTTTGAATGATTTAAGTGACTTGACTTGGCACATGTTCACGCATGTAGTTGAAACAAATCAACATAGCCTTCACGATATTTATGTTCATGGTGGATTATATCCTACTCATGCTTGCATCCAATGTTTATTAACTTTAATGCATGTACATGGCTGTTGTCACTCTCTAGTTGGTCGCTTCCTAGTCTTTTGCTAGCCTTCACTTGTACTAAGAGGGAATACTGCTTGTGCATCCAATTCCTTAAACCCCAAAGTTATTCCAGATGAGTCCACTATACCTTCCTATATGCAGTATCTACCTGCCGTTCCAAGTAAATTTGTATGTGCCAAACTCTAAACCTTCAAATAAACATTCTGTTTTGTATGCTCGAATAGCTCATGTATCAACCAAGGCTGTCCTTATCTTCCATGTTAGGTGGGTTATTCTCAAGAGGGGTGGACTCCGCTCCTCACTCACGAGAAAATGGCTGGTCACCGGGATGCCCAGTCCCATGCTTTATGCAAACTAAATCAAAATTAATTGCAAACAAAACTCCCCATTGCGTTTTACGATACGCAGCCGCCGCCAAGCCCTAAAACCTCTCGGGAGGGCTGATCTGGAGTCCGTTCGGGGCTCCGGAGAGGGGGATTCGTCGCTGTCGTCATCATCAACCATCCTCCATCACCAATTTCATGATGCTCACCGCCATGCGTGAGTAATTCCATCGTAGGCTTGCTGGAAGGTGATGGGTTGGATGAGATTTATCATGTAATCGAGTTAGTTTTGTTAGGGTTTGATCCCTAGTATCCACTATGTTCTGAGATTGATGTTCAGATCTGAACTATTATGTTTTCATGAATATATGTGAGTTCTTGATCCTATCTTGCAAGTCTATAGTCACCTACTATGTGTTATGATCCGACAACCCCGAAGTGACAATAATCGGGAC
This sequence comes from Triticum dicoccoides, assembly GCF_002162155.2. NCBI lineage: Eukaryota > Viridiplantae > Streptophyta > Magnoliopsida > Poales > Poaceae > Triticum > Triticum dicoccoides. Next base: position 417,870,435 of record NC_041392.1, on the reverse strand, counting down.
CACTCCCGGTGATGACCATAGTTTGAGGAGTTCATGTATTCACTATGTGCTAATGCTTTGTTCCGGTTCTCTATTAAAAGGAGGCCTTAATATCCCTTAGTTTCCAATAGGACCCCGCTGCCACGAGAGGGTAGGACAAAAGATGTCATGCAAGTTCTTTTCCATAAGCACGTATGACTATATACGGAATACATGCCTACATTACATTGATGAATTGGAGCTAGTTCTGTGTCACCCTATGTTATGACTGTTACATGATGAACCGCATCCAGCATAATCATCCATCACTGATCCGGTGCCTACGAGTTTTCCATATACTAGTTTACGCTTATTTACTTTCCCGCTGCTACTGTTACAATCACTACAAAATACCAAAAACATTACTTTTGCTGTCTTTACTTTTGTTGCTGCTACCACCACTATCATATTACTTTGCTACTAAACACTTTACTGCAGATACTAAGTTTCTAGGTGTGGTTGAATTGACAACTTAGCTGCTAATACTTGAGAATATTATTTGGCTCCCCTTGTGTCGAATCAATAAATTTGGGTTGAATACTCTACCCTCGAAAGCTGTTGCGATCCCCTATACTTGTGGGTTATCAGGGTGCGGGGTTCAAGACCCGTGAAGTGAAGGTGCGGTCTCCGGCGAGGAAGAGTAGAACATAGGAGATGGATCGGCCAGGAGACGGATCCGCGCCCTGCCGCCTCCCATGCCCTACTCATCCTCGGAGGAGTCCCCGACCTCGGCGTTGCCGGACATTGGACGGCGACAAGTAGGACGCGTGGCTGACGGTACTTCTGTCGTCGGCCGCCAGCGTGGTCATTGCTTGTGCGGTCGCATCCGCGTCCGGCTACGCCGCTATTGCGTCGCGAGCGGCGACTTGAGTGAGGGTGGCGACCTCGAGCTTCATCCCCGAAGACAAGCTCTCCCGCAGAGCATTCGCGCTCGCGATCATAGCAGATGTGGTGCTAGGTAGCACGACGATGCGCTATGGTGTGGAGGTTAGCTAGGCGTTGCCGCTTTAAGTAGCACATTCCGGTGAGGCCAATCGTCCGGGTGCGTCATTAAGTTGCCGGAGTTGGTTCCTCGAGCACCGAGCCTCTTAACGACGGCATGCAGACGGACGACATGAATGCGGACAGCTGGTGCCGGCTGGGCACGCACCACGCGACGGCACGAGGGACGAGGGTTTTTGGTGTGCCAGGGTAGTCAGCCACGGTCGTGGCAACGTTGGAGATGCCCTTTTCTCACATGCGTTCCCCACATGTCATTGAAAAAGCAAGATGACCTGGCATGGTCTTAGGTCCTGGGGATGCAGTTGGCGCGCTACACCACTCCGCAAACGCATTGCGGCGCGCGTGCACTTCGGCTCCCCGTGCATCCTCGACGAGCCGGGTGTTGATCTGCTGGTCGTGCCACAGCGCTAAGGCCACCCTCGGCACACTGAAGCCGACCGTGTCTAGCGACGATGAGCGTGTCGCTCACCACTGTCGTCATGTCCAGAGGCGGTGCTGGAGGTGCGCCATGTTGCTGGCCCCGACGACTCACATGAACGGTTGCCGGTGGCGAGGAGGTCATGGGCCAGCTCCTCCATTGGACTAGTATGCGGCACGTCGTCCCGACTGGTGTGCCCCACATGTCGGTTTCTCTGCTTTCCTAAGAAAATTCGAGCGTCAGTGCTCCGCGTTGCGCATTAGGCGCAGAACAGGTGGGTTTTGTGCCCTGGTTCTAATGTGGTACAATACCAAGTTGTTACCCTAGCCCAAGTGTGGTGGTTTTTGGTATGGTACCACCCTTTTCCTTTTCAAGTAGTGAAGCGTAACACTTGATTAAGTAGCCGGATGGTGTGCTAAATGTAGGTGTCTGACTATTTGAAGGAATAATTGAGGTGTGTCCATGCCCACATTTAGGGGTCCAACTTACCATGTTCCAGCAGTAGTAACTATACTAGTCCTTGCGTACTCCCTCTGTTTTTAATTTCTCCGCATTTTAGCTTTGCTCAAAGTCATACTTTGTAAACTTTGACAAACTTTATAGACAGAAATAATAACATATACAATAACAAATCAATACCATTAGATTCACTATTGAATATACTTTCACATCATATAGATTTGCTATTGTAAATGTTCATATTTCTACTCTTACTAGCAAGATGCCCGTGCGTTGCACGTAACATCAAGATGCATTTGTATGACTAGTTTATCTTGTCAGAGAAAAGGATGAAGGAGGGAAGGCCTTATTTGCAAATGTTGAGAGGTGTGTGGGTACCTTTTTGTAAAATTGCCATAGTTTCCTTCCTATCCGTCAGATATAATCGGACGGCCTATATTGCAGGATGGCAGGCACACCATCATCACCAACTCTGTTTTTTATAAGAGCGTAGATAAAAAGCAGAGTTGGTGATGACGGTGTGCCTGCCATCCAGCAATATAGGTTGTTCGATCTATATCTAACGGATAGGAAGGAGACTATGACAATTTACCCACACTTCTCTCCACATTTGCAGATAAGGCCTTCCCTTGTTCATCCTTTTCTCCCACAAGATCTTGATGTTCCGTGCAACGCATGGGAAACTTTCTAGTTTTCTACAAATTTGGTCAAACTTTACGAAGTTGGACTTCAGTCAAACCTAATATGCAGAGTAAATAAAAATAGAGGGGGTATCTTACTCTGTGACCAAGACGGAAGGGAAAACGAGACAATTTATTGTTTATTTGAGTCGTTCAACTATAATCATGTGGCATTGCTTATTTCTCATTCCTCTCCAACCCTATTCTCCATCGATCTGCCGCCCTCCGGTCGAGTCCATCCTCCCGCATGCCTCATTTGAACATTCCGCCGAGTATCATTCACATGTGAGCCTAGACCATGCTTGTATTTTGTAGCGACCAGACCTCAAACAGTCTGATCTCTGTGCTCCGGTGTCATCCCTGGATCAGTAATGCTGACACCACACAGTACTCGGAGGATTTATAATAGAGTAGCAATCATACACTTATTACATTGAGGGTCTCAATAGAGAACTTATTACAATAAATATGGCTTAAGGCCATCTAATAACGATAACAACGGAAGGCTTGGAAGATAAGTGAGTCCATCAACTCCAACGGCATCACTGAGTATAGAACCACGACCTAAAAACTCCTTAGTCGTCGTCTAAAAAGTCTGCAACATTAACGTTGCAGCCCGAAACAGGTCAGCACATGGAATATGCTGGCAATGTAACACATAGAGAGTAATGGAATGAAACAGCTAGTCTATATGCATATATGGCTGGTGGAAAGCTCTATGGTTACAGTTTTGCGTAAAGCCAATTTTTCCCTACTGCAAAGGAATAAATTTATTTAACTATCATGGTAGTTGTTAAACATTGAGAATGGTTGACAGCATCCTCAATCCCAATTAAAATATCATTAACAAAACCCAACAAAATTAATTTAGAGTAACATGTTGAGATTCACATGATAATCCAAGTACTAGATACTCAAGATGTCCATAACCGGGAACAGGGCTAACCATGATTAGTTTATTACACTCTGCAGAGGTTTGCGCACTTTTCCCCACAAGACTCGATCGCCTCCGTTTGGTTTCTCGCACTACACGGTGTTTGAGAAGACGGATGACCGAGACATAGTCTTTCAGAAGCGCTAGCACCTTACGATGGATAGACTGTTACACCTACTTTCCCCTACATCTGCTAGTCTACCCTGTAAGAGTTCGCACGACTTAATCAACTATGCCAGAGCCAATAATGGCTTGTGGCTGCACACGGAAGTTTCTAGTATGAATAATCTCATGATCCCTTTGAGCCTGGGTGGCGGTCCAAAAGAAAACAGGCAAGTCCTGGCCTACCCAGGTGCCTCAATCCACCCAGATGTGTGTTTAAGTTGCCACCTTAGATAAACCATTAATTAACAATACTCACGTCTGTCATGGATATCACTCACCCAATCCATGTCTACTAGCATAGCATGGCACAATAAGCAAACGTAGAAGTAACTCCCAAAGGTTGATATATAACAGGTGATAGGTACTACCTCAACTACTTCCCATCCCACAATTTAATTAGATCCTAATCATGCAATGTTTGAGGATTGATCTAATGCAATAAAACTGGGTAGTAAAAAAGGTATGATCAAAGTGTTACTTGCCTTGCTGATGATCCGGGAAACCTAGCGATTCGAAGTAACAAGCAGCGCACTCCGGGTATTCTATCACAGACAAACAAACAAGCATACAATAAGTACTCATCTAATGCACGGGTAAAACTCAAATAAGAGATCTAACCAGAAGGTTCAACTTAAGAACTCCGGTTGGCAAAAAGAATCAAATCGAACAAAGCAACAAAAATCAAACGGCGAAAGAAAACAACTTCGTTCTACTAATCTGGATCTAAGTCAAATTTTACAGTAGCAAAAACTTGTTTAAGTTGGTTAAACAGATAGAGGGTTTCGAGATGAAACTCCAGGCGCTTGAATCGCGTGATTCCGATAAACGAGCGAAAAGTTATACTAAAACGAAAATCGGATCAGGAATCGCGATCAGAAAAATCGCGGATTTAATCCGAGAAAAAGAAAAACGACGAACGTTCGTTAGAACGAACGGACGAACGCTCGCTAATTAAATAAATCGGAAAAACCGATCTATTTAAAAAAAACCGAACCTAAACAAAAAATCGACGTAAAATCGACGATTTTTCGAAGAAAAAAAAACTGGCGCAGAAATCGAGTCAACCTCGGGCGGCGTGCGGCGGCGAGGCGGCGGCGGCGCTGGGGCTGGGGCAGCTCGGGCTAGGGTTTGGCTCAGCTGGGCCTCCCCCCGGCTTATAAAGCCTAGCGGGCCGCGAGTCCGGGTCGGACACGGCCCCTAGGTCGTTTCGTTTTTTTAAATAATTACGCGCGGAAGAAAAATAAAAAGATACTAAACGGACTCCAAAAAATCCCGAAATAGATTTTCTCGGGCTTCTAAAATCAAGCCGCACAAGGTGAACATTTATTTGGGGCCTAAATGCAATTTTGAAAAACACACATTTTTCATAAATTCAAATAAAATAACGAAAAACTCCGAAATAAAATCTTATTTGATTTTATTTTTAAATCCTCAATATTTCTTTATTTTGGGAAAGTCATTTTATTCCCTCTATCATATTTTTGCAATAGAAATAATTGACGACAAAATAACAAAAATCAAATGATCCTATTCTCAAAATTTGAGAAAACTCAAATATGAAAATAACGAAATCCCCAACTCTCTCCGTGGGTCCTTGAGTTGCGTAGAAATTTCTAGGATCAACCAAAATGCAAAATAAAATATGATATGTATAGATGATCTAATGTATAACATTCCAAATTGAAAATTTGGGATGTTACAAACCTACCCCCCTTAAGATGAATCTCGCCCTTGAGATTCGGGTTGGCTAGAAAATAGGTGAGGGTGGTCCTTGAGTAATTCTTCCTCTCATTCCCAGGTGGCTTCATCTTCCGTGTGGTGGCTCCATTGAACTTTGCAAAACTTGATAACCTTGCTGCGAGTGACTCGACTGGCAAACTCAAGAATCTTAACTGGTTTCTCCTCATAGGTCAAATCGTTATCCAATTGAATTGTTTCCAATGGCACTGTTTCCCTCAAAGGTATGTCAGCCATCTCCGCGTGGCACTTCTTCAATTGAGAAACGTGGAACACATCATGAACTCCTGACAATCCTTCGGGCAATTTCAACTTGTAGGCCACTTCTCCCATATGCTCCAAAACTCGATATGGTCCTACAAATCGTGGCGCTAATTTTCCTTTAACTCCAAAACGCTTTGTTCCCCGAAGTGGAGACACTCGAAGATAAGCTCTATCTCCAACTTTGTAAACAGTATCCTTGCGTTTAGAATCTGCATAACTCTTCTGTCTAGACTGGGCTACCTTGAGCCTATCGTGAATCAATTTCACCTTCTGTTCAGACTCTTTAATCAAGTCAGGTCCAAACAACTGGTGGTCTCCAACTTCGTCCCATGACAACGGTGTCCTACACCTCCTTCCGTACAAGGCTTCGAAAGGGGCCTTCTTTAAACTGGTTTGGTAGCTGTTGTTGTAAGAGAACTCTGCATATGGCAAATCATCATCCAAACTAGATCCGTAATCTAGCGCACAAGCTCTCAGCATATCCTCCAAAATCTGATTGACTCTCTTGGTCTGTCCATCTGTCTGCGGATGAAAAGCTGTACTGAATTCTAGCCTGGTACCCAAAGTTTCATGCAACTGCTTCCAGAACTTTGAGGTAAACTGGGTTCCTCTATCTGATACGATACTCCTCGGAACTCCATGCAGACATACGATCCTGGTCATGTATATCTTTGCCAACTTAGCACTGGTGTAAGTGGTCTTTACCAGGATGAAATGAGCTACCTTCGTCAATCGATCAACTACAACCCAAATCGAGTCATAGCCTGAACGAGTCCTGGGTAATCTCGTGATAAAATCCATGCCTAACTTATCCCACTTCCATTCGGCCATCGGCAATGGTTGTAACAATCCTGCTGGCTTCTGATGCTCTGCCTTTACTCTCTGACATACATCACAAACTGCTACATACTCCGCAATATCATTCTTCATTCCGGTCCACCAGAAAATATCTTTCAAATCCAAATACATCTTGGTATTTCCTGGATGAATCGAATATGGTGAATCGTGTGCCTCTTACAGTATCAACTTCCTGATCTCTGGGTCATTGGGCACGTAAACACGGTCTTCAAACCATAGGGTGTCGTGCTCATCCTCACGAAATCCTTTAGCCTTTCCTTTGCTCAGTTTCTCCTTAATAGAGGCAATCTCCTTGTCAGTCTTCTGAGCTTCTCTGATTCTATCCATCAAAGTTGACTGAATCTCCAATGCTGCTACATAGCCTCTCGGAACTATTTCCAAACATAGTTCACGAAGATTTTCTGCTAACTCCCTTGGTATTTCTCCCGTCATTAATGTATTGACGTGGCTCTTACGGCTCAATGCGTCAGCTACTGCATTAGCCTTTCCGGGATGGTAATGCAATCTCATATCATAATCCTTGACGAGCTCCAACCATCTCCTTTGTCTGAGGTTTAACTCCTTCTACGTGAAAATGTACTTCAAACTCTTATGATCCGTGTACACCTCACAATGGTTTCCAATGAGGAAATGTCTCCATGTTTTCAATGCATGCACTACAGCTACTAACTCCAAATCATGTGTAGCATAATTCAACTCATGAGGCTTCAGTTGTCTTGAGGCATATGAAACAACTCTCCCTTCCTGCATAAGCACTGCTCCAAGTCCTCGACGTGAAGCATCGCAATACACCTCATAATCCTTGGTCTGATCTGGCAAAATCAACACTGGTGAAGTAACCAAGCGTTTCTTCAACTCCTGGAAACTAGCCTCACATTCCTCAGTCCATTTGAACTTGGTATCCTTCTTTAATAACTCTGTCCTAGGCTTCGCAATCTTTGAGAAATTCTCAATGAATCTCCGGTAGTATCCTGCGAGTCCAAGAAAACTCCGGATCTCTCCAACCGTGGTTGGTGCTTCCCACTTGGTCACGGTATCAACTTTTGTGGGATCAACTGATATTCCTTCTCCGGATATAACGTGTCCGAGAAATCCTACTTCCTTCAGCCAAAACTCACATTTGCTGAACTTGGCATACAACTGATGTTCTCAGAGCTTTTCAAGTACCAATCGCAAATGTTTCTTATGCTCCTCTTCATTCTTTGAGTAAACCAGGATATCATCAATGAACACCACGATGAACTTATCCAAGAACTCCATAAACACTTTGTTCATCATGTTCATAGAATAGGCAGGTGCGTTAGTCAGACCAAATGACATAACAGTATACTCATACAGCCCATACCCGGTGGTAAAAGCTGTCTTAGGAATATCCTGTTCTCGAATCTTCAACTGGTGGTATCCTGATCGCAGATCGATCTTGGAAAATACCTTAGCTCCTTGCAATCGATCAAACAGATCATTAATCATTGGTAGTGGGTACTTGTTCTTGATCGTTACTTCATTCAATCCTCAATAATCAACAACCATCCTTAACGATCCATCCTTCTTCTCTACTAGAAGTACTGGCGATCCCCAAGGCGAAGAACTTGGGCGAATATATCCTTTATCCAATAACTCCTTAATCTGCTTCTTAATTTCCACCAAATCCTTTGCTGGCATCCTATATGGTCTCTTTGATATTGGCCTGGTGCCTGGCAATAGTTCAATCAAAAACTCAATATCTCTATCCGGTGGCATGCCTGGCAACTCTTCTGGAAATACTTCAGGGAAATCCTTTACCACTGGTACTTCCTCCTGCACTACTCCTGTTAAACAATTTACTAGAGTCCTCTTGGGCACATGCCGGGATACATACTTGATCCTTCTCCCTTCTGGGGTGGTAAGCAAAATTGTCTTACTGGCGCAATCGATGTTTCCTCCGTACATCGACAGCCAATCCATACCTAGAATTACATCCAATCCTTGTGATTCCAAAATGATTAAATCCGAGGGAAACACATGCCTACCTATACTCAATGGCACTTGAAAACATCCTTGACTGTCCATATACTCTGCTCCTGGTGAGCTTACTAGCATAGGTGTTCTAAGAACCTTAGTGGGCAGGTTATACTTATCCACAAATCCCCTTGATATGTATGAATGCGATGCACCAGTATCAAAAAGAACGAGTGCAGTAAATGACTTAACCAAAAACTTACCGATGACGGCATCTGGCTGCTCTTCAACCTCCTCCACGTTTACGTGGTTCACCTGTCCCCTGTTGAAAGGGTTCGGCTTCTTCCCAAAGCTTCCATTGCTATTTCCATTTTGCAATTCATGACATTCATTTGCATAATGTCCTGTCTTCGAACACTTAAAGCAAGTGACTTGGCTCAGGTCCTTCTTGGCTGGGGTTGATGGGTTGGTGCGATTCTGGCCATTGCTTCCTCCATTCCCATTACCATTCCTGGTGCCATTGTGATTGTGCGAGCTACCTCCTCCATGGGTATCCTGAAAATGTCCTCCCGGTCTAGGGGTAAAACGTGGGTTCTGCTAAGCTCCTGAATTGTACTTCCCTTGTCCATACTTCCTCTTGCGATTCTTAATTTGCTGCTGCTTGCCTTCAATCATAAGAGCACGGTCTACCAACTCCTGGTAGTTGTTGAAGGTTGCTACCATCAACTGCATGCTCAACTCATCATTCAGTCCTTCCAGAAACTTCTCCTGCTTAGCCGCATCCGTAGCAACGTCATCTGGGGCATAACGTGCTAACTTACTAAAGTCCTCCACATACTGGCCTACTGTCCGTCCTCCTTGGCACAAGTTGCGAAACTCACGCTTCTTCATGGCCATAGCTCTTGCTGAAACATGGTCAGTACGAAAGGCCTGCTGAAACTGGTCCCATGTGACAGTGTCGACAGGGAAAGTGGCTGTGAAATTCTCCCACCATGATGCTGCTGGTCCTTCAAGCTGATGTGCGACAAACTTCACCTTCTCCGCATCCGTGCATCCTGCTGTGGTCAACTCTCTAGCTGTCTTGCGGAGCCAATCATCTGCTACTATCGGCTCGGTGCTACTTGAAAACACCGGCGGATTCAGCCTAAGAAATCGGGCTAAGTGATCAACAGGTGGTGGTGGTGGTGGTGGGTTGTTGTTGTTGTTCCCCTGGTTCTGATTCTGGACTAGCAACTGCATCAATGTGTTCTGCTGCTGGATCAACTGGGTGAGCTCCGGTGGGAAGTTAAATCCGGGGTCACGTCTCGGAGGCATTGGAGGGTTTAGAAAAGATGAGATGTAAGAATATAGGGGGTCTAAAGAGAAAACACTACCCATATGCACATGAGGCAAAAGCAAACAATTCACTTCATTCAATCAAACAAGGGCATACAATCAATCTAACTATCGCAAAAGTGCTCGGACTACTATATTTACATGGTGGACTACTACTACTGATGAGGTGGTCTACCAGAAATATTCTTTGGTTGCAGACTCCATGATATCTGCTCCAGCTTCATCAACATAGTCATCATCGCTTTTGTCTGGGTCCGAGTCTGTGTCGTCGATGATGATGTAGTCTTCCGGGCTAATCTCCTTGGGTTCTTCGTCTTCATCTACTGGTGTAGGGTCTCCCATAAATATCGCTAGCTTCATAGTTAGGCCGGCATTCTTATCCACAAAAACTTCAATTTCCTCTTCATAATCTTCACGTGTAGCCTTGAGTTTTTCCTCCAGCTCCTTGATTCTTGTCCTTGCCTTCTTCAGATCTATCATGTCGGCGCACATGTGGTTCTTCTGTCGTCGAATGTGCTGGTTTAACTCCTGGATAAAAGCTGCAATTGATCTATCCTTCCTGGTGCGGATCATCTCCCAGTGCTCATCTCGGTGCCCACAAATCTGGTAGATTGTATCCTTGAGATCATTGCGGTAGACTTCTCCAATGCGTCCCATGGCGATGTGAGCTGCCATGCTCTTTCCTAGACTCCAAGTTGGTGCATCAAAAGAAAACTCTATGGGCTCAGTGGCTGGCATGAACGTCCTTCCTGGAACTTGAACTTGAATCATCCAACGCTCTTCTTCAGGTAAAGTGGCGTTGTAGGTTAAGGTGAAGCTTGGTACTCCTATGTTCAGATATCTAGTGACTTCCTTCAAGCGACGCCCAAAGGGTGTATCTTCATCTGGTTGCGTGAACTTGTTCCTTGCATCCGCCATCCTAAAAGAGTAGAAAAGATGAGAGGTCAGATGAGAGGAGAGTGGATAGTGATCTAGGTCTTTTAGCTTAGTGGTCGTGTCCTACCGTCAGCGTGTGCTCTGATACTATCTCTGTAGCGACCAGACCTCAAACAGTCTGATCTCTGTGCTCCGGTGTCATCCTTGGATCAGTAATGCTGACACCACACAATACTCGGAGGATTTATAACAAAGTAGCAATCACACACTTATTACATCAAGGGTCTCAATAGAGAACTTATTATAATAAATATGGCTTAGGGCCATCTAATAACGATAACAGCGGAAGGCTTGGAAGATAAGTGAGTCCATCAACTCCAACGGCATCACTGAGTATAGAACCACGACCTAAAAACTCCTCAATCATCATCTGAAAAATCTGCAACATTAACGTTGCAGCCCGAAACAGGTCAGCACATGGAATATGCTGGCAATGTAACACATAGAGAGTAATGGAATGAAACAGCTAGTCTATATGCATATATGGCTGGTGGAAAGCTCTATGGTTACAGTTTTGCGTAAAGCCAATTTTTCCCTACTGCAAAGGAATAAATTTATTTAACTATCATGGTAGTTGTTAAACATTGAGAATGGTTGACAGCATCCTCAATCCCAATTAAAATATCATTAACAAAACCCAACAAAATTAATTTAGAGTAACATGTTGAGATTCACATGATAATCCAAGTACTAGATACTCAAGATGTCCATAACCGGGGACACGACTAACCATGATTAGTTTATTACACTCTGCAGAGGTTTGAGCACTTTTCCCCACAAGACTCGATCGCCTCCGTTTGGTTTCTCGCACTACACGGTGTTTGAGAAGACGGATGACCGAGACATAGTCTTTCAGAAGCGCTAGCACCTTACGATGGATAGACCGTTACACCTACTTTCCCCTACATCTACTAGTCTACCCTGTAAGAGTTCGCACAACTTAATCAACTATGCCAGAGCCCATAATGGCTTGTGGCTGCACACAGAAGTTTCTAGTATGAATAATATCATGATCCCTTTGAGCCTGGGTGGCGGTCCAAAAGAAAACAGGCAAGTCCTGGACTACCTAGGTGCCTCAATCCACCCAGATATGTGTTTAAGTTGCCACCTTAGATAAACCATTAATTAACAATACTCACATCTGTCATGGATATCACTCACCCAATCCACGTCTACTAGTATAGCATGGCACAATAAGCAAACATAGAAGTAACTCCCAAAGGTTGATATATAACAAGTGATAGGTACTACCTCAACTACTTCCCATCCCATAATTTAATTAGATCCTAATCATGCAATGTTTGAGGATTGATCTAATGCAATAAAACTGGGTAGTAGAAAATGTATGATCAAAGTGTTACTTGCCTTGCTGATGATCCAGGAAACCTAGCGATTCGAAGTAACAAGCGGCGCACTCCGGGTATTCTATCGCAGACAAACAAACAAGCATACAATAAGTACTCATCTAATGCACGGGTAAAACTCAAATAAGAGATCTAACCAGAAGGTTCAACTTAAGAACTCCGGTTGGCAAAAAGAATCAAATCAAACAAAGCAACGAAAATCAAACGGCGAAAGAAAACAACTTCGTTCTACTAATATGGATCTAAGTCAAATTTTACAGTAGCAAATACTTGTTTAAGTTGGTTAAACGGATAGAGGGTTTCGAGACGAAACTCCAGGCGCTTGAATCGCCTGATTCCGATAAACGAGCGAAAAGTTATACTAAAACGAAAATCGGATCAGGAATCGCGATCAGAAAAATCGCGGATTTAATCCGAGAAAAAGAAAAACGACGAACATTCGTTAGAACGAATGAACGGACGAACGCTCGCTAATTAAATAAATCGGAAAAACCGATCTGTTTAAAAAAACCGAACCTAAACAAAAAACGGACGGTTTTTCGAAGAAAAAAAACCGGCGCGGAAATCGAGTCAACCTCGGGCGGTGTGCGGCGGCGAGGCGGCGGCAGCGGGCGGCGGCGACGGCGCTGGGGCTGGGGCGGCTCAGGCTAGGGTTTGGCTCAGCTGGGCCTCCCCCGGCTTATAAAGCCTAGCGGGCCGGGAGTCCGGGTCGGACACGGCCCCTAGGTCGGTTCGTTTTTTTAAATAATTACACACAGAAGAAAAATAAAAAGAAATACTAAATGGACTCCAAAAATCCCGAAATATAATTTTCCGGGCTTCTAAAATCAAGCCGCACAAGGTGAACATTTATTTGGGGCCTAAATTTTGAAAAACGCACATTTTTCCTAAATTCAAATAAAATAATGAAAAACTCCGAAATAAAATCTTATTTGATTTTATTATTAAATCCTCGATATTTCTTTATTTTTGGAAAGTCATTTTATTCCCTCTCTCATATTTTTGTAATAGAAATAATTGACAATAAAATAACAAAAATCAAATGATCCTATTCTCAAAATTTGAGAAAACTCAAATATGAAAATAACGAAATCCCCAACTCTCTCCGTGGGTCCTTGAGTTGCGTAGAAATTTCTAGGATCAACCAAAATGCAAAATAAAATATGATATGCATAGATGATCTAATGTATAACATTCCAAATTGAAAATTTGGGATGTTACATATTTCCAATGTTGTAATTTGTCCGACATGCATACAAACAAATGGTTCGTTTAAAGTTTCACTTTGCCTCAACTACGTGTCGCTTCCCATCTTAGTTTTGACATCCCATTCGGTTCATGCCCCGACACATCTTGACAAGATCGATTGATGTTGAGAGATCAATTGCGTGTCTTGCAAGGAGATAAAGGTTTGGTATGTTTCTATGATA
>NC_041392.1:417819030-417856607 GCF_002162155.2 Triticum dicoccoides | reverse complement strand
TCCTAAGCGAAACGAACATATTGTACCCACCCTAGTCCTCTTTAAATCAATCTCCAGACCCCGAGATGAAATCGAGAGAGAACGAGTGGGTGCATGTGTGATACCTAAGGTGGATTCAAAAATTTGAACCGGTGATCAGAGCATCCGCAAATCATATATAAAGGGTATTCAATGTTCATTTTGCTTTTGAACGTACAATATACTCCCTCCGATCCTTTCTAGTTTACATATAAGTTTTATGTGTAGTCAAAGTATCTCTACTTTGATCAAACTTACAGAAAAAGTATCAGCATTCAACAACGCCCAATCAATATTGTTAGATTCGTATGTACTCCTAGAATTGTATTCATACAGAGAAGGTTTCCAATTTGTTTTCAACCACGTGAATGTGCTTGTTCTCGTGAATGCTCTTCCTACTAAGATTTCTCTACGTATAGCCAGTCCAATAGTAACTTTTTTAAGCTCCATGTCCAATAGTACTAGTGGAGTACTAACAACATCTATAGTAGAGCATGCACTGCTCATAATACTCCCTCCTTCCATTTATATAGGGCCTCTAATAAGGCATAGTCAGCAGGCTATAAGACTTGTCATGTCATTAAAATCCTACTTGGAGGAGTGAGAAGAGAGGAGAGAGAGTGAAGCAGGCTCTTATTCTACAGCCCGACTATAACACATAGATCAAGAAAAAATAGTATGCATGCAACTCTCTTCCAATCGTATACCTTGCTCATGAAAATATTAAATGCTTAGAGCCAACCTAATAGCCATTCTAGGAGCCAACCTATTAGTTATATGAGTATTTTTATGATGGCTCTAAGTGAGGTGGCATCTCTTTATAGCCAACGGCCGGCTACATTATTAACCATGCTCACGTTTTTCAAAACCGCCTTTGACTATTGACAAGATTAATAGTACATGAGATGTATAATGTGAAAATTATATCATTGGAAGCTCCTTTCACATACGAATTTGACTGTATGCTTTGTGTAAGTTACATGTCATATATTATTACTCTAACATTTGGTCAAAGTTTGCCTCAAAAAATGCATTAGGCCCTGTATAGATGGAAGGAGTGAGTAGTAGTGGAAGTGGATCCTCTGACGTAGGTCTCCCTGCCTTACCCTTCCTTTCGGTCACTTACTGGTGGGACCCATGCTTGCTAGGCCCACATGTCACTTACTCAATGAGTTCGGCCACGTCAGGGGATCCTCATCGTAGTTAGTATACTCCCTTTGTTTTTATTTACTCCGCATAAAACAGAGGGAGTAGTAGTATAAATGACGCGGGCGGGGGAGGGACATTGGTTTGCTCTCAATTGCGGTCCCACAAGTGAGCGAAAACGCAAGACGAAGCGCGTTCCATTCGGTGAGCGACGTGGAGGGTCCAGTGTGCCGGGGTGCAACACAAACGCGACCAGAGCGATGTAGAGTTAAAACCGATTGACCGGTCATCACCGAAACCACTATTCACACCAGAACCTTCGCTGCTCGGCCTACGCCAGCCACTTCTCTAAAACCGCACCTCCTCTCCAGCCCATTCCCCCACCTTTCGATCCCCTAGCCCACATCAAGCATCCCCTAGTTCGACGGAAAGCCATGGTGCGCCGCAAGATCACATACTACAAGATGCTAACGCCGGAGCGCCGCACAGAAATCGCGGCGGCGGTCGGCGCCATAGACCTCCGTTCCCAAGCTCGCTTTGTGGCGGGCCAATCCCCGAGTTCTCTGGAGCCAATCTACGAGGAGGAGGAAGCTGATCCAACATTCATGGTGCAGGTCGTGGCGCAGAAGGCCCCCGATGCGTATGATACGATGGATGTCGACTTCCTGCCGGCGTTCGGGTCCCCCATGGTGCAGGCGGACTAGCGGTTCAACCTGGCGATACTAAAGGAGGACTGGGAGGCAGAGGCTCAACTCGACGTGGAGCGCGCGCATGCCACTGCCATGGAGGCTCTCCGGCAGGCGAAACCGGATGTCGTGGATGTGAACCGAGCGGCAGAGGCTCAACTTGACACGGAGCACGCGAATGCCGCTGCTATCGAGGCCCTCCTGTAGGCGGAACCGGATGTCCTGGAATTGAACTGGGCGGCGGAGGCTCAACTTGACACGGAGCGCACGGATGCCGCTGCCATCAAGGCCCTCCTATAGGTGGAACCGGACGTCCTGGACTTGTACCGGGCGGCGGAGGCTCAACTGGACGCGGAGCGCGCGGATGCCGCTGCCATCGAGGCCCTCCTGCAAGCGGAACCAGAAGTCCTGGACTTGAACCGGGTGGTGCTCTCGTCCGTGCAGAGCGCCCGCACGCTCTGCGTGAACGAGTAGCTGGAGGCCGAGGACCAACCACGGTGTAGAGGCACACGTCAGCAGCTACGGCTGGTTCGCGCCGGCATCCAAAGATGATGAGGCTGTCTCGTTCCGCGAGCAGTGATAGTTTTTCTTTATGTTGTTGTTTTTAGGTATCTTTTGCTGTGTAAAAACATATATTTATGCAAGTCGCCCGACTTTCATCATTTGGGTCAGTCGACCATTTCAGGCGGTTAGATGAATATCCTATGTCTCCTAACCCTTCTTCCTCACCTCTTCTTCTTCCCCAACAGACCACCGCACGGGCCGGACAGATCTTCCCCAACATGCGATTGGATAAACATACTGTATGAACGAAAATTATGTGTCAGTGGTAGGATATCTGAGTTTAGTTTGATCACATGCGGTAGCACATGTCAGTGAGTGTGCGTTCCCGTGGTTGGGTTTGTGGCGTGCAGGAGCGACTGTGTGAGGGTGCGGTGCGACCGCGGCATGGAGAAGTGACTGTCTGAGGGTGCGGTGCGACTGTGGCGTGGAGGAGCGACTGTGTGAGGGTGCAGTGCGACCGCGGCATGGAGGAGCGACTGTGTGAGGGTGCGGTGCGACCGCAGCGTGCAGGAGCGACTGTGTGAGGGTGCGGTGCGACCACGACAGCGGTTTGCAAGTGTACCTCCTTTTCATTTTGAAAACTTTAGGCAAGCTTGGCAAAAATGTCTGGCGAAGTATGGCAATGCAAGGACTAGACCCAAACAGGATACAAGTATGTACGTAGGAGTACTAGTGTTAAAAAAGAAAGGCTGGGGTTTCCTTTACGGGATTAATCGATACAAATCCTCGTTTGACATGTCAATTAATGCGTATTTTTTTCTCCAAAGCCCAAAGAGCTAAACATCTCACTCCTCATCGCTTGATTAATGCAGCGCCATGCAAACATACCTTCTCAGTTCCGCATGCATGCAAGGGTATATTAATGTCCTTGGTTGCTAGTACGAGGCAAACCCCATCAATTTTGCCTCGATTAGTGTTAGTGGTCATCTGCAAATTGTAATTTTGATATACTGGCTACAAAAAAATGGAGGTAGTAACTATTTGACTTCCTTCCCCATTGCGGTGATGTCGATGATATCTCGAACATTGTGGTTTGGCGAAGTGCGTTCGACGGAGAACACCATTGAGGGAGACCACGGTAAGTCGTTCGCAAGTGCCACCTACAAGCCGAGACAACCTCCTTATTTGCATCCAGTTAGTCCATTGAACCAAAGTACTAGTACAGAATAGCGTCGTCTGTCCAACTTAGTGCGGTGAGGTGGTTTCTCGAAGAAGGCGATGGAGAAGCGGAGTCAGCGAAGAGTGAAATGATGGTTGCTTCATCCGTGCTTTGTGACTTGACGCCTCACTGCTTTGTGATTTGTGATAGAAGGGACAGGGGAGTAGACTCTGTGCTCTATAGTGTACATGCATCCAAGCACGGGAGAAAGAGGAGAGATGTTGCATTTTTCTGTTCCTTCAATCAATCAATCAGGGAGCTTTGGTTCCATCTTTTTGGCTTTGGTAGCACCGTCCACAATGTTTCCCATCGATGCCAAAAGCTATTTTCACATTTGGATACACATTGTGGATGCCCTTAACCGTACCACTTGGTTTTGCTCCTGTGTGCTATCTATACAAATCTCAATTATATTGATCTAAAAAATTATAGAATCTAGATTAGTAAAAAGGAGGTGATTTTTCCGCGTGCATGGTGGGGGAGGTTTCTTATTTTTAGAGGACGTTGGCCTGGCGGTTTGCTAACATGTTGTCCCACATGTCAGTGCTTTACCAAGCCAATCCGCGTCCCACATGAGGCAGAACAACGATAGAAGCAACACATGGTTAACTTGAAGAAGATGAGGGAGAGGCGGATTCAGCAACGAGTGAAATGATGGTTGCTTCATCCCTCCAACTTCTTTTTTAGCATTACTACTTCGTCCCTCCAACTTAACCGCGGGAAAGGTGCAGCTTTGTGATTTGACGCCTCATTACTCATTACTACGCCCGTGCCATGACTGGGGTGCTTCGCCCCTGCTGCCGTGCACTGTATTTCGGTATGGCACATGGACCTGGTAGCTTGATGTTCCACATGTCGGCGAAAGGGACTTGAACATTTATGAAAGCGAGCGCTCCACTCTTACGACGGAGGAGTACACGACACGGCGGCCCAGTGAACTATTACTTGTACTGTAGTACTATAGTACTATAGTTTTGCTATTTCGCACAATCCATCGATACAAACCCGATTAAACAGGAAAGGGCGGGATTTTTCCCGCGCGGTAGATGATATTGGCCATACATTTCAAAGGAAATTTTAATGTATGCAAACTAAATAATTAAGTAACAATATGATATCTAGTAAAACTAAAAACACATATGATTTATTGTGTTAGAGTGTAGTAGTAGTGTTGTATTGCATAGTTGTTAGATGTAACATGCGAGAACATGTAGAGATGTTGTTTTGGAGGGCCTACAAAGAGAAAAGTGTAATATGGTCACCGGACTTCAGAATATGCTCTTTACAGTTACTATATACATTTTGCGGTGATTATACGGTCACTTGCTCACCGTTCAGTATCAGATTGCACTCTGTTGACCGGTTAAATAGTGAAGCAGCACAAAGGTTGTGAAGGAGAAACTGCACCTTGCTGCTGCAATGTGTATAGCACAAGTGTTGAAGGAACAGCTTCAACGTGCTGCGCTGGATATCGCTCTAGAGGCGAATGTAGGCTGATAGGGCAGCAAGAGTTCAATCCAGAATTCCTAGGGCACAAGATCTACTCCAAGACCTTAGATAAGAACAATAAGTTCTATTATAGGTAGGGGTACATAGTCTGGGTACAAAGTAGAGGTGAGGACCTCTATTTATAGGGCTTTGGGAAGCCTTCACATACTTCTACTTATAGCTGGAATACTCTAGAAACATTATTTAAGGTTCACCATTCTACTCAAAGCTACTCACAACTAGAAGACTCTAGAAAACAGTAGGTAGGATAAAGAAAATAAAACAAATACTAGACCACAACAGAAGTATCTAGAAGTAGCCAAACAGATTTGACATATGATTATATTTTCATGTTCCTCATCTATTGTTCCTCATCATTCTCCCCTGGTTGTTTGGAACTCTCCCTCGAGTTATCTTCATAGAGCGCTTCTTCTGGATGGTAGAGAGTCAAGTCCACAACATTGAAAGTGTTGGAGATACCCATATCGCTTGGAAGATCTATCACATAAGCATTATCATTTATCTTCCTCACGATAGAGAAGGGTCCATACCTTCGCTGCCTAAGTTTCCCTTTAACACCTAAAGGCAGCCTATCTTTTCGGAGGTAGACCATCACCTTATCACCGGCTTGGAATGATTTTGGCCTCCTTTTGCAATCAGCAAGTTGTTTATATTTCTGTTTTTGTGCTTCCAAAGAACCGCGAATCTCTTCAAATAACTCGGTGTAATTATCAACAAAGGACAATGCTGATTTTGAGTTTCCCCTTGATGGTAGCTTTACTAGGTCCACCACATGTGTTGGAACTTTAGTGTAGACAATGGAAAAAGGGCTCCTTCCTGTGGATCTATGCTTGGAGTTATTGTAGGAGAATTCTGCAAGAGATAAAGCAAAATCCCATTGTCCCTTTCTTTCTCCACAAATGCAACGGATCAGATTACCCCAAAACTTGTTCACCACTTCCGTTTGTCCATTTGTTTGTGGATGAGCAGTGCTAGAAAATTTCAATTCAGTGTTGAATTGCTTCCACAAAGTGAGCCAAAATGCAGCAAGTAACTTGCTATCACAGTCTGAGACAATGGACCTTGGAACTCCATGAAGTCTGACCACTTCTCGAAAGAATAGGTTTGCCACATGATGAGCATCCGTTGTCTTGCGGCATGGGACGAAATGAGCCATCTTAGAGAATCTATACATGACCACAAATACAACATCACTTCCTCGTCTTGTTCTTGGCAAGCCCAAGACGAAGTCCATAGAAATGTCCTCCCATGGAGCAACAGGAACAGGCAAAGGCATGTATAACCCTGTGTTCTGGACTTGGCCTTTGCAGGTCTGACATACGGGGCACCGTTGAACGAACTTTCCAGCATCTCTTTAGTTGTAGACAAAAGTAGCGAGCTTCCAGGTTAGCGATAGTCATGTCCCGCCCAACATGGCCACTAAGATCACTTGAATGGAGCTCTCTAACTAGCTTGTCACATAGAGAACTTCTTGGAATGCACAAACGTTCATTTTTGAGGAGATATCCATCTTGCATCAAATAGTCATCACCTAATGGTTGGCCCCTTGCGTGCTTTACCCAAACATGGCCAAAGTCTTCGTCACCCTCATACAACTCCTTTATTTGATCCATGCCCGGAAGTTCAGCTTCAAAAGAAGTCAAGAGGCATGCACGACGACTCAAAGCATCGGCCACTCTGTTAGTTATTCCAGATTTATGCACAATGAGATAGTTAAACCTCTCCAGATATGCTGCCCATCTTGCTAGCAAGTGGTTAACATGCTTTTGATTTCTAAAATGCTTCAAGGACTGATGGTCGCTATAAACAATGAACTCTTTAGGCAACAAATAGACTTCCCAAGTTTTCAATGCTCTGAAAACAACGTATAATTATTGTTGATAGGTACTCCATTTATGTCTAGCTTCACTTAACTTCTCACTAAAGAAAGCAATGGGCTTCCTTTCTTGAGATAGGACAGCTCCAATGCCTACTCCACTTGCATCACACTCCAACTCAAAGGTCTTGTTGAAATCAGGTAGTACCAAGACAGGAGCTTGTGATAGCTTTTGTGTAATCTCATTGAAACTAGCTTCAGCAGCTTCTATCCATTGGAACTTTCCTTTCTTCAAACACTCGGTAATTGGTGCCATGATAGTGCTGAAATTCTTCACGAATCGCCTATAGAAAGTTGCAAGGCCATGAAAGCTTCTTACCTCAGAAATGGTCTTAGGAGTTGGCCATTCTCGGATTGCTTCAACCTTAAAATCATCAACACAAATGCCGTCACATGTTATGACGAATCCTAGGAAAAGAAGTTGTGTTTGCAGAAAAACACATTTCTTCAAGTTGACGTAGAGCTCATTTTCCCTTAGTACTTCTAGCACCTTCCGAATGTGAGCAAAGTGTTCATCCTCATCCTTGTTATAGATCAAGATGTCATCGAAATAAACCACAACAAAGTGGGATAAGAAGGGTCTAAGGACTTGATTCATTAAGTGCATAAAGGTACTTGGTGCATTTGAGAGTCCAAATGGCATGACTAGCCATTCAAACAACCCTTCCTTTGTCTTGAAGGCGGTTTTCCATTCATCCCCGGGTCTTATACGGATTTTATGATAATCCACTTCTCAAATCTAGCTTTGGGAGCACTGTTGCTCCACTAAGCTGATCCAACATATCATCCAGACGGGGAATAGGGAATATATACCTTACGGTGTTCTTGTTAACAACTCTACTGTCCATACACATGCGTGAAGATCCATCTTTCTTAGGTGCGAGCAGGGATGGTATAAAACATGGGCTAATACTTTCTCGAATGTGCCCTTTTTGCAGCAATTCCTCCACTTTCTCCTTCAATATATCATGCTCATTTGGGCTCATTCGATAGTGTGGAAGACTAGGAAGACTTGCTCCCGGAATTAAGTCAATTCTATGTTGAATCCCTCTCATCGGTGGCAAGCCATGTGGCTCCCCAAGTATGTTCTGAAATTCTGCCAATAAACCACGTACCTTTGCTGGAATTTCAACAGTCAGGTGCTCTTCTACCTTTACAATAAGTGCAGCACACAAATCTGCCTCCTTCAAGTCTTCCATTAACTCATGAGAGGTATGGGAGATAGTTAACATAGTTTTCCCCTCCTCCTTAGAGGTATTACCTTCGGTTTTGTTTGGTAGGATAATGATCTTTCTCTTGTACCAAATGAAAGAGTAAGAATTTTCCTTGCCTTTGTGTGTAGTATCCACATCAAATTGCTAAGGCCTCCCAGGAAGAACATGGCTGGCATCCATGTCAACCACATCACATAACACATCTGAGCGATAATGCTTACCCAAATAAATTGGCAGGTTGCATTGTTTGGTGATCCTCATATTCACTCCTTTCTTGATCCATCCAATAGTGTAGGGATTTGGATGATCATGGGTTTCAAGCTTTAAATGGTCCACCAACTTCTGGGAGATAAGATTCTCGCAGCTGCAACTATAAATCACTAGTTTGCATACCTTGCCATTCACCGTGCATTTGCTCTCAAATATTTTCTTCCATTGTGTGTCATCAAGTTGTGGTGTGCAACATAGGACACGCTGGATCACACATACCACCTCTTCACCTTCTTCTTGACAAACCGCTTGTCCGTCAACATCTTCAGATTCATATTCTTCCTCATCGCTTTCACCATCATGGATAGTCATGTTAAAAAATTTCCTTAGTGGGCAACCGCTGGATATGTGTCCCTCTTTACCACATTTATAGCACTTTGGGCCTTCATTTGCCTTACCCTTGTCTCTAATTTGCTTTGGGATGGGCTGTTTTGTCTTTGGTGGAGTGGTCTCTTCTTCCACTCTATTAGGTTGGTTCCTAGATGAGCCTTCGGTATGAGGATATGGAGCCTTAGTTGTCTTTATCATCCTCACAAACCTCTCGGCCTTTAAGGCTAGAGCTTGTGCTTGATCAACGGACCAGATTTGTTGCATCATCAATCGATCTTGAATAGCATCATTGAGACCATTGATGTACCTTGCAACTTGTTGCTCTTTAGTTTCAGCAAGGTTGCACCTCACTTGTAGCCTTAGAAACTCCTCCGTGTAATCTTAAACAATCCTATTTCCTTGAGCACAATTTTGAAATTGGATAAATAGGATCTGGTCATAATCAGCGGGCAAAAATCTCCCTTTCAAGAGGCCTTTCATTTGTCGCCAAGTTCTAACACGAGGTTCTACTGTCAGCCTGCGCTCCTCTTGAACGCGATGCCACCATGCACCGGCTCCTCCTTTCAGCTTGTATGCGGCCAAAGGAACTCTACGATCTTCCGGAACCTCCATGACCTCAAAGAAAGTCTCCACTTCATATAACCAATCTAGGCACCCTTCAATGTCAACATTTCCATTAAAACTTGGGATCTCAACTTTCACCTTGTATGTATCTCTTGCATATGTAGGGTTGGGTGCTCTCCGATATGCGTAGAGATTTGGTTATTCAAGGGCATCATCATATTCTTCACCTTCAGAAGCTTCAACATAAATTGGCCTTCATGAAGCACGTTGAACAACATGTTGTTGTGGCGGTCTTGCTCCAAGATTACCTCTCCTTCTTCCTTGATGAACATCTTCCTCTTCTTTAGATGAAACTCCTTCATTGGTAGCAGCGGGACACCCTTTCTTATCATCTCAACCAGCTAGTCAAATCTCCTATTAAGATCTTCACGCAGCTCTTTGATTTGTTGTTCAGCAACATCCATCCTCTTCTCCAATTGCTCCATTGCTTGCTGCAACTTGCTCTCGAAGAGGACAACAAGAACAATTATGGGTCAACAAGGTTCTGATACCACCTGAAGCAGCACAAAGGTTGTGAAGGAGCAGCTCCACCTTGCTGCTACAATATGTACATCACAAGTGTTGAAGGAACAACTTCAACGTGCTGCGCTAGATATCGCTCTAGAGGCGAATGTAGGCTGATAGGGCAGCAAGAGTTCAATCCAGAACTCCTAGGGCACAAGATCTACTCCAATATCTTCGATAAGAACAACAAGTTCTATTATAGGTAGGGGTACATAGTCCGGGTACAAAGTAGAGGTGAGGACCTCTATTTATAGGGCTTTGGGAAGCCTTCACATACTTCTACTTATAGCTGGAATACTCTAGAAACATTATTTAAGGTTCACCATTCTACTCATAGCTACTCACAACTAGAAGACTCTAGAAAACAGTAGGTAGGATAAAGAAAAGAAAATAAATACTAGACCACAATAGAAGTATCTAGAAGTAGCCAAATAGATTTGACATATGATTATATTTTCATGTTCCTCATCTATTGTTCCTCATCAAATAGTTTGCGTGGCACCATGTTGAGTAGTTAAATTGACCACGTTCCTTGTGGGTCCCGCCTATCAGTTCGCATAGGAAAAAGGTCAGATAAACACAAATTTATGCAGGTGCGACAAGACTCCAACCTGTGCGCGGGAACCACCTGGTTGTGTATGTGTCTTTCAGGGCCTGATGTGTGTGCATGCACGTGTTGGTTGAGCACTTGAGCGTGAGAGTGTGTGTTGGTCATGTGGTGTGTGCATGCATGCATGCATGCGTGTGTGCGTGTGAGTGTTGCGTGCATGCGTGGCTGCATGTGTACGTGTGAGTGTTGCGTGTGTGTGTGGCTGCATGTGTTCGTGTGAGTGTTACGTGCATGCTGTTCGTGTGCATGCGTGCGTGTACAACTTCTAATTTGTTGAATTGACACTTATGAAGAGACAATTTTAACTTGGTAGAGTGATATTGGTTGCATCTTTCATATGGTGTCTAGCTTTCATTGCTTCTAATTTGTTGAAATGCCTTCTCCTTAGTTTACACATCATAAGCTGTGAATATGCAATGCTGTGAATATGCAATGGCACTAATGATGAGAGACCTTTAACTTGGTAGTGTGATGTTGTTGTCATCTTACATATGATTTATTTCTTGTACTGCTTCACATTTGTTTAAATGCCAGTTATAACGAGACACTGTTAACTTGGCAGAGCGATATTTGTAGCATCTTTCATATGGTGTCTACCTTCCATTGCATTGCTTCTAATTTAGTGAAATGTCTTCTGCTTAGTTTACACATCATGGTTCTGGTTATCTCATGCCGTCCTATTTTTCGTACATATTACATCCTCCTATCATGTGGTTATCTAACATCAAAGTTCAGTTCGTCTATATCACACATCAATTTGTTCTGAAGAACTAAATTGTTATTCCTTTTTCTCGTCGGCTTGACTTAACATGGCACAGAGAAAGAGGTAGGAACACAAAATGATAGGGAAAGGGAAGCGGAAGAATCCTGCAGATTTTGCTGGTACTGATGGTGCAATATAAGGTCAAAGTCCATCGGAAAATTCTACAAATGGGGTATCCCGTGCTACACGAGCTGCAGAACAAGCCAAACAGAAACCAATAGCTACCACCAAACAAGCAGAGACATCCCTAGTTGTTGCATCACCTTGCTACCTCTTGAGCATGAGTTGGTTTTCCCTTGAAGAGGAAAGGGCGATGCAGCAAAGTAGCATAAGTATTTCCCTCAGTTTTGAGAACCAAGGTATCAATCCAGTAGTAGGTAACACGCAAGTCGTCTAGTACCTTCACAAACAAACAAGAACCTTGCAACCAACGCGATAAAGGGGTTGTCAATCCCTTCACGGTAACTTACGGAAGTGAGATCTAATAGAGATAATAAGATAAATATTTTTGGTATTTTTATGGTATAGATTGGAAAGTAAAGATTGCAAAATAAACGGTAATAGAAATAGCAAGTTGATATGAACATAATATGATGGAAGATAGACCCGGGGGCCATAGGTTTCACTAGTGGCTTCTCTCAAGATAGCAAATTCTACGTGGGTGAACAAATTACTGTCGAGCAATTGATAGAAAAGCAAATAATTATGAGAATATCTAGGCATGATCATGTATATAGGCATCACGTCCGCGATAAGTAGACCTAAACGATTCTGCATCTACTACTATTACTCCACACATTGACCGCTATCCAGCATGCATCTAGAGTATTAAGTTCATAAGAACAGAGTAACGCATTAGGCAAGATGACATGATGTAGAGGGATAAACTCAAGCAATATGATATAAACCCCATCATTTTATCCTCGATGGCAACAATACAATACGTTCCTTGCTGCCCCTGCTGTCACTGGGAAAGGACACCGCAAGATTGAACCCAAAGCTAAGCACTTCTCCCATTGCAAGAAAGATGAATCTAGTAGGCCAAACCAAACTGATAATCAGAAGAGACTTGCAAAGATATTTAAATCATCCATAAAAGATTTCAAAGAAGAATCAAATATTTTCATAGATAATCTTGGTCATAAACCCACAATTCATCGCATCTCGACAAACACACCGCAAAAAGAATTACATCGAATAGATCTCCAAGAAAATCAAGGAGAACTTTGTATTGAGATCCAAAGAGAGAGAAGAAGCCATCTAGCTAATAACTATGGACCCGAAGGTCTCTAGTAAACTACTCACACATCATCGGAGAGGCTATGGTGTTGATGTAGAAGCCCTGTGCGATCAATTCCCCCTCCGACGGAGCACCGGAAAAGGCCTCAAGATGGGATCTCAGGGGTACAGAAGGTTGTGGTGGCGGAAATAGGGTTTCGTGGTGCTCTCGGATGTTTTCGGGGTATATGGGTATATATAGGAGGAAGATGTCCGTCGATGGAGCTGCGAGGGGCCCACGAGGGTGGGGCCGCGCCTACCCCCCTGGGCGCGCCTTCCTGCCGCGTGGCCTCCTCGCCTCTTTCTTGACATCCACCCCAAGTCTCCTAGATCACGTTTGTTCCAAAAATAACTCTCCCAAAGGTTTCATTCCGTTTAGATTCCGTTTGATATTCCTTTTCTGCGAAACACTGAAATAGGCAAAAAAATAGCAATTTGCACTGGGCCTTTGGTTAGTAGGTTAGTCCCAAAAATAATATAAAAAGGTATATTAAAGCCCATTAAACATCCAAAACAGATAATATAATAGCATGGAACAATAAAAAATTATAGATACGTTGGAGACGTATCAGGCATCCCCAAGCTTAATTCCTGCTCGTCCTCAAGTAGGTAAATGATAAAAACAGAATTTTTGATATGGAACGCTATCTAGCAGAATTCTCAATGTAATTTTCTTTGTTGTGGCATGAATGTTCAGATTCGAAAGATTCAAGACAAAAGTTTAATATTGACATAAAAATAATAATACTTCAAGCATACTAACAAAGCAATCATGTCTTCTCAAAATAACATGGCCAAAGAAAGTTAACCCAACAAAATCATATAGTCTGGCTATGCTCTATGTTCATCACACAAAGTATTTAAATCATGCACAACCCCGATGACAAGCCAAGCAATTGTTTCATACTTTTAATGTTCTCAAACGTTTTCAATCTTCACGCAATATATGAGCGTGAGCCATGGTCATAGCACTATAAGTGGAATAGAATGGTGGTTGTGGAGAAGACAAAAAGGAGAAGATAGTCTCACATCAACTAGGCGTATCAATGGGCTATGGAGATGCCCATCAATAAATATCAATGTGAGTGAGTAGTTATTGCCATGCAACGGATGCACTAGAGCTATAAGTGTATGAAAGCTCAGCAAAAGAAACTAAGTGGGTGTGCATCCAACTTGCTTGCTCAAGAAGACCTAGGGTAATTTGAGGAAGCCCATCATTGGAATACACAAGCCAAGTTCTCTAATGTAAAATTCCCACTAGTATATGAAAGTGACAACATAAGAGACTCTCTATCATGAAGATCATGGTGCTACTTGAAGCACAAGTGTGGTAAAAGGATAGTAACATTGTCCCTTCTCTCTTTTTCTCTCATTTTTTTCTTTGGGCCTTTTCTCTTTTTTTGGCCTCTTTTTTCCTTTTTTATTTATTTTTCATCCGGAGTCTCATCCCGACTTGTGGGGGGAATCATAGTCTCCATCATCCTTTCCTCACTTGGGATAATGCTCTAATAATGATGATCATCACACTTTTATTTACTTACAACTCAAAAATTACAACTCGATACTAGAACAAAATATGACTCTATGTGAATGCCTCCGGCGGTGTACCGGGATGTGCAATGAATCAAGAGTGACATGTAAGCAAGAATTATGAATGGTGGCTTTGCCACAAATACGATGTTAACTACATGATCATGCAAAGCAATATGACAATGATGAAGCGTGTCATAACAAATGGAACGGTGGAAAGTTGCATGGAAATATATCTCGGAATGGCTATGGAAATGCCATAATAGGTAGGTATGGTGGCTGTTTTGAGGAAGGTATATGGTGGGTGTGTGATACCGGCGAAAGTTGTGCGGTACTAGAGAGGCTAGCAATGGTGGAAGGGTGAGAGTGCGTATAATCCATGGACTAAACATTAGTCATAAAGAACTCACATACTTATTGCAAAAATCTATTAGTTATCGAAACAAAGTACTACATGCATGCTCCTAGGGGGATAGATTGGTAGGAAAAGACCATCGCTCATCTCGGACCGCCACTCATAAGGAAGACAATCAATAAATAAATCATGCTCCGACTTCATCACGTAACGGTTCACCATACGTGCATGCTACGGGAATCGCAAACTTTAGAACAAGTATTTCTCAAATTCACAACTACTCAAATAGTATGATTCTAATATCACCATCTTCATATCTCAAAACAATCATCAAGTATCAAACTTCTCATAGTATTCAATGCATTTTTTATGATAGTTTTTATTATACCCATCTTGGATGCCTATCATATTAGGACTAATTTTATAGCCAAAGCAAATTACCATGCTGTTCTATAAGACTCTAAAAATAATATAAGTGAAGCATGAGAGATCAATAATTTTTATAAAATAAAACCACCACCGTGCTCTAAAAGGATATAAGTGAAGCACTAGAGCAAAATTATCTAGCTCAAAAGATATAAGTGAAGCACATAGAGTATTCCAATAAATTCCGATTCATGTGTGTCTCTACAAAAGGTGTGTACAGCAAGGATGATTGTGTTAAACTAAAAAGAAAAGACTCAAATTATACAAGACGCTCCAAGGAAAACACATATCATGTGGTGAATAAAAATATAGCCTCAAGTAAAGTTACCGATAGACAAAGACGAAAGAGGGGATGCCTTCCGGGGCATCCCCAAGTTTAGGCTTTTGGCTGTCCTTGAATTTTACCTTGGGGGTGCCTTGGGCATCCCCAAGCTTAGGTTCTTGCCACTCCTTATTCCAAAGTCCATCAAATCTTTACCCAAAACTTGAAAACTTCATAACACAAACTCAACAGAAAATCTCATGAGCTCCGTTAGTATAAGAAAACAAACCACCACTTCAAGGTACTGTAATGAACTCATTCTTTATTTAAATTGGTGTTAAACCTACTGTATTTCAACTTCTCTATGGTTCATACCCCCTGATACTAGCCATAGATTCATCAAAATAAGCAAACAACACAAGAAAAACAGAATCTGTCAAAAACAGAATAGTCTGTACTAATCTGTAGGGTTTGAATACTTATGTAACCCCAAAAATTATTAAATAAATTAGTGGACGTGAGGAATGTGTCTATTAATCATATGCAAAAATAATAAACCTAATCTCACTCTCCAGTAAAAAATGGCAGCAAATCTCGTGAGCGCTAAAGTTTCTAGTTTTACAGCAAGATCGCAAAGACTTCCCCCAAGTCTTCCCAAAGGTTCTACTTGGCACAAACACTAATTAAAAACATAAAACCACATCTAAACAGAGGATAGATGAATTATTTATTACTAAACAGGAAGAAAAAACAAGAAACAAAAATAAAATTGGGTTGCCTCCCAACAAGCGCTATCGTTTAACGCCCCTAGCTAGGCCTTGATAATTTCAATGATGCTCACATGAAAGACAAGAATTGAAGCACAAAGAGAGCATCATGAAACACATGACAAACACATATAAGTCTAACATAATTCCTATGAATAGGCATCTTATAGGAAAACAAATTATCATAGCAAGCAAAAACTAGCATATGCAAGGAAGCGGAAAGAAACAATAGCAATCTCAACATAACGAGAGGTAATTTAGTAACATGAAAATTTCTACAATCATATTTTCCTCTCTCGTAATAATTACATGTGGGATCATAAGAAAATTCAACAAAATAGCTATCACATAAAATATTTTCAACACGATCCACATGCATGCAAATTTGACACTCTTCCAAAATAGTGGGATTAACATTAACTAAAGTCATGACCTCTCCAAACCCACTTTTATCAAAAATTTCATAAGATTGAACATTCTCCAAATATGTGGGATCTAAAGTTGACACCCTTCCAAACCCACTTTCAATAATATGTCAAACATTATTATCAATCTTATATTCATCATGGGGCTTAAATAAGTTTTCAAGATCATAAGAAGCACTATCACCCCAATCATGATCATTGCAACAAGTAGAGGACATAGCAAAACTAGCATCCCCAAGCTTAGGATTTTGCATATTATTAACACAATTGATATTAAGATAATTTATAATAACATCATTGCAATCATGCTTTTCATCGAAGGAACTATCAAGTATGGGTGCAATAGCAACGATCTCATGTTTAACATAAGGAACTGTAGCAAATTCATCTTCATAAATATTGGCATCATGGCCACAAGAATAGCAAGCATCATGTTCATCAAGGGATATTTCAATCAAATCATCGGAATCATAATTATCTATAGATTCATGCATATCATTATTTTCTTCCGAAGCAACGGTCATTCTTTCAATAAATTCTTTGACATAGACATTATGAGCATAGTTTTCATACCAATATTTAAGTATGTCAAAATTTTCAGATTTGTAGAGAGTAATATCATACTTTTCAATCAAAGAATCAACTTCATAAGCACCCTTAAAAGCAACATATTCTTCAATTTGTTTGATATCGTAGTAACTATAAACACCCTTTGCATAATAAGAAGATAATATTTCATTGTCATTAAACTCACATAGGTAGGGGAGGTGTTTTTTAGGGTTCTTAGAGCTACAAGTAAAATCATAAATTTCAGAAAGATTCCAAGCATAACACAACAATCTATTTATTTGATCCCATAAGAGTCTCCCTTTTTCAGACAAACGGTGACACACAAAATGAGCATTGAGGGAGTCCTGGATTAGGGGGTCTCCAGACAGCCGGATTATATCCTTTGGACGGACTGTTGGACTACGAAGATACAAGATTGAAGACTTCGTCCCGTGTCCGGATGGGACTCTACTTGGCGTGGAAGGCAAGCTAGGCAATATGGATATGTATATCTCCTCCTTTGTAACCGACCTTGTGTAACCCTAGCCCCCTCTGGTGTCTATATAAACCGGAGGGTTTTAGTCCATAGGACAACGGACAATATACCATAGGCTAGCTTCTAGGGTTTAGCCTCTTCGATCTCGTGGTAGATCAACTCTTTTAATACTCATATTGTCAAGAATAAATCAAGCATGACGTAGGGTTTTACCTCGATCAAGAGGGCCCGAACCTGGGTAAAACATCGTGTCCCCTGCCTCCTGTTACCATCCGCCTTTGACGCACAGTTCGGGACCCCCTACCCGAGATCCGCCGGTTTTGACACCAACATTGGTGCTTTCATTCAGAGTTCCTCTGTGACATCGCCGTAAGGAGGGATGCCTCATCTCGTTGTTAAAAACAACATTACCGCCAGGGGAGCTCTGGCTGTCGGCCAAACTCTCCGGCTAGGCAGTTTCGTCATGACCGCCTGTTCGGTCGCTGCACCGATGATGACTTCTCGGGTCACCAAAACAACCTCCACGTTGGCTCGGAATTTGCCGAGCAGATGGATCCAATGGAGCTCTCTTCCCTAAACAAACTCTTGGATCGCATCGCCACCTTGGGAGTCGCTACGGACTATGATCGGATTGGGCTTAAACCCGATCGAAGGGAGATTAACTCTCCATCGGTCACCCATCATGTTGCGGTGGTGGAGGAACAATGCGGCGATTCTTCCTCTATCTTGAGGACTAACTATGTCCGAATTCCTGAGCTCTCCGAGCCAGATACCCGTTTACGGGAGGACATCACCCAAACCCTGAACCTAGAGTCAGGCAGCAGGCCAGACTCATCGTGCAACGTACTGGAATCCGAACTTCCAAGATCCGAAACCCCTCAGCCCTTGGGTCTCAGATCGGGTAGGGGTCCAGACTCAAATCCACCCACCCACCTAGACATAAACGATCTTTCCCACATCAGGCAAGAGCCCCATGAAACAGTACATCATTATTGGGCCAGATTCCTGATACGTCTCCAACGTATCTATAATTTTTGATTGCTCCATGCTATATTATCTACTGTTTTGAATGTTTATGGGCTTTATTATACACTTTTATATCATTTTTTGGGACTAACCTATTAACCTAAAGCCCAGTGCCAGTTTCCGTTTTTACCCTGTTTTAGGGTTTCGAAGAACAGGAAAATAAAACGGAGTCCAATTGACCTGAAACTTCACGGAACTCATTTTTGGAAGGAAAGAAGCCCAGAAGACTTGGAGTGCACGTCGGGGGACCTGCGAGGAGGCCACGAGGTAGGGGGCGCGCCCTCCACCCTCGTGGGCCCCTCGTGCCCCCCTGACGTACTTCTTCTGCCTATATATCTCTATATAACCTAAAAACATCCGTGAGCACATTAAATCGGGAGTTCCGCCGCCAGAAGCCTCCGTAGCCACCGAAAGCCAATCTAGACCCATTCCGGCACCCTGCCGGAGGGGCAATCCTTCTCCGGTGGCCATCTTCATCATCCCGGTGCTCTCCATGATGAGGAGGGAGTAGTTCTCCCTTAGGGCTGAGGGTATGGACCAGTAGCTATGTGTTTGATCTCTCTCTCTCTCTCTCGTGTTCTTGAGGTGATACAATCTTGATGTATCGCGAGCTTTGCTATTATATTTGGATCCTATGATGTTTCTTCCCCCCTCTACTCTCTTGTAATGGATTGAATTTCCCCTTTGAAGTTATCTTATCGGATTGAGTCTTTAAAGATTTGAGAACACTTGATGTATGTCTTGCCGTGGATATCTGTGGTGACAATGGGATATCACGTGATTCACTTGATGTATGTTTTGGTGACCAACTTGCGGGTTCCGCCCATGAACCTATGCATAGGGGTTGGCACACGTTTTCGTCGTGATTCTCCGGTAGAAACTTTGGGGCACTCAATGTGTTGGTTGAATAGATGAATCTGAGATTGTGTGATGCATATCATATAATCATACCCACGGATACGTGAGGTGACATTGGAGTACCTAGGTGACATTAGGGTTTTGCTTGATTTGTGTCTTAAGGTGTTATTCTAATACGAACTCTAGGGCTGTTTGTGACACTTATAGGAATAGCCCAACGGATTGATTGGAAAGAATAACTTTGAGGTGGTTTCGTACCCTACCATAATCTCTTCGTTCGTTTTCCGCTATTAGTGACTTTGGAGTGACTTTTTGTTGCATGTTGAGGGAAAGTTATGTGATCCAATTATGTTATTATTGTTGAGAGGACTTGCACTAGCGAAAGTATGAACCCTAGGCCTTGTTTCAACGCATTGTAGTACCGTTTACGCTCACTTTTATCATTAGTTACCTTGCTGTTTTTATAATTTCATATTACAAATACCTTTATCTACCATCCATATACCACTTGTATCACCATCTCTTCGCCGAACTAGTGCACCTATAAAATTTACCATTGTATTGGGTGTGTTGGGGACACAAGAGACTCTTTGTTATTTGGTTGCAGGGTTGCTTGAGAGAGACCATCTTCATCCTATGCCTCCTACGGATTGATAAACCTTAGGTCATCCACTTGAGGGAAATTTGCTACTGTCCTACAAACCTCTGCACTTGGAGGCCCAACAACGTCTACAAGAAGAAGGTTGTGTAGTAGACATCAAGCTCTTTTCTGGCGCCGTTGCCGGGGAGGTGAGTGCTTGAAGGTATATCTTTAGATCTTGCAATCGAGTCTTTTAGTTTCTTGTTTTATCACTAGTTTAGTTTATAAAAGAAAACTATATAAAAAATGGAATTAAGGTTACCTCATATGCTTCATCTTTTTAATATCTATCATGAAAATAAGGATTCCGGTAATTGTGCTCAAGTGCTAGAAGAAGAATGCATTAGAATGTTTGGCACTAAATATTTGAATGATGAGCATGATTGCAATGTTGTTAGTATGAATTCCTTGAATATCCATGATGCTAATGATATGCAAAGCCACAAGCTTGGGGAAGCTTTTTTTGATGAAGATGATATATTTTGTCCCCCAAGTTTTGATGAGCAAATTTATTATGATGAAAGCATGCCTCCTATCTATGATGATTATTGTGATGACATGTATGCTTTAAAGAATAATGATAACAATGAAACTTGTCATCTTGATTTGAATTTTCAATCCCATGATAGTTACCTTGTTGAGTTTGCTCCCACTATTATTCATGAGAAGAAATTTGCTTATGTGGAGAGTAGTAAATTTTCTATGTTTATAGATCATGAAAAGATTGTTTTAGGTGCTGGTTATATTGTTGAATTCATTCATGATGCTACTTAAAATTATTATGAGGGAGGAACATATGCTTGTAGGAATTGCAATAATATCAAGATTCCTCTCTATGTGCTTAAAGTTTTGAAGTTATGCTTGTTTTACCTTCCTATGCAAGTTGATTCTTGTTCCCACAAGTTGTTTACTCACAAAATACCTATGCATAGGAAGTATTTAGACTTAAATGTGCTAGTCATATCCTTCATGATGCTCTCTTTATGTTTCAATTCTTATCTTTTAGGTGAGCATCATTGAAATCATCATGCCTAGCTAGGGGCGTTAAACGATAGTGCTTGTTGGGAGGCAACCCAATTTTATTTTTGTTCCTTACTTTTTGTTCCTGTTTAGTAATAAATAATTCATCTAGCCTCTATTTAGATGTGGTTTTATGTGTTTAATTAGTGTTTGTGCCAAGTAGAACCATTGGGAAGACTTGGGTAAAGTCTTGTTGATCATGCTGTAAAAACAGAAACTCTAGCGCTCACGAGAATTTCTGCCATTTTTATTAGTGCTGTTTAGTTAATTCTTTTTGCAGATGATTAATAGATAAATTCCTCAGGTCCAGCAATTTATTTGAGAATTTTATGAGTTCCAGAAGTATACGTTTGATTTAGATTACTATAGACTTTTCTATTTTTTGACAGATTCTGTTTTTCATGTGTTGTTTACTTATTTTCATGAATCCATGGCTAGTAAAATAGTTTATAAAACATATAGAAGTTGGAATACAGTAGGTTTAACACCAATATAAATAAATAATTGGTTCATTACAATACCTTGAAGTGGTGATTTACTTTCTTATACTAACGGAGCTTACGAGTTTTCTGTTAAGTTTTGTGTTGTGAAGTTTTCAAGTTTTGGGTAAAGATTCGATGGACTATGGAATAAGGAGTGGCAAGAGACTAAGCTTGGGGATTCCCACGTCACCCCAAGGTAATATTCAAGGACAACCAAAATCCTAAGCTTGGGGATGCCCCGGAAGGCATCCTCTCTTTCGTCTTCATTCATCGGTAACTTTACTTGGAGCTATATTTTTTATTCGCCACATGATATGTGTTTTGCTTGGAGCGTCATTTTATTTCATTATGTTTTGCTTGCTGTTTGAATAAAATACCAAGATCTCAAAATCTTAAATGTTAGAGAGTCTTCACATAGTTGCATAATTATTCGATTACTCATTGATCTTCACTTATATCTTTCGGAGTAGTTTGTCGTTTGCTCTAATACTTCACTTATATCCTTTTAGAGCATGGTGGTAGTTTTATTTTATAGAAATAATTGATCTCTCATGCTTCATTTATATTATTTTGAGATTCTTAAATAGCATGGTAATTTTCTTAAATAATCCTAATATGCTAGGCATCCAAGAATAGTAAAAACTTTCATATAGAGTATTGAATACTAAGAGAAGTTTGATGCTTGATGATTGTTTTGAGATATGGAGATGGTGATATTAGAGGCATGCTAGTTGAGTAGTTGTGAATTTGAGAAATACTTGTGTTGAAGTTTGTGATTCCCGTAGCATGCACGTATGGTGAACCGTTATGTGATGAATTTGGAGCATGATTTATTTATTGATTGTCTTCCTTATGAGTGGCGGTCGGGGACGAGCGATGGTCTTTTACTACCATTCTATCCCCCTAGGAGCATGCGCGTAGTACTTTGTTTTGATAACTAATAGATTTTTTCGATAAGTATGTGAGTTCTTTATGACTAATGTTGAGTCCATGGATTATACGCACTCTCACCCTTCCACCATTGCTAGCCTCTCTAGTACCGCGCAACTTTCGCCGGTACCTTAAACCCACCATATACCTTCCTCAAAACAGCCACCATACCTACCTATTATGGCGTTTCCATAGCCATTCCGAGATATATTGCCATGCAACTTTCCACCCTTCCATTATTATGACACGCTCCATCATTGTCATATTGCTTTGCATGATCATGTAGTTGACATCGTATTTGTGGCGAATCCACCGTTCATAATTCTTTCATACATGTCACTCATGAGTCATTGCACATCCCGGTACACCGCCGAAGGCATTCATATAGAGTCATATTTTGTTCTAAGTATCCAGTTGTAATTCGTGAGTTGTAAGAAAAATAAAAGTTTGATGATCATCATTATTAGAGCATTGTCCCAGTGAGGAAATGATGATGGAGACTATGATTCCCCCACAAGTCGGGATGAGACTCCAGACGAAAATAAATAAATAAACGAGGCCAAAGAAGCCCGAATAAAAAAAGAAAAAAAGAGGCCATAAAAAAGAGAAAGGCCCAAATAAAAAATATATAAAAAAATGAGAGAAAAAGAGAGTAGGGGCAATGCTACTATACTTTTACCACACTTGTGCTTCAAAGTAGCACCATGATCTTCATGATAGAGAGTCTCCTATGTTGTCACTTTCATATACTAGTGGGAATCTTTCATTATAGAACTTGGCTTGTATATTCCAATGATGGGCTTCCTCAAAATGCCCTAGGTCTTCGTGAGCAAGCGAGTTGGATGCACACCCACATAGTTTCTTTTGTTGAGCTTTCATATAGTTATAGCTCTAGTGCATCCGTTGCATGGCAATCCCTACTCACTCACATTGATATCTATTGATGGGCATCTCCATAGCCCGTTGATACGCCTAGTTGATGTGAGACTATCTTCTCCCATTTTGTCTTCTCCACAACCACCATTCTATTCCACCTATAGTGCTATGTCCATGGCTCACGCTCATGTATTGCGTGAATATTGAAAAAGTTTGAGAACATCAAAAGTATGAAACAATTGCTTGGCTTGTCATCGGGGTTGTGCATGATTTGAATATGTTGTGTGGTGAAGATGGAGCATAGCCAGACTATATGATTTTGTAGGGATAACTTTCTTTGGCCATGTTATTTTGAGAAGACATAATTGCTTAGTTAGTATGCTTGAAGTATTATCATTTTTATGTCAATATGAACTTTGGTCTTGAATCTTTCGAATCTGAATATTCATACCACAATTAAGAAGAATTACATTGAAATTATGCCAAGTAGCACTCCGCATCAAAAATTCTGTTTTTATCATTTACCTACTCGAGGACGAGCAGGAATTAAGCTTGGGGATGCTGATATGTCTCCAACGTATCTATAATTTTTGATTGCTCCATGCTATATTATCTACTATTTTGAATGTTTATGGGCTTTATTATACACTTTTATATCATTTTTTGGGACTAACCTATTAACCCAGAGCCCAGTGCCAGTTTCTGTTTTTACCCTGTTTTAGGGTTTCGAAGAAAAGGAAAATCAAATGGAACTCATTTTTGGAAGGAAAGAAGCCCAGAAGACTTGGAGTGCACGTCGGGGGACATGCGAGGAGGCCACGAAGCAAGGGGGTGCGCCCTCCACGCTCGTGGGCCCCTCATGGCCCCCCTGACGTACTTCTTCCGCATATATATATATATATATATCTCCATATACCCTAAAAACATCCATGAGGACATTAGATCGGGAGTTCCGCCGCCAGAAGCCTCCATAGTCACCGAAAGCCAATCTAGACCTGTTCCGGCACCCTGCCGGAGGGGGCAATCCTTCTCCGGTGGCCATCTTCATCATCCCGTTGCTCTCCATGACGAGGAGGGAGTAGTTCTCCCTCGGGGCTGAGGGTATGTACCAGCAGCTATGTGTTTGATCTCTCTCTCTTGTTCTTGAGGTGATACAATCTTGATGTATTGCGAGCTTTGCTATTATATTTGGATCCTATGATGTTTCTTCCCCCCTCTACTCTCTTGTAATGGATTGAGTTTCCCCTTTGAAGTTATCTTATCGGATTGAGTCTTTAAAGATTTGAGAACACTTGATGTATGTCTTGCCTTGGATATTTGTGGTGACAATGGGATATCAGGTGATTCAGTTGATGTATGTTTTGGTGACCAATTTGCGGGTTCCGCCCATGAACCTATGCCTAGGGGTTGGCACACGTTTTCGTCGTGATTCTCCGGTAGAAACTTTGGGGCACCCTTTGAGGTTCTATGTGTTGGTTGAATAGATGAATCAGAGATTGTGTGATGCATATCATATAATCATACCCACGGATACTTGAGGTGACATTGGAGTATCTAGGTGACATTAGGGTTTTGGTTGATTTGTGTCTTAAGGTGTTATTCTAGTACAAACTCTAGGGCTATTTGTGACACTTATAGGAATAGCCCAACGGATTGATTGGAAAGAATAAATTTGAGGTGGTTTCGTACCCTACCATAATCTCTTCGTTTGTTCTCCGCTATTAGTGACTTTGGAGTGACTCTTTGTTGCATGTTGAGGGAAAGTTATGTGATCCAGTTATGTTATTATTGTTGAGAGGACTTGCACTAGCGAAAGTATGAACCCTAGGCCTTGTTTCAATGCATTGCAATACCGTTTACGCTCACTTTTATCATTAGTTACCTTGCTGTTTTTATAATTTCAGATTACAAATACCTTTATCTACCATCCATATACCACTTGTATCACCATCTCTTCACCGAACTAGTGCACCTATACAATTTACCATTGTATTGGATGTGTTGGGGACACAAGAGACTCTTTGTTATTTGGTTGTAGGGTTGCTTGAGAGAGACCATCTTCATCCTACGCCTCCTACGGATTGATAAACCTTAGGTCATCCACTTGAGGGAAATTTGCTACTGTCCTACAAACCTCTGCACTTGAAGGCCCAACAACGTCTACAAGAAGAAGGTTGTGTAGTAGACATCAATTCCTCCTTGTGATGAACAAGGTTAAGGACTGCCGCGAGGAAGACGCAGTCTCACTTTTCCGCAATAACTGCACAGACAAGGGAATCCTTAACACCATAAGTTGCCATGACATATCACGCTTCACCGACTTGGCGTCCATCGTACGAAAGTATTGTATGATGGAAAGTGCCTGGAAAACCGAAACGAAATTTTGGGATAATCCGGCTCCGAATATGCACCCAGTCCGAGGTAAAAGGGTGCACTATCATAAGACACCCGAGTTCATTACAAAGAAACAAAATCCCTCTACAGGGCACGGAACCGTAGTGGAGGGATGGCTTAACGGACCCTACAAAATTCATAGCACAGTGGATACAATACCAACGGACAACCTTAGAGCATGTTGGATACTCCGGCAGGTGGCCAAAAGTGGTGAGGATCTTCTTATCCCAAATACCACAGAGCACCATCCCGTGGATAACAATACGGTTTTAACAGTCTTTGAGACCTTCGCGTCAAATAATAGGCGCAAGCAAACACTCCGCAGCATTGCCGAAATCTGCCACGTAGCAGCAATAAATGCATGGAGTGACACGGCTATTACCTTCAATGCCAGTGACGAACCTAAATTCCGAACAGCCAGAGCACCAGCCGCACTGGTCCTCAGTCCAATCGTGGACGGCTTTCGACTCACCAAAGTACTCATGGATGGCGTCAGCGGATTAAACCTCATCTAGGAGGAAACTCTTCAAAAAATGGAAATAGACTAGAACCGCATTGAGCAAAGTAGCACAACCTTCAGAGGAATCATACCCAGTCGGGAAGCACGATGCACTGGGAAAATCACACTAGATGTGGTATTCGGTACGCCAGAGAACTATAGGTCCGAAGAAATCACATTTCAAGTGGCCCCGTTCAGCAGTGGATACCACACCCTTTTAGGACGTGAGGCGTTCACGATCTTCCAAGCCGTACCCCATTATGGGTACATGAAGCTCAAAATGCCCGAGCCCAATGGAATCATCACTCTTGCCAGTGATCCGGACACAGCACTCCGCGCTGAAAACAAAACAGCCGCACTGGCCCTCGAGGCATTATCCGAAGCCCTCTCGGCCGAGGAATTAACCATGCTACGCTCCACGGTGGACAGGGACGACGTGATACTCGACAAGAGATCCAAGTCCACCTCTTTTAAACTAGCGGATGAAATAGTCAAATTCCAAGTCCACCCAACGGAGCCTACAAAAACAGCCTCCATCGGGGCATAGTTAAACCCCGCCGTGGACGCCGCACTACAAGATTTCCTGTGTGAGAATTGGGACATATTCGCCTGGCATCCTTCAGACATGCCAGGAATCCCATGCAGGCTGGCCGAGCATAGCCTCAATATCCTAAAGGGGTTCAAGCCGGTCAAGCAGGCTCTTCGGCGTTTCTCCGAACCTAAGAGATAGGCCATGGGAGAGGAACTAGCCAAGTTATTGGAGGACGGATTCATCAGAGAAATAAAACACCCGAACTGGCTAGCAAACCTGGTGATGGTACCAAAGAAGGATAAATCCTAGCGCCTTTGTGTCGATTTCAAGGACCTCAATAAAGCTTGCCCAAAGGATCCCTTCCCCCTCCCCCGCATTGATCAAATTATTGATGCTACCATAGGACACGAGTCATTGTGTTTCCTCGACGCATACTCCGGTTACCACCAAATCAAGATGGCGGAGTCTGACCAAGCCGCAACGGCATTCATCACGCCATACAGTCCCTTCTGTTTCAACACAATGCCTTTTGGGATCAAAAACGCCGGCGCAACATATCAGCGCATGATTCAGACATGTCTGGAGAAACAAATTGGCAAAACAGTAGAGGCATACATAGATGATGTGGTCGTCAAAACTAAACACATCGACTCTCTGATAGACGACTTGAGGCTCACATTCGACAACTTCCGAACATACGACATCAAGCTCAATCCGGAAAAATGCGTTTTTGGTGTACCAGCCAGAAAGCTCCTGGGTTTCGTTGTCTCCAGTAGAGGTATTTAAGCTAATCTGGCCAAAATCCGAGCTTTGTCACAGTTGGCCACCCCAACAGACCTCAAACAAATCCAAAAGTTAACTGGATGTGTGGCGGCTCTAAGCCGCTTTATCTCCCGCTTAGGAGAAAAGGCATTACCCCTTTATCGCCTCCTTCGGCGCACCGAACACTTCGAGTGGACGGACGCTGCCACAGCCGGATTGGAAGAAATAAAAGCTATACTGGCAACCAACTCAATCCTGGCTGCGCCAAACATCGGCGAACCAATGCTATTATACATTGCGGCAACTCATCAAGTTGTAAGCGCAGTGCTCGTCGTCGAACGAAAAGCGGACGGACATAAATTCCCTCTTCAAAAGCCGGTATATTATGTATCCACTGTCCTCACTCCATGCAAATCACGGTACCCACATTATCAAAAGATAGCCTATGCGGTATTCATGGCATCCCGGAAACTGCGACACTACTTTCAAGAGTGTTCGATTACAGTAGCCTCGGAGGTGCCACTCAATGATATTATAAACAACCGCGACGCCACGGGCCGGATTGCCAAATGGGCCATTGAGCTCCTCCTGTTCGACATAACATACAAACCCCGGCGAGCCATTAAATCACAAGTATTGGCCGACTTTGTCGCCGAATGGACGGAAGCCGAACTCCCTAAAGAGTACGGCGCATACTCCAATTGGATTATGCACTTCGACGGCTCCAAAATGCTGGCTGGACTGGGGGCTGGCGTCGTCCTGACGTCCCCAACCAGAGATACAGTTCAATATGTACTGCAAATACTGTACACAGACTCCAACAATGCAGCCGAATACGAAGCCCTGTTACATGGTCTTCGGATGGCAGTTTCCATGGGCATTCAACGCTTGGAGGTGCGTGGGGATTCGAACCTGGCAATATCCCAAATAAATGGAGACTTTGATGCCAAGGATCCAAAGATGGCGGCCTATCGTAACGCCGTCCTAAAGATGTCAGCTCGGTTCGAGGGGCTCAAATTTCACCATGTGGCTCGGGAAAACAATCAGGCGGCGGATATCCTCGCCCGCATCGGCACAAAACACGATGCGGTCCCCCCAACATCTTTTAAAGAGGTTGTTTAAGCCATCCGTGGCATGGGAGGGGGACACCGGAAATATTAGTCCGGACCCGACCACAACACTCGATACCGAACACTCTGACATAATCGGAGGCTCTGCCACCGAAACAACACCTTCAGCCCACGTAATAATGGCCATCATAGCCCCGTGGACAGAACCATTCCTGGCCTACCTAACTAGGCAGGAACTTCCGGAGGACCAAAATGAGGCACGCTGCATAGTGCGGCGATCTAAGGCCTACAGGGTCCATGAGGGAGAATTGTATAAAAAAGCACTACCGGAGTCCTTCAAAGGTGCATCTCCGAAGAGGAAGGGCAGAACCTTTTGGTATAAATTCACGCCGGACTCGGCGGCCACCACGCCGCAGCCCGGGCTCTTGTAAGCAAGGCCTTCCGTACATGATTCTATTGGCCGACGGCCCGGGCAGATGCATAGGACTTGGTCCAACGCTGCGCCGGTTGCCAGCTTTTTGCAAATCAAAGCCACATGCCACCCACCGCCCTCCAAACAATCCCCATTACGTGGCCCTTCATGGTATGGGGGCTTGACATGGTTGGACCCCTTAAAGGGGGAACCCACAAGAAAAAATACTTACTAGTCATGGTGGATAAATTCACCAAATGGATAGAAGCCAAACCTATTAAAACAGCCGAATCCGGACCGGTGATAGACTTCATATCCGGGGTCGTACACCGTTATGGCGTCCCCCACAGCATCATCACTGACAATGGCGCGAACTTCACGGCCGATGAGGTAAAACTCTGGTGCAGCAAAATGGGCATCAAGCTCGATTATGCTTCAGTCTATCACCCACAAACCAACGGCCAAGTTGAGCGAGCAAATGGTCTCATAATGAGCGGCATTAAACCCAGATTAGTGCGTTCCTTAACAGAGTCTAACACGCACTGGGTAGAGGAGCTCGACTCCGTACTCTGGGGGCTGCGGACCACACCGAATCGTAGTACCGGATATACACCCTTCTTTATGGTGTACGGCGCAGAGGTAGTCTTGCCCTGTGACATAATTCATGACTCACCTCGAGTGCGCATGTACGAAGAAAGAGAAGCCGAGCTCGATCGGCAGGACAGTCTGGACACCCTGGAGGAGGAGCGCGACGTGGCAAAAGCCCGTTCCGCATTTTATCAGCAACAGGCTCGCATATACCAAAGCAGAGAAGTACGGGCCAAAACTTATAACCTTGGCGAACTAGTTGTGCGCCTGCCGGATAAGAAAAAGAACAAGCTCGAGCCGAATTGGGAAGGTCCCTTCATTATTGACCAAGTTCTGACCAATGGAGCGTACCGTCTGCGGGATGCATCGACTAATCGACTCGAGCCGAACCCATGGAACGCGGCCAAGCTTCGAAGATTCTACGCCTATGTAACGCCCTCGATGCGGCTATATCTCCCATGTGTCGAAGCACGACTTAGAGGCATAACTGCATTGAAAGCAATGTCACAAGTGAGGTAATCTTCACACAACCCATGTAATACATAAGGGAAAGAGATACATAGTTGACTTACAATCGCCACTTCACCCAATTACAAGAATAAAGCATTGCATCAAACAGGTACAATCAAGGTTCGACTACGGAACCAAAATAAAAGAAGACTACCCCAAATGCTACACAGATCCCTGATCGACCCCAACTGGGCTCCACTACTGATCTACTGGAAACGGAAAACGACATAACGAACACGATCTTCATTGAGCTCCTCCTTGAGCTTCACCTACACGATATCATCGGCACCTGCAAACTGGTTTTGCAAGTATCTGTGAGTCACGGGGACTCAGCAATCTCACACCCTCACGATCAAGACTATTTAAGCTTAAGGGTAAGGCAAAAGTATGAGGTGGAGCTGCAGTAAGCGACTAGCATATATGGTGGCTAACATACGCAAAAGAGAGCGAGAAGAGAAGGAAAAGCACGATCGAACAACTATGATCAAGA
Source organism: Triticum dicoccoides (assembly GCF_002162155.2). Lineage (NCBI taxonomy): Eukaryota > Viridiplantae > Streptophyta > Magnoliopsida > Poales > Poaceae > Triticum > Triticum dicoccoides. The sequence continues at coordinate 417,826,157 of NC_041392.1, read as the reverse complement.
AGTGATCCTAGAACAACCTACGTCAAGCATAACTCCAACACCGTGTTCACTTCCCGGACTCCGCCGAAAAGAGACCATCACGGTTACACACGCGGTTGATGTATTTTAATTAAGGTCAACTTCAGATTTTCTATAACCGGACATTAACAAATTCCCATCTGCCCATAACCGTGGGCACGGCTTTCGAAAGTTCAAAACCCTACAGGGGAGTCCCAACTTAGCCCATGACAAGCTCTCACGGTCAACGAAGGATATACCTTCTCCCGAGACATTCCGATCAGACTCGGTATCCCGGTTCTACAAGACAACTTCGACAAGTTAAAACAAATCCAGCAACACCGCCCGAATGTGCCGACAAATCCCGATAGGAGCTGCACATATCTCTTTCTCAGGGCACACTCAGATTGTCTAAACTTCCGGTAGGTAGCCCAGAGTTGCCCCTGGTGGCCACCGGCGGCTGACAAATTGGACCAACACTCAGAGGAGCACTGGCCCCGGGGGGTTAAAATAATGATGACCCTTGAGTCTGCAGAACCCAAGGGAAAGAAAAGGCTACGTGGCGAATGGTAAAACCAAGGTTGGGCATTGCTGGAGGAGTTTTATTCAAGGCGAATTGTCAAGGGGTTCCCATTATAACACAACCGCGTAAGGAACGCAAAATCCGGGAACATAACACCGATATGATGGAAACTAGGGCGGCAAGAGTGGAACAAAACACCAGGCATAAGGCCGAGCCTTCCACCCTTTACCAAGTATATAGATGCATTAATTAAATAAGCGATATTGTGATATCCCAACAAGTAAACCTGTTCCAACAAGGAACAATATCTCCATGTTACAACAAGGAACAAACTTCAATCTTCACCTGCAACTAACAACGCTATAAGAGGGGCTGAGCAAAGCGGTAACATAGCCAAACAACGGTTTGCTAGGACAAGGTGGGTTAGAGGCTTGGTTCAACAATATGGGAGGCATGATAAGCAAGTGGTAGGTATCGCAGCATAAGCATAGCAAAAGAGCGAGCAACTAGCAAGCAAAGATAGAAGTGATTTCGAGGGTATGGTCATCTTGCCTGAAATCCCGCAAGGGAGAAGAACGAGTCCACGAAGAAGACAAATGGACGTTGTCGAACGAATCCTCACAACACGACGTTACCGGATTACCGAGAAGTACACCGGAAAGAAAGCAAACAACATAGTAAACAACCACCACATAAGCATGGCACGATGCGCAAACAAGTATTATGCATGTCCAGTTTAATGAGGCATGGCATGGCAAAGTGCACAAACAATCCTACAAATTAAGTGGAGCTCATTATGCAACAGAGTTGCATATTGAAGAAAACACCACATTCAAGTTATTTAGTTCGATCTCGTTTATGTACCCAACAATATTAAATGTTGTTAAACATGGCAAGAGGGTGAAGCAAAGTAAAACTACCTATCTAGTCAAGTTTAAATGAGGCCGGAAGCAACGAACAACAATTCCGGTAAATCCCCATATGCATATATTAGGTTTGGTACTGTTCTGCCCTAAACCATATTTTATAGTTATTAAACATGCAAGATGATGCCACCATGTTAAACTAGGGAAAATTCTACCCCATTTACATATAAAGTTTATTAAATTCGGAGTTACGGTTATTTAGTTATGAATTAAAGCATTTGAACATGGCATAGGAGCAAATTTAAACAAACAACATTTTAAATATTTTAAACATGGATGAAAACGACAAATTATTAAACTAGCTGAAAAACTAAGCAAGTTTCATATTAAGTTTGTTTTAATCCGATGCACGGTTGGGGAGTTATAAAATGCATGATGTTTAGGGGCTATACTATAAAACTGGCAAAACTCTGGGAAATTAGACAAATTCGCAATAGGGAAAAAAATAGTCACGGGCCGAAACTACCTAGCCCAAACAAACACAGGAGAGAGGCTGTGCCCTGCAAACATGGGCCAAGGCCTGGTTCGGTGCTGGGCTGGATGCGGTAGGCGGCTGGGCCGGTCGCTGCAGGCTGAGGAGGCTCGCTGGGCCTTGTGCAAGGAGGCCCAGGCGCGGGCGAGGTGGAGGTCCAGCGGGAGCCGATGCAGGCCGAGGCGAGGCCGGCCCAGGCGAAGTCAACGCAAGCGGGCGAGGCGCTCGATCTGTTGTAGGGGAAGCAGAGGTCGTCGACGACGTGGACTTGCGGCGGCACCGAGCTGCAGCGAGGTCATGGGGGCGCGGGACTTCGATGCGGGGCTCTGGGACGACACGTCGACGGATCCGGGCGTGGGGAAGGAGGCAGGGGCGCGCGGCTCATCTGCTCGTCTCACCGGAGAGAGAATGCAGCGACTGCTGCTGTGGACTGAAGAAAAGAGAGAGAGGTTCAGAGAAGGTTCAGGCGAAGGAAGCAAAGAGAGACGGTGGACAGGGGACTCCGGCGGGCAGGTGATGGTGACGAGGTGCAGCAGCGCCGCTTGCATAGCCTCCTCATGGTCGCGGGGTCCGAGCGAACCAGGGGCACGGGGACGAGGGGCTCCGCGGGCAGGAGCTGCGGCTTCGGAGGCTCCAACCAGCGAGGAGACAGGAGGGAAGTGGGTGGAATTTTTTGGATCTGGCTGGTGTTGTGTGGTTGGCTCGATGTGGACTCCAAGGAGCATTTAGAGAGAGGGTGGCGGCGGAAGAAGTGGATGGATGGGACAACTCTCCTCAAAATTAGGGTTGTTATCTATATATATGTTGTTGGATTAGGTTAGGGGGGCATTCGGTCCGTCCGATCGAAATCGGGTGGTCGAGAATAAATCGGTTAGGGAGTCCAAACAACAAAATGGAGACGTTTTGTAGATGTTTGGGGATGATCCGGATCCAATGGTCCAGGACAATTTCGGACACGCATGCGAGAGGTCTATTGGAACTTGTGGGTTGTGCAGAAGGGCTCGAGCTGAGAGAAGAGAAGAGAGAGAGGCCCGGCGACTATTTCCGGAGGCCGAAAACGTGTGACGTGTGCCCGGCTATAATGCCGCTATAGTTTAACGGTTGGGCTATCAAACGAACTCCGAATGCGATGAAACTTGACAGGCGGTCTATCTACACCATAATAAGACCACACGTCAACTCTCATCCCATTCCGAGAACATTCTCCGGCCACTTATAAAGTACTATTTCGGACATGCCGCGGGCGCGTGCAAGTGTGGTTGGGCTCAGAACGGACAACGGAGAGAACTCGGAGAACCCAGACGAATGCAAGTTTTAAAACATGATGATGCAATGCACATGATGACATGACAAGATGCAACACGCAAGCAAATGACATGGCAACGACGATGAATAACTGGAATACACCTGGCACATCGGTCTCGGGGCGTCAGAGCCTAGCGCCGGACTCTATGTTTGTCTCCTTCCTCTGTCCATTTTTGCGTATACATTATCTGTCTTGTTTTTCTTTCTTTCTTTTATTCTTTCTCTAGGCCTTCAAGGCCAACTTGTGCCTCGCTTGCACATTATAGACGCGCTAGCCGTGCTCATCATACCCGGGGGCTTGTTTCACAGAAGCTTAATTATTTATCTAGGCCTCATGCCCCGCACATGTGTTATACTTCCACATGTACCTTTTTTTGCCATTATGTGCATTGATATGACTTAAGTTTTGGTCAAGCTGGGTTTCCTGGCTCTTGTATTTATGCCCTACGTTCCCGTTAATTCGGCTAGGGCATAAGGGGAGCACCTCTGCGATTGTTACTGCTGGGTCAGCCGGATGTGTACCTCAGTCTGGGTGAAGCCGAAAGCTAGCGTTCTTAAGGGAATATTCGGCCGGTGAACAAAAGATGATTTTTATTTATTTTCCATATGTGCCCCCAGATGTTTTTTCCTGCATTTCCTATCGCAGTCCGGACATGCACTTTAGGGCATGCGTACCTAGGGAAAGGAACCCTTAACGGAACTATTCTCCCTGGAAGATGTTTCTTACTACCCATTTAATATAACACAACAAGTTGGGCACTTGTCTGTTCAAGCACTAATGACCCCTACGCCTGGTCTCCACGCATACCCCGGTTCTTATATAACTGAGCGGGTATTCGGATACACTCCGGACTATCGGGTCTCGAGGTTGAAGCAAAAAGGTCCGCCATGACAAATGATCTACAATCCGGCTAGAAGGCATTATACATGTCACTTTAATTACATAGTCATGTAGACTGACTAAATTCCTCTTCTATACCATCCAACAGGCGGTCTAGCCTACAATCCTTTTGGGAATACTTTGCGGCTAATTCTACTTGCCCATAAACTAAGCTAACGGGAATCTCTTTTCCGTCGGGCCCCACAGGTCCGACCTCGGCCATGTGATTTGGGTTAGCCTTGGTATACCGCGTCTTCACCATGGCCCAGGCTTCCCTGGCACCTTGACGGCAGGCCGATATCTTCCATAATCGGAAGCGCCCCCGTGCTCCCTTGAGCTTCTCCGTAAGCTCTGCAATGCCTTCTGGCAAGGAGACAGATGGCCACAAGGCCTGGGCAACACCTTGCATCACCTGCCGAACTTGTTCGTGCAGTTGTGAGAGCTCGGATAGAAGATCACCCGCAGACCCGGGCATTTCCTCCGTGGGACGACCCGTCAGCATACCTACAGACATAACGCTGTTAGCCGGCTTCTTCGCCGAACTCCTTCAAAAGGATTCGTTCAAGCACTTACTAAAAATGCCGCATCGAAGCCGCTTATTCTCCTTCTCGGAGTCTGCAAGCTGGGCTCGAACGTCTTTCAGTTTCACACTCAGCTTGGTATTGGCGTCTTGGAGATTGTTTTTCTCCCGCCTGACCTCAGTCAGCACGTGTTCGCCAGCCTGTAGCTGTCGCACGACATGCTGGTCCTCCGGATTTTCTCCGGATTCATCTGCAACATCTATTGTTAGATCTGCAGCCACGCCGCACACTATATGGTAACCATCATTCTTTAAAGTAAATGGTACCAGCAGGGGACTTTTTCGGTTCCTTCAATGCGGCAACAGCGGGCCACAGTTGGGTCTTGCATTCCTCCAGCTCTTGTGACAGCCGAGTATTCTTCTCTGTAAGAACCTGCACAATAAAGATGATCCTTAAATCATTTCTGCTAACTGTTTCAAGTCTCAGGGGCTACTGATACATATAATCGTCAAATTTACTTACCCGTACATCCTTTACATACTGATCCATGGCTCTGGCTAGACCATCTTGAGCAGCACGGAGGTACGCCTCTCCAGAATTGAAGGCATCAAATGCCTCTGGTGAGAAACAAGCACGGAGCACGGCCCGGCGGCGCCTATGATTCATGGCGTTTTCCACTTCTGAATTTGTGGCGGATAATCTATCCGCATCCTCTGTAGGAGGATTATCCTGCGCCCGCCCCATATCGGCTTCCGCCTCTATGTCCGGTCTTGGCGCCCGACTAGTGGAAGCATGATTACCAACATCGCCGGACATATTCCGGCGAGCGTTTTTTCTGTTAAAGAAACACGGGTGTCATTACATTTCGAGAAAGATGACAACCACTGAGTGGGGTTTCTGTTATACCTTTGCGCCGGTGTCTCAGTCCTGACCGCCTTCCTTTTTGGCCTGCCCGGCCTCGGTGCCTCTTATTGGCGAGTTGCTGCGGGCTCGGCAGGGCGTCCCGAATGCCTTCCCTGTAAAAACGCCATATGTATATGGTAGGTGAAGTGTCTAAAAGGGGATCATAGTTTTTGGAGTTGGGATTTTTGGTTTTTCTTATGTGCGATGCAGGAAGCAGTCCGGGATAGTCGGCCGTAATGGCCACCATGGCATCATCGCAGCTTAACTGATAGAACTACCGGTCTATCAGCTCCACAAATATGACCGGATCTTCTTCGAGTACGGAGTCGAGGGCCCGGTCAGGGTCCTTTGGTTGTGGGGAGGGGCTACTGACCTCCTTTATGGCTTTTCGCAATTCCTGCCGCAAAACGGCAAGGTGAATACCTACGACAAAGAATGCGGGAAAGAATGGGAGTAAGGAAATATAACTCACCCAGCTTGGAGGATTGTACATGGAGAATCCATCCCGTGGCTTGATGCGGATGAACTCCTCTTCCTCTCCCTTGAACAATTTGGACATAATTTTTGCTGAAGCGGCAGCATTGTCCGGACCCTTACGCCCGCAACGGGTGGCATCATCCGCCCCGTTAAAACACCACAAGGGGTACCCTCGATATTGAAGTGGTTGCACTCCCCGCATTATGCATATTGACATAACTTCGATTACTATCAATCCTGATTGAGCCAGTGCTTTAATCCAGTTCATCAGGTAAAGGACTTCTCCATTGTCTTCCTCCTAGGGGCTCCGTGGGCGCCAACTTCGGCGTTTCTGTAACACCCCGGATGTAATTTACCTTATTTGTATTCCAACACTTGCCGTTTCCGGCACTAAGTTATTTTATTTCCTCGTTGTCGGGTTTTTGTCTCTGTGTGTTTTGTCTTTGTCCTGCATCTCATATCATGTCATCATGTGCATTGCATTTGCATACGCGTTTGTCTCATGTGTCCGAGCATTTTCCCCGTTGTCCGTTTTGCATTCCGGTGCTCCTATGTCCTCCGGTGGTCCTTTCTACCTCTTTTCGTGTGCGGGTGTTAAACGTTTTCGGATTGGACCGAGACTTGTCATGCGGCCTTGGTTTACTACCGGTAGACCGCCTGTCAAGTTTCGTACCATTTGGACTTCGTTTGATACTCCAACGGTTAACCGAGGGACCGAAAAGGCCTCATGTGTGTTGCAGCCCAACACCCCTCCAAAGTGGCCCAAAACCCATCAAAACCCTCTCCATCACCTAGGCCGTTCGATCACGATCGCGTGGCCGCAAACCGCACCTCATTTGGACCTTCCTAGCCTCCTCTACCCCTATATAAAGACCCCCATTTCTAAATCCCGAATCTTCTCTTCCAAACCCTAGAAAAATCCCCTCTCTAGCCGCCGGACAATGTCCGTTCCGGCCAGACTTTTCGCTGCCTCCGCCCTCATCCAATAAGGATGCGCCACGCCGCCTGGGGAGAGCCCCACTTTGCCGCCGCTGAGCGGGCCGGCCAGGCCCAGCTCGGGCCCTCTCGCCGCCGACCGGGCCAGCGGCCGCGACTCTCCTCCGCCCGCGCCCGCGCCTCTCCT
>NC_041392.1:417795631-417818342 GCF_002162155.2 Triticum dicoccoides | reverse complement strand
CGCTCTGGCGACCGCGCCCGCGCCGCCCCTGCCGCCCGACGCCGTCAAGCCTCGCCGAGCCGCCAAATCTGGCGACCCGCAGCTCCAGCGAGCTCCCTCCCGCTTCGGCCGCCGCGTCCCCATCACCGGTGAACAGGAACTCCGGCCATCCTCAAAACGCGTGCGATCTGGATCTCAGATCCAAAATCTCAGGGTTGACTTTTTCGTCCCTAACCCTAATATTTTTGCATACTTTGACGCATCATAACTTCCTCATCGTGGCTCCGATCGTGCGTGTAGCATATCAAAATGTTTGTCTCGATGAGTACATCATTTCATCTCATTGCATCATTTTCATTTGATCTCATCTTGATGCCCGAAATGCTATTGGAAGAGGGCTATGTGATGATAATTTCAGATCTGTTTTAGCAAATGCACTTATGTCATTTTTGCCATGATTAATGTGTGCATGCTATGATCCTGAGCTCTACATGTGTTTTGAAGAATGCCATGCCATCTTTACAGGGGTGTATGCCATGTATTTTTGTGATCTTTGTGGTGACTAGCACAAGCATGCAAAGTAGCTTACTCAATGATGCTGATTTCAGGGACTTAGAATGTCACTAAGTCCTTGCCCTGTCATTATTTTTATGCCATATGTTCATGTTGTTTCCTAGTGATCCGTGCCTCTTTTGAGCATGATCGTTAAGGATGTTTTGTAGATAATGTTGTTATCTATCCATCCATGTCTTTGTTTGAAATTATGGAGCACCCTAGCTTGAGGCAATCGAGCTCTACTTTTGCTATAAAATGTTTCTGGCAGATTGTTAACATGTTTAGCGATTTTGCCGAGCTTGTTGTTGTTGATCCGTGCATGCTATATTGTTTTTTCTTGCCATGTCTACTTCTATGCCATGTCTATTTGCTGGGTCTATGCTTATTTTGTCATGCAATGCCTCGTAGTGAGTGCATCGAGCTCGTAAACATGCCTACTTGCTAACTGTTTTGCATGCTCCAGTTTTTCACAAAGTCTGAATCTGTTTATGTTTTTGCTATGTTCACATGCTTGCAATTGTATTTTCTGATCCCTTTTGGCTCATGGTCACTAAGGACTTTTGTTATATTCTTTGAGTATCTTCATGCCATGCCTTGCTTTGCCATGATATGTTCCTGTAGCTTGTAGGTTTCGTGCTCTAAACATTGCTTCCTGATGATAAATTCCTGACATGCTGTTAATTTCACTAAGTCTGAAACCTGTTATCATTTGCACTTTTGCCATGCTTGTTTGAATCTATTAGTGAGCGAATTAGCCATAGCTCAATGTTCATCTTTTGTCAAGAATCTTGAGTGGATCCCTGCCATGTATTTTGTTGCTGTGTTTGAGTGCAGTAGCTTCATTATCTTGATGCATTTAGATGGCTATTTGCTGTTTATCTCAGACCGGTGCCATATTTGTTTTGCTTGCCATTTCCAAACCGTGCATCCGATTCCGGTGATCTTTATATCGATTTCAACTGAAATCAACTCCTCTTTCCAGTGGAACTCTTGGATTTCCATGTTGAAGCCAGGTTCATTCATTCCTTTCCAAATCTTGCATATGCATCACATACCGCATCCCGCATATCATACCATGTTTGCATCATGTTGCTTGAGCATTGCACGTGGTTGATTGTGTTCCCTTTTGCTTGTTGTTCTTGTTTGGGTAGAGCCGGGAGACGAGTACGTGAATGAGGAGCCCGTTGAGTACGTTTACGAGGATCAAGGCAACTCTGAGAACTTTGCAGGCAAGATGACCATACCCTCGAAATCACTTCTATCTTTGCTTGCTAGATGCTCACTCTTTTTCTATGCCTATGCTACGATACCTACCACTTGATTATCATGCCTCCCAATTGCTATGACAAACCTCTAACACACCTTGTCCTAGCAAACCATTGTTTGGCTATGTTACCACTTTGCTCAGCCCCTCTTATAGCTTTGCTAGTTGCAGGTGAAGATTGGAGATCGTTCCTTGTTGGAACATTGTTTATTGTTGGGATATCACCATATTATCTTGTTTATCTTAATGCACCTATATACTTGGTAAAGGGTGGAAGGCTCGGCCTTATGCCTAGTGTTTTGTTCCACTCTTTCCACCCTAGTTTCCGTCATATTGGTGTTATGTTCCTGGATTTTGCGTTCCTTACACGGTTGGGTTATAATGGGAATCCCTTGACAGTTCGCTTTGAATAATACTCCTCAAGCAATGTCCAACCTTGGTTTTCCCATTCGCCACCTAGCCTCTTTTTCCCTTGGGTTTCCGGAGCCCAAGGGTCATCTTTATTAAACCCCCCCGGGCCAGTGCTCCTCTGAGTGTTGGTCCAAAACTAGAGCCCCTTGCAGCGCCACCTCGGGGAAACTCAAGGGCTGGTTTTAGTTGTACGGATTGCTTATCCGGTGTGACCTGAGAACGAGATATGTGCAGCTCCTATTGGGATTTGTCGGCACATTCGGGTGGTGTTGCTGGACTTGTTTTACCATTGTCGAGGATGTCTTGTAACCAGGATGCCGAGTCTGATCGGATTGTCTTGGGAGAAGGAATATCCTTCGTTGATCGTGAGAGCTTGTGATGGGCTAAGTTGGGACTCCCCTGCAGGGATTTGAACTTTTGAAAGCCGTGCCTGCGATTATGGGAAAATGGGAATTTGTTAATGTCCGGTTGTAGAAGACTTGAACTTAACTTAATTAAAATGCACCAACCACGTGTGTAACCGTGTTGGTCTCTTCTCGGTGGAGTCCGGGAAGTGAACACGGTGTTGGAGTAATGTTTGGCGTAGGTTGTTCTAGGATCACTTCTTGATCATAGTTCATCGATCGTGCCTTTGCCTTCTCTTCTTGCTCTCATTTGCGTATGTTAGCCACCATATATGCTAGTCGCTTGCTACAGCTCCACATCATACCTTTACCTTACCTAAAAGCTTAAATAGTCTTGATCGCGAGGGTGTGAGATTGCTGAGTCCCCGTGACTCACAGATTACTTCCAAAACCAGATGCAGGGACCGATGATGCTATTCCAGGTGATGCGATTGAGCTCAAGTGGGAGTTCGATGAGGACTCTCGTCGTTACTACGTGTCTTTCCCAAATGATCAGTAGTGGTGCCCAGTTGGGGCGATCGGGGACTTTGTCGCATTTGGGGGTTGATCTTTATTTTGGTTCCGTAGTCGGACCTTGAGTGTATTAGATGAATGTAATGACTTATTTATGTATTTGTGTGACGTGGCGAGTGTAAGCCAAGTATGTACCTTTCCCTTTATTTATTTACATGGGTTGTTGTGAAGATTACCTCACTTGCGACATTGCTTTGAATGCGGTTATGCCTCTAAGTCGTGCTTCGACACGTGGGAGATATAGCCGCATTAAGGGCATTATAGTTTCTTCAGAGGGGCATTGCTGAACTCAGGAAGACCCCGCCGAACAGGGTCCGGAAGGGGAACATCCTCCATATAAAACCATTCCGAAGGCCAGTCTTCGGACGACTTCTTTGGGGTACCAGACAAGTATCCGGTTCCGGCGAAAGTGACCCCCTCTGTGTGTGAGGGACGAGGCAAAATAGCCTTTTCCACAACTCGAAATGAGCCTCGCAGCCCAGGAACAACTCGCAAAGAGAAACATAGCCGGCGATGTGTAAAATGGAGGCAGGGGTGAAATTGTGTAATTGGAGGCCGTAGAACTCCAGGAGCCCGCGGAGGAACAGATGAATTGGAAATCCGAGTCCCCTTAATAAATAAGGAACAAGGCAGACCCGCTCCCCTGTAGAGGGACTGGGGAAGCTCTCCGCTTGCTCCCCGCCATTGTAGGTGGCAAGCCTGGCTCGAACGGGCACCATGTATGCTGGAGTGAGAAATCCCTTAGTCTGCAGTTCGATTAATCGACTGTGTGGGACTAAACACCTCTCCCAATCACCGGACTTAGGGCTACGAGGGCAGGAGGAGGAGCTGCGGAGGTCGGCCGTGCTGGAATGGATCTTTCCGGAGCATGCTCTGATGGATTCTTGCTGGGGAGGATGGTATGGATCGGATCTGAGAATCCCCATCCTTTTAATAGACAATTTATTTATCTGGCTAGGGGGGCGAATGTAAAAACGCCCTGATGCCTCGTATTCATTCGACACGTGGGAGATAGCCCTTATTGGGCACAGAAGCCAAGAGGTCCAAACATTTATGGGATCGGACACTGCTTAACAAACGTTCGAAAATTTGGAGAAGAACCCGCCTTGCAATACCGAAGACAACACTGCATGCCGGACTCGTCGTCATTGAAGCCTGGTTCGGGGGCTACTGAGGGAGTCCTGGATTATGGGGTCTCCGAACAGCCGGATTATATCCTTTGGTCGGACTGTTGGACTACGAAGATACAAGATTGAAGACTTCGTCCCGTGTCCGGATGGGACTCTACTTGGAGTGGAAGGCAAGCTAGGCAATACGGATATGTATATCTCCTTCTTTGTAACCGACCTTGTGTAACCCTAGCCCCCTCCAGTGTCTATATAAACCGGAGGGTTTTAGTCCGTATGACAATGGACAATCATACCATAGGCTAGCTTCTAGGGTTTAGCCTCTCCGATCTCGTGGTAGATCAACTCTTGTAATACTCATATTGTCAAGAATAAATCAAGCAGGATGTAGGGTTTGACCTCCATCGAGAGGGCCCGGACCTGGGTAAAACATCGTGTCCCCTGCCTCCTGTTACCATCCGCCTTTGATGCACAGTTCGGGACCCCCTACCCGAGATCCGCCGATTTTGACACCGACAAGCATGCTCATCTAAAGATTTCCCATCAACTAGGCTAGTTGGGGTTTCAGCACGAGCGCATAAGGATCTAAGATGATCCAAGCAGAACACTTTAAGTGGATCCATATCAATAGACTTTTAGCAAGCAAAGATGCAAGCAAATAGAAGGCACATGGAAACACAAACAAAGATACATACGGAAAGAAGGTGAACGGAAAAGAGGGCGAATAAAACGGCAAGGGTGAAGTGGGGGAGAGGAAAACGAGAGGAAAATGGCGAATAATGTAATGCGAGGGATAAGAGTTTGTGATGGGTACTTGGTATGTCTTGAGTTGTGCGTAGACGGCACCAAAGATGACTAGATGCTAGGAGATCAAGTCTTGACTTGACTTGGTGCAACCTCCCCGGCAACGACGCCAGAAATCCTTCTTGCTACCTGTTGATCATGCGTTGGTTTTCCCTTGAAGAGGAAAGGGTGATGCAGCAAAGTAGGGTAAGTATTTCCCTCAGTTTTGAGAACCAATATATCAATCCAGTAGGAGGTAACACGCAAGTCGCCTAGTACCTGCACAAACAAACAAGAACCTCGAAACCAACACGATAAAGGGGTTGTCAATCCCTTCACGGTCACTTACGAAAGTGAGATCTGATAGAGATAATAAGATAAATATTTTTGGTATTTTTGTGGTATAGATTGGAAAGTAAAGATTGCAAAATAGATGGTAATAGAAATAGCAAGTTGATATGAAAATAATATGGTGGAAGATAGACCCGGGGGCCATAGGTTTCACTAGTGGCTTCTCTCAAGATAGGAAATTCTACGGTGGGTGAACAAATTATTGTCGAGCAATTGATAGAAAAGCAAATAATTATGAGAATATCTAGGCATGATCATGTATATAGGCATCACATCCATGACAAGTAGACCGAAATGATTCTGCATCTACTACTATTACTCCACACATCGACCGATATCCAGCTTGCATCTAGAGTATTAAGTTCATAAGAACAGAGTAACGCATTAGGGAAGATGACATGATGTAGATGGATAAACTAAGCAATATGATATAAACCCCATCTTTTTTATCCTCGATGGCAACAATACAATACGTGCCTCGCTGCCCCTGCTGTCATTGGGAAAGGACACCGCAATATTGAACCCAAAGCTAAGCACTTCTCCCATTGCAAGAAAGATCAATCTAGTAGGCCAAACCAAACTAATAATTCGAAGAGACTTGCAAAGATATTTAAATCATGCATAAGAGATTACAGAGAAGAATCAAATATTGTTCATAGATAATCTTGGTCATAAACCCACAATTCATCGGATCTCGACAAACACACCGCAAGAAGAATTACATCGAATAGATCTCCAAGAGAATCGAGGAGAACTTTGTATTGAGATCCAAAGAGAGAGAAGAAGCCATCTAGCTAATAACTATGGACCTGAAGTTCTGTGGTAAACTACTCACACATCATCGGAGAGGCTATGGTGTTGATTTAGAAGCCCTCCATGATCGATTCCCCCTCCGACGGAGCACCGGAAAAGGCCCCAAGATGGGATCTCACCGATACAGAAGGTTGCGGCGGCGGAAATGGGGTTTCGTGGTGCTCTCGGATGTTTTCAGGGTATATGGGTATATATAGGAGGGAGAAGTACGTCGATGGAGCTGCGAGGGGCCCACGAGGGTGGGGGCGCGCCTACCCCCCTGGGCGCGCCCTCCTGCCGTGTGGCCTCCTCGCTTCTTTCTTGACATCCACTCCAAGTCTCCTAGATCATGTTTGTTCCAAAAATAGCTCTCCGAAGGTTTCATTCCGTTTGGATTCCGTTTGATATTCCTTTTCTGCGAAACACTAAAATAGGCAAAAAAACAACAATTTGCACTGGGCCTTTGGTTAGGAGGTTAGTCCAAAAAATAATATAAAAAGGTATATTAAAGCCCATTAAACATCCAAAATAGATAATATAATAGCGTGGAACAATAAAAAATTATAGATATGTTGGAGACGTATCACACCTTCCATAGTACCACCAGCTGCACGAGTTACTCATTGGTCAACTCAGCTAGCAACATGTTTCCAAGCTCCCTTGCCACCTGACACTACTTCCGAAGCACTCTTGACACAAGACGAGTTGGCAAGATCAGATGAACTTTGTGAGCTTCAACAGCAAGAAGGTAGTTGCTGGAGTCAAGTTACAGTTGCATGCTTCTTTATATGTAGTCTCACAGTTTAATGTACACTAACACTTCCGATGTTCGTTGTTGGACTAGCACCTAGGCGCAAGAGGAAAGAAACATCAGGGATAATGCTCGATAGGTTAACTAAATATAGAGCAGGAAGAATGGAGATCCGTTTTGAGGCAGGTTTAAAAAAGCCACGTGATGCTACAAAGTCAGCCAAGTTAGTATCAGAGGCAGCGGTTGCCGTTAGGTGTCATGTACGTATCCTCCCAACATGGATTCAGTACAGGAATGACAAAGACGAAACCCAGATCAACACCTTCCTCGACCATTTATCTGTAAGTATGGTTATGTATGGAAACTAGTAATATCATCTTGCTCTGTCCCATACTTTGTAGGTTGCTGATAATGAGACTCCCATAATTTTCAACAGATGAGGTTCAAGTTGGATAGCCAAGATGATGCAACCAGACAAGCTTGCACCCATGTTTTCAAGTCCGCTCTACGACAGTATCGACATAACTTGAGGAAAACTCACTTTGAAGGCAAGGCTAATAGTGAACTTGCCCAAACATCTCCAATGGAAAACATATCGGATGAAGAATGGAGAGGCCTCGTTAAACACTAGTCTGATCCAAAGTATCAGGTACATTATATATATGTGATCAGATCACATGTTGAAGTCCTATTTACGCATGTGCCTCACAAATCTATCTTCTTGTAGGTGAACTGTTCAAAGAACAAGGCCAACCGTACGAAAGTGAAATTCCAACAGACGACATGATCTCGTAGCTATATTGCACACTACGAGGCTCTTGTAATTAGCTGTTGTTTCACTCTTTTCGCTGTACCATATTATCAGATCAATATTGACTTGTTCCAAATGCAGAGGAAAGCCCCGCAAGGACCAAAAAGTACCTGAACCAAATGTTGTGGAAATCTTCAAGGACTGTCACACCAGCAAGACGAAGGGAATGACTACACCAGTCAAAGCCGCTGTTGTAAGTCCTTAATCCTCATGCCTTTTAACTACTACATACTCTGACTTGTGCATTGAACTGCATGGTTTGCAACCAATGTCTATTACTCTTTTCAGTTTTATACACAATTGTCTTAGCGTATCATTGCACCTTACAAGGTTTAAAAGAGAGGAGTGATGTTCCTTTTATCTAGATCTGTAATCTAGTTCTGTGCTGGACTTGCCCATACAACATTACAATTGCATGTTTGTCTATTCTTAGATGTTTTGTGATATGAATGATGTCATACTATGCTTACCGTATTATAAACTTTGTCTCTTTATCCTTAGCTGTCAATACAATGTGAATAAATAGACAATACATTAGCCATGGTACATGGTCATATGTTTGGAACCTGGTTTTATTATGTACTTTGCAGTAAAATACAACTAATATTTTACATGGGTTCACCAAAATAAGTTCTGTATATAGACCAAAGCTATTTTGTTTGGTTTTGCTACCTCCTTAATATCTTCTGTTCTGGTACTACTAATGTAAAAGCTCAACTTTCTAGCAAGCTATGGAAAAATTGGTGGAACCTCCACCTTCTGAAGGTGACGAGGCAACTATAACCGCAATGTCATCTCTTGCTGCAGTGGGTCAGTACCTGTCCACTAACAATGCCAAAAGCATGTTCTTGCGTAATACTGGGTTGGTTGTTAAGGAAATATCATCCAAACTGCCACATGATCAAGATATGCAAGCTCAAAACAATGTTATATCTGCGCTCCAGACACAAGTCCATTCCCTAACAAAGACCCTTTGTGAAACAAGGACAACCATTGTTTGATGTCGTCAAGATATGCATGGTTTTGAAACCAGACTATCAGACATTTGCTATGTTGTTCAGGAGACTAGGAGAAATGAAGGAGAAGGTTATGGTGCTCCATCGGACAATACAACATGAAAACATAATAGTCAGGTCAAATGAACTGAGCTTCTGAACATCTGGTGGTGCATTTATCTGCTAGACCGTTAACTTTTATGCCAACCTTCCTTTTGTTTTATGGTGGTAATTTGTTTTGTTGCGATACAAAATTTGTTCTTAACGTGCAGGCACCGGCTGAAGAAAATAGCAAGCCATTTTTGTATAGTGTAGGTTCTTCCCTATTTGCGATCTTTGATGCCCAATGGATGTAATCTATGCAATCACCTTAATAGCCTATTGTTAGTTTCGGGCTTATTTATTTCCTAGTCTTCTTTCTCCTTGGTTTGCTAGTGGCCGCTAAGGGAGTCCTGGACTAAGGGGTCCTCGGGCGTCCGGCTTGCTACCCATGGGCCGGACTGATGGGCTGTGAAGAACACGAAGATCGAAGACTGCACCCGTGTCCGGATGGGACTCTCCTTGGCGTGGAAGGCAAGCTTGGTGACCAAATATGTAGATTCCTTTCTTTGTAACTGACCTTGTGTAACCCTAGATCCTCCCGGTGTCTATATAAACCGGAGGACTTAGTCCGGAGTAGGGAGATATTCATTACCATAGCCATACAAGCTAGGCCTCTAGGGTTTTGCCATTACGATCTCGCGGTAGATCAACTCTTGTAATAATCATATTCATCAATATCAATCAAGCAGGACGTAGGGTATTACCTCCATAGAGAGGGCCCGAACCTGGGTAAACATCGTGTCCCCTATCTCCTGTTACCATTGACCTTAGACGCATAGTTCGAGACCCCCTACCCGAGATCCGTCGGTTTTGACACCGACATTGGTGCTTTCATTGAGAGTTCAACTATGCCGTCCCCAAAAGGTTCGATGGCCCCTTCAATCATCAACAACGATGCTGTCCAAGGTGAGACCTTCCTCCCTGGACAGATCTTCGTGTTCGGCGGCTTCGCACTGCGGGCCAACTCGCTTGGCCATCTGGAGCAGATCGATAGCTACACCCCTGGCCACCAGGTTAGATTTGGGAGCTTGAACTACGTTGCGGACATCCATGGAGACTTGATCTTCGCCGGATTCGAGACCACGGCAACCACTCCTGGTCATCTCGATGGACATGTCCTAAATCTGTCATCGGACCACATCCAGGAGATAGCTCCTGTAACCGCTCTGGCCTTAGATCCGAAGCATACTGTGCCGTCCAAGGACCGGAGGCTCAACCCCACCATGGAGGCCACAAACTCCCTGGGATTGGAGACGCACATGGACTTAACCTCACACGATATCTGTGTCAGCGAAACTTCAGACTCGTTTCCGGCAATGAATTCCGAACCATGTGAGTCCGCGAATGCCGAACTTGATCGTTTATCGATCTTCGAATTCAGCGCCGCAGACATCTTCCAGCACTTGCCTTTGGGCGATGTGCTAAACTCATTAAAAAATCTATCCTTAGCGGGGGATTCACAGCCGAACTATATCCGGTTCGAACTAGAAGCTGATGACAGGGAATTTCGCTCCCCACCCGCCACCCACTTCATAGCCACTGTCGAAGACTTAACTAACATGCTTGATTACGGCTCTGACGACATCGAAGGTATGGACGACGATGCCGGAGAAGAAGAGGCTCAGGACCCGCCGTTCACCAGACGCTGGATGGCCACTTCCTCGTATGATGTATACATGGTGGATGCACCAAAGGAGAATAGTGGCGATGACAAAGAAGATCCAGTTGAGGATAAACCTCCTGCGATATAATCAAAACGCCGGCGTCAGCGGTGCCGCTCTAAGTCATGCTGCAGTAAAGATAGCAACACTGGCACAGGAGAAGATAACACCCCGGAAGGTGCCGAAGACAATGAAGACCCTGTTGACGCAGCTACCGAACATGATGAACGGGAAGATGGGCAGGTTAGCCCTGGTAAACAGGCCACGCAGGAGGACTCGGAGGATAGTAATTATCTTCCGCTCTCCGAGGATGAGGCAAGCCTCGGCACCGAGGATTTCATCGTGCCTGAGGAACCTCTCGAGAAGGAGCGCTTCAAGCGCCAGCTAATAGCCACTGCAAGGAGCCTGAAAAAGAAGCAGCAGCAGCTTCAAGCTGACCAAGATCTTCTCAATGATAAATGGACTGACGTCCTAGCAGCCGAAGAATACGGCCTCAAGTGCCCGGCCAAAAGCTACATGAAGCGCAAATTACTACCTCAGTTCGACGACAAGGCGCCGGAACACATACCACCATCGCGCAATGCGGCTGACCGACCACCACGTGGCCGGGACAAAGCGGCAACTCAAGATGAACACCAGCCCGCCCACCTCATCATAGAGGCAGAGGTAAATCAGCTCACGGTCATACATATGACCTTCGACATGACTTGAACAATAAAGCAGAACATACCAGATCGATCTATGGATCGCGAGGACGTGCCCTGACATGCGACGACGGCTATTTGTTCGGACATGACAAACCTAGTCATGCACAGGCTTAAAGCCGCAGACGGACCCCATCAGAGCTACGTCATGATACAGCCCAATATAGAGGTGCCGCACACCCTCATTGCTTCACCGACGAAGTCATGGAACATGAATTCCTAGAGGGGTTTAAACCCGTGAATATAGAATCATATGATGTCACCATAGACCCCGCGATATGGATCAAAGACTTCATCCTCCACATTCATATGGCCCACGGCGATGACCTTCATGCCATTAAATACCTCCCCTTGAAACTCAAAGGACCAGCACGGTACTGGTTGAACAGCCTGCCCGAAAACTCCATCGGCAGCTGGGAGGACTTAGAAGAAGCCTTCCTTGATAACTTCCAAGGTACATACGTTCGACCTCCGAACGCCGATGACTTAAGCCATATAGGTCAACAGTCCGAGAGTCCGCCAGGAAATTCTGGACCAAGTTCCTAACTAAAAAGAACGAGATAGTAGACTATCCGGATGCCGAAGCCCTAGCGGCCTTTAAACACACCATCCACGACGAATGGCTCGCCCGCCACCTTGGCCAAGAGAATCCAAAGTCCATGGTGGCCTCACGGCACTCATGACCCGCTTTTTCATGGGCGAGGATAGTTGGCTGGCCCGTAGCAAAAACAATGCAAGCGCCGCCGGCACCTCTGAAGCTAAAAATAACAACGACAAGTCTCGACGCAACAGCTGCAAACATTGAAATAACAATGAAAACACTGAGGATACGGCGGTCAATGCTGGATTTAGTGGCTCTAAGCCCGATCAGCGGAAGAAGCCGTTCAAAAAGAACAATTCGGGCCCATCTAGCCTGGACCGCATACTCGATCGTCCGTGCCAGATTCATGGCACCCAGACAAACCACCCAATCATACCAATAGAGATTGTTGGGTTTTTAAACAGGCCGGCAAGTTAAATGCCGATAACAAGGATAAGGGATCGCAAAGCAAAGACGATGACGAGGAGCCACGGCCGCCGAACACAGGGGGACAGAAGAAGTTCCCTCCTCAGGTCAAAATGGTAAACATGATATATGCTACCCACATCCCCAAGAGGGAGCGCAAGCGTGCGCTTACGGGCGTCTACGCGATAGAGCCAGTCGCCCCAAAATTTAATCCATGGTCGTCATGCCCGATCACTTTTGATCGCCGGGATCATCCGACCAGTATCAGTCATGGCGGTTCAGCCGCACTGGTCCTGGACCCAATAATTGATGGGTTCCGCCTGACGCGAGTCCCGATGGATGGTGGCAGCCGCCTCAACTTGCTCTATCAAGATATAGTGTGAAAAATGGGCATTCATCCATCATGGATCAAACCCACAAAGACTACCTTGAAAGGAGTCATACCAGGTGTAGAGGCCCGCTGTACGGGCTCAATCACGCTCGAGGTTGTCTTCGGATCTCCGGACAATTTCCGAAGCGAGGAGTTAATCTTCGACATAGTCCCCTTTCGCAACGGCTATCACGCACTGCTCGGACGGACCGCATTCGCCCGATTCAGTGCAGTGCCACACTATGCTTATCTCAAGCTCAAGATGCCCGGTCCACGTGGCGTCATAACAGTCAATGGAAATACGAAACGCTCCCTCCGCACAGAAGAGCACACAGCTGCCTTAGCAGCAAAAATACAGAGCGGCCAACCTTAATTCAGCTGCCGAGCCCACGAACACCGTCAAGAGGGTCCAAACTACCCTGCAGCAGGACAACTCGGCTCGTCAGGAGCTAGACTAGCAACTCGGCCTCCGTCTCAGCCCTGGTCAAGTAGTGGCATTCACACCACACGTACATAACTACGCACTCAAAATTCCATGGGCATCAACGGAGGCATAGCTAGTTTGTGATCCATAGTACGGCTCAATCGACACCGGATACACACATACTTTCACTTTTATTAGTTTCCTTTTCAGGTTTCAATCCTGCAGGACCCATCGGATGGCAAGATCACCGGTCCTCTTGAAGGATAAACACACCAAGGCAACAAGAAGCATTGATGTACTGGGGAATCTTTAGGTGGTTTATTTAACGATCGCTTTACCTATTTTTTCAGGACCCACACGCAACTCTCCCTTGGTTAAGGCATATTAACCAGCCTCCTGCTTATTGCACTACTTGTATAAACACGCTTTAATGCACCAATGAAATTATAATAAGAATAGTTTGCGGCTCAAATTGTATGGCCCTAGATTATCACTTGTTCTAATTTTTCTTCCTTTTTTCTTTTCTTTTCTCGTAAACCCTATCAGGTAGCACCCGTACACTTTGGTACGTTCAATGTTTGCCAGGGGCTTCATAGCACCCCACACTATGGCAACAAAAGTCTGAACAGTTTTTATAAGTATAGTTCGGCACCCCGAATTTAGCATTATATGCATTGTCTCCGAATCATGTCTTTGGTCAATAGTTGGGTTGCCCGGCTCCTGTCCTTGCTACCTTACGTTCCGCTATATCGGCTAAGGTAGTAAAGGGAGAACTCTGCGATTGTGCCTTGGTTTATCCAAAGGAGCACCTCAGTAGAGAAAGCCGAAAACTAACTGTCATGATGCAGCGAGAGCCGGTCAGCTATTCGGAGATTGCAAACCATTGGAGATTTCTTCCGCATTATGCGAAGGATCGGTACTTCCCGATTAGACGCTTATAGCACTGTGGTTCGGATACCAGGGGTTGCGCCCATGTTTTTATTGTCAAACTCCTATGGCTAAGTGAGGGCGTTAAAGCCACATAGTCTGATTGCCTGGTTCATTGCGCTAAACAACTCCTTCGAGGACCATATAATTGGATCAAGATTTTTTATATTCCATCCCGAACACCTCCATACTACCTACATGGGGGCAGAAGCCGACGACTGGTTAACCCTCAGATTTCATACAACATGGCTGCACAGGAGGTAAAATTTAAAAACATAACAAGCATTATATCACAAACCCACTTTGTTCTATCATACAAAGTAGAAGGAACTTGAATACATTCATTCAAAGATAATATCCTGCGAACACTAAGTTGCTACAATGCGAGACCCCTCTAGGACATCTGCAAAATAGCGCTCGGATGTGCGGAGCTCCTTGCCCTCCGGCGGCCCCTTGGTCAGCTCGACGGCGTCCATCTTCGCCCACCACATCTTGCAGCGGGCGAAGGCCATGCACGCACCTTCAATGTAGGCCGATCACTTGACGACGTCCAGCCGAGGACATGCGTTCACCAGCCGCTTCACAAGTATGAAGTAGCTTCCGGGCATAGCTTCGGCTGGCCACAGCCGGATTATCAAATTCTTCATGGCTAGTTCGGCCACCCTATGCAACTCCACCAGCTTTTTCAGCTGATCGGTGAAGGGCACGAGATGCTCTGGCGCAAGATACTGCGACCAGAACAATTTCTCCATGGAGCTCCCTTCTTCTGCTTGGAAGAACTCTGAGGCATCGGACACATTGCACAGCAGATCTGCAAAGGCTCCTGGAGAACTCCGAATCTGGGTTAGTAAGAAATACTTCTCTTTATATATTTGCTTTGCATACTAAACGCCTTACCCTCCGTGATCTTCCTGGCCTCTTGGATCTCCTGGAGGGCACCCTGGGCTTCAACCCGGGCCACTTTCGTGCTTTGACGAGCCTTGGAGAGTTCGGTCTCTCGAGCCGAAACATCGCCCTCTAGGGTCTCATACTTCTTCACCGCGTCCTGGAGCTCTTGCTGGACCTCGTTCAGCTGGGCCTTCAGCTTCTTGCGAGCGGCCTGCTCCTTGACGGCTTTCTCCTCGGCTTCGGCCAGGGCCGTTTTCAGGGCATAGACCTCGGTCATTGCCCCTACACCTATAATGACACTATGGTCAGTATACATCATTTACTTTTTTCGAATACATAACGGGTTATCACATACCTTGTTTTTCTTGGAGCTGCCTCCTCACCTGGACGAGCTCCTCCTCGGCCTGCTCCAGTCTCCGCTTCAGTTTGGAGACCTCGGCAGGATGTTAGGCTGCGGCCAACATCGACGCCTTCATATTCATTTCAAACAATTTAGTTAGTTTCCTGCAATAAAGGATTGATCCTCTGTCCGGCTTCTCTTTCCGAACACCAGACAGTGTCTCAGGGGCTACTATCTATATTGGGATTTTCTCTTTGTGCGTCGCTTACCTCAAAACCTGTCAACAGGCTGCTGCAGGCTTCGGTTAGTCCGCTCTTGGCGGACTGAACCCTTTCAATTACCGTGCTCATAAGAACACGATGCTCATCCACAATGGAAGCGCCTCGTAGCGCTTACAACAGATTATCCAGTGCGCCTGGTTGGACAGGGGTCCCCGATGGAATAGGCATACCCCCTTCTTTCGAAGGAGGTTGTGTGCCAGATTCTGGAGCCGCATCGGTCTCCAGAATCGAGTCCGGCTGAGGTCCGAACTGAATATGGCCCTCCTCAGCACCAGTCTCCATGGGGATCGGCTCCCCCTGGTGTCCGGCGACAGAGGCATCTCCGTCTGGCACCTCCTAAGCCTCTCCCCAGCCTGGGAAAGTCCTTCAGGACAGCACCTCCACGTCTTCCTAGGCCTCAGGGGAGTGAGCGACCGGCGGGGACTCACTGGCCATCGCCTTTGAATCCAATGAACCTCCTGACGAGGATCGCTGGGGGCGGTCGTGGGCCGGACTGTAATAACATAACCAATCATGTCAATACAATGAGGAGGAGAGACTTAGTTTATGGGCAGATACGAGTCTTAGCACTTACGATGCAGCCCGAGGCTTAGTGCGGGGGCATTGCTCCGGACTGCTTTCGACGTCCCATGCGGAGCTGCCCACGAGTGGGCCTTTCGCCTTCTTGGGCACCTCCGCCTCCAGAATTATGGAGGCCGCCCTCTTCTTCCTCCCCACATCGGGGGGAGAATCGCTTTCCTCCTCCTCCTCATCGTCGTCATCTTCGACGACAGAGGAGCGGGTCTTGTCTTCGGACGCCGCGTCCGAAGCGCCCTTGCGGAGGGGGCCACTCCGGACCCCCTTGGCCTTCCCCCGGGCCTTCTTCTCCGGCGCCTTATAGGGCGCCGGATCCAGCATCTTCGCTAAACGCGGGATGACTGGTTCTTCAGGCAGCGGAGCCGGACACCAGATCTGCTTCGCCCTGTCCATCCAGTTCTGAAGAAGCAATGATAATAAAAGCTTAGATATCATCCTCGAAACGAGCAAGTAGGGGATGTGTTAAAGATAACATACCTTGTTGGGGAGGTGGTTAATGTCGTGCTCGCGGTCCGAATCTGTGGCCGGCGGTATCTCGTTGCCCTTGAAGAGCAACTTCCAGGCATCTTTGTGAGTTGTTTCGAAGAGCCTCTCTAGGGTATGGTGCTTCTTCGGATTGAACTCCCATAGAGGGCGGCTTCGGCTATGGCAGGGGAGGATCCGGCACACTAGCATTACATGTATTACGTCGACGAGCTTGATGTCTTTATCCACCATGCTTTGGATGCACATTTGCAGCGCTATCAGCTCGTCTGACAAACACCAGTTCGGGCTCTTCTCGACCCAGGAGGTGAGTCGCATGGGAGCGCCGGAGTTGAATTTGGCAGCCGCGGTCCAGGTGGCATCGCGGGGTTCTGTGATGTAGAACCATTGTTTCTGCCATTCCTTGACAGTCTCCACAAAAGTGCCTTTTGTCCAGGAGATATTGGTTAGCTTGCTCACCATGGCGCCTCCGCACTCCGCATTCTGGCCATCCACCACCCTCGGCTTCACATTGAAGATTTTGAGCCACAGCCCAAAGTGGAGTTGGATGCGGAGGAAGGCCTCACACACGACGATGAACACTGAGAGATTGAGGAAGGAGTTCAGGGATAGGTCATGGAAGTCTATCCCGTAATAGAACATCAGTCCGCAGATGAAAGGGTGGAGTGGAAACCCTAGCCCGTGGAGGAAATGAGGATGAATACTACCCTCTCGCTGGGCTTCGGTATGGGGACGATTTGTCCCTTGGCTGGAAGGCGGTGGGCGATTTCCTTCGCTAGGTACCCGGCCGCCCGAAGCTCGGCAATGTCCTTCTCCTTGACGGAGGAGGCCATCCACTTGCCTTGACCTCCGGATCCGGACATAGTTGAGTGCTTGCTCGAGTGGGAAAAAGATGAGAACTTGGGCGCTGGAGCTCAAGAGTGGAAGGGCAGAGGAAGAGAGAAGGCGTGGGAGAAGAAACATGATGCTTATCTCCTTATATTGGCAGTGAATATTGAACGCCTCCCCACTCATCTTAAAATTCGCCTACTCCCAAGGGCTGTGTAAACGGCATGGTTGGGTTACCCACGCTCGTATTGATGAGAATCCCGCAATAAGGGGACACACAATCTCTGCTTTGACAAGACGTGCCAATGGCAACCGCGTCACGAAACATGGAGCAACAGACGAAGAACGGTTCGAAATTATGACTGGGCAGACGTGATGTCATGTTGTAAAAAGTTGTCAGCAGATTGGACTCGTGGATTATTATATTCTCTCTGCGGTTGTGTGTGGTGTGTGTGTGTGTGTTATAGGTCCGGACACGATCAATACGTCTGAAGACTATCTTGGAGTTCGGAAGGAGGAACCCGCCTTGCAATGCCGAAGACAGATCTACGCGCCGGATACCTTATCATTGAAGCCAGGTTCAGGGGCTACTGAGGGAGCCCTGGACTAAGGGGTCCTTGGGCATCCGGCCTGCTAGCCATGGGCCAGACTGATGGGGTGTGAAGAACACGAATACCAAAGACTGCACCCGTGTCCAGATGGGACTCTCCTTGGCGTGGAAGGCAAGCTTGGCGACCAAATATGTAGATTCCTTTCTTTGTAACTAACCTTGTGTAACCCTAGATCCTCCCAGTGTCTATATAAACCGGAGGACTTAGTCCGGAGGAGGGAGATATTCATTACCATAGCCATACAAGCTTGGCCTCTAGGGTTTAGCCATTATGATCTCGCGGTAGATCAACTCTTGTAATACTCATATTCATCAATATCAATCAAGCAGGACGTAGGGTATTACCTCCATAGAGAGGGCCCGAACCTAGGTAAACATCATGTCCCCTGTCTCCTATTACCATCGACCTTAGACGCACAGTTCGGGACCCCCTACCCGAGATCCGCCGGTTTTGAAACCAACAGCCGCAACAACCATGGGCCATATACGGACCATGGTAACTATGACCCTTCTACAGGCCATAGGATCCATGGGCCTCCTACGGGCCATCAGATAAATGGGCCTCCAAAGGGCCGTAGAATTGGTGGGCCTCGGGCCGTCGGATAAATGGTATCGGCCCAACACGGTAACGAGCCGTTAACAGGCTGGAGGACAGTAGAGGAGTAATTCTCTCACAGGCATAACAGGTCGTTAATGGGCCAGAATATAGGACGGGCTGGAAACAGCGCAACTGGTTAACAGGCCACAAACGGGCCAATTCTTGCCAAAGGCCGAATTTGGCCCATTAGGGGAACATGCCAGTAACGGGCCGGAAGTAATCGAGGGCCAGAAAGGAGCCCAAGAACGTATGGGCCGTCTATAGGCCGAAAGCTAACATGGGCTGGAAACGGCCCATGTGAATCATGGGCCGTTAATGGTTACAAAGAAATTTACTGTTCATTATGGGCTAGAGTCACCGTGGGTCACTAAAGGGCCTAAAGATATGAAAGGCCTCATATCGGCCGAAAGATGTCATGGGCCATACATGGGCCGAAAGTGAAATGGGCTGGTGTTACATTCGACGGCCCACATGACGTTGCTGGGCTGATTTCGAGAAGGCCCTAATGGGCCGTGAGTTACCGGGCCGTAAAATGGGCTATTTGCGAACAGACCATTAACAGGCTTTTCATGGGCCGACCCGCTAACTTTTGACCAAGTCAAATGGGCTGGCCTTTGTAAGCTAAATGGGTCAGTGGTGGGCCGTCGCACGTGTCGACATATCATAAGTGCCTATCTGACCCAATGATGAGCTGACATGTGTTTCCTTCGGCCAATGAGAATTTTACACATGGAAAATCCCCATTGGTCCGGGCTGCTAACGGGTTATCGGATCCAAAACCGGACCCGATAACTTAACGACGACCCATTACGGTGGATGCCACGTGTCGGTTACCCTTGACAAAAGCACTTCCATGATGCGTCATTTATCATCCTGGAAGTGAACACTTCCGTGATGATAATTTTGGTATTGTCATGGAACACTTCTACGACAAACACAGGTATGACTATCTTGATTCTGTCATAAAATTGTCATGGATGTACATACGCGACAGAAAATGTGACCTACTGTGACAAACACGTATCATCACGGAAGTGTATTTTGTAGTGTTGGTTGCTAGTACGAGGCAAACCCCATCAATTTTGCATCGATTGGTGTTAGTGGCCTTCTTCAAATTGTAATTTTGATATACTGGCCTTGTGTACAAAAAATGGAGCTAGTAACTATTTGACTTCCTTCCCCATTGCGGCGACATCGACGATATCACGAATGTTGTGGCATGGCGAAGTGCGTTCTATGGAGAACACCATTGAGGGATACCACGGTAAGTCGTTCGTAAGTGCCGCCTGCAAGCCGAGACAACCTCCTTATTGGCATCCAGGAAGTCTGTTGAACCAAAGGACGCACAATTGTACTAGTACTACACAGTAGCGTAGTCCGTCCAGCTGAGTGCGGTAAGGTGGTTTCTCGAAGAAGACGACGGACAAGCGGAGTGAGCGAAGAGTGAAACGATGGTTGCTTCGTCCGTGCTTTGTGATTTGATGCCTCACTGCTTTGTGATTTGTGATAGAAGGGACAGGGGAGTAGACTCTGTGCTATATACTATATACATGCGTCACGAGAGAAAGACGAGAGAGGTTGCATTTTTCTATTCCTTCAATTAATCAATTTGGGAGCTTCAGTTCCATCTTTTTGGCTTTGGCAGCACCGTCCACAATGGCTCCCATCGATGCGAAAAGCTATTTTCACATTTGGCTACACATTGTGAATGCCCTTAACCGTACCACTTGGTTTTGCTCCTGTGTGCTAACTATAAAAATCTCGATTATATTGATCTAAAAAATTATAATATCAAGATTAGTAAAAAGGAGGTGATTTTGCCGCACGGATTGTGGGGGAAGTTTCTTATTTTTCGAGGACGTTGACCTGGCGGTTTGCTAACATGTAGTCCCACGTGTCAGTGCTTTACCAAGCCGATCCGCATCCCACATGAGGCAGAACAATGGCAGAAGCAACACGTGGTTAACTTGAAGAAGATGAGGCAGAAGCGGATTCAACATTGAGTGAAATGATGGTCGATTCATCCCTCCAACTTCTTTTTTAGCATTATTACTTCGTCCCTCTGACTTAACCGCGGGAAAGGTGCAGCTTTGTGATTTGACGCCTCATTGCTCATTACTAGGTCGGCGCTATGACTGGGGTGCTTCACCCCTGCTGCTCTGCACTGTTATTTCGGTATGGCACGTGGACCCGGTTGGTTGATGTCCCACATGTTGGCGAAAGGTACTAGAACATTTATGAAAGTGAGTGCTCCACTCTTACGACGGAGGAGTACATGACACGACGGCCCAGTGAACTATTACTTGTACTGTAGTACTACTATAGTTTTGTTGTTTCACACGATCCATCGATACAAACCTGATTAAACAGGCAAGGGCGAGATTTTTCCTGTGCGGTATATGACACTAGCCATACGTTTCAAAGGTAATTTTAACGTATGCAAACAAAATAATTATGTAACAATATGAGATCTAGTAAAACTAAAAACACATATGATTTATTGGATTAGAGTGTAGTAGTAGCGTTGTATTGCATAGTTGTTAGATGTAACATGCGGGAACGTGTGGAGATGTACTTTTGGAGGGCCTACAGAGAGAAATTGGGCATAAAGTGGATTCAAATATTTGTATTCGTCTTCATAGCATTTGTAACTCATATCTACAGTTTGTACAGTAGACGTGAATGCTTGTTCGCTCTTATGAAACCAGCACAACAATAATGGGGTGGCGTACGCCAAATTAGGCACTGGCATGTTGGCCTACTCGGCTCCACAGGGAGAGCGAGAGACGAGATAAATACACGGGAGGTCAGTGTATTTCAAGCGAAAAGCGTCATACAGTCACCGGACTTTAGAATACGCTCATTATGGTTACTATACACGTTTTTGCGGTGATTATACGGTCACTTGCTCCCTGTTCATCATCATATTGCACTCTGTTGACCGGCCAAATAGTCTGCGTGGCACTATGTTGACTAGTTAAATTGACCACGTTCCTTGTGGGTCCCACCTATCAGTTCACATAGGAAAATGTTAGATAAACACAATTTTTCGCAGGCATGACAAGACTCCACCCGTGCGCGGGAACCACCTGGTTGTGTATGTGTCTGTCAGGGTCTGATGTGTGCGCATGCACGTGTAGGTTGAGGAATTGAGCATGAGGTGCATGCATGCGTGCGTACGTGTGAGTGTTGCGTGCGTGCGTGGCTATGTGTCTATGTGTGAGTGTTGCGTGCATGCGTGGCTGCGTGTGTTTGTGTGAGTGTTGTGTGCATGCAGTTCAAGTGCATGCATGCGTGTGTGTGTGTGTGTGTGTGTGTGTGTGTGTGTATAATCACCACACCAGCTCCTGTGTGTTAAAACAGACGGCTCAACATACCAATACAAGGCCACCTTGTCCGCTTTGCCCGCGGTCATGACTTTGAACCACTGTCCAATATTTTTTATCGTTTGTTTTCATTCTTATACACGCCGATAGGTGGGCCCAATGGTAGTGAGACAAAGTGATGCAACACTAGAGGTGCCATGTGGAGCGTTTAACTGGTCAACTAGCCGTGTCTTAAGCAAATACAAAGTTGTACGGTGAGTCCGTGACTGTATAATAACCACAAAACGTAAATGATGACCGTAACGATTGGATTCTGAAGTCCAATGTATGTATCGTGCTTTCGCTTCAAATATAATTATCATCATTGTATATATCGCGAGAGAAAAATGAAACATGCGTGAATGTGCTGGGGGCATACTTTTAGATGACCTGGAGATAGTTTGTGTGCATACGTGAAAGGGGCGTAGAGGGGGTGTATTCGATGGAGAGAGAGAGATGCTCTTTGTTTCTCTTTATAATGATAAACTCTATATATAGTATAAAAATATAAAAATTCAAGTGCAGAATAAATATCATTGGGGGCACCATGCAATGCAAGTTAACGTTCATACTCCTCCATATAACATGGTAATGTTGTATATATGTAGAAATTATAAAATAATTTTGTGGCCACAGTTTGTGTGGTTTTATTCAAAGGGAATGTTGTATGTGAAATAAACGTGAAGAGAGGGCTTTTAAGATCAATGGGGTACGTGATGTAACATGTGTGAATGTGTAGTTGATGTATTTGGCAGGGCCTAGAGACATATGTGTATGCATTACGTATTCAAGAGAGGCATGGATAGAGGGGC
>NC_041392.1:417764278-417795394 GCF_002162155.2 Triticum dicoccoides | reverse complement strand
CGAGAAATGATAGAGGTCTAGCGAGAGAGAGAGACGAATAGGATGTCACAGCGAGAGATGCCCTTGAGTGTGTATATGCAAGGGGGAGGGGATAAAGGCACGAGGAGAAAATATTTTGTGTGGTATCTGTGTTGGTAGGTGTGGGTGTGAGAAGATAACGAGACCTGGGGGCAGAGGGTGTGTCACCGCGTGAGGTCCGGTGGGCCGAGGTGAGGCCCTTGGTTCAGTTCTGTCCTGCGCCACATTGGTTGGCCCGTGACGCATTTAGGGAGTCTACTCGCGGCGATTCAAATCACGGAAGATCCGATCTAGCGCCGAACAAAGGGCGCCTTCGCGTTTAACACACCTACCACCCAGGGACGTCTGCTCCTTCTTGATCCAGCAAGGGGAGAGGAGATGTTGAGGGAGAATTCCGGCAACGCGACGGCGTGGTGGTGGAGCTCGTGGTTCTCCGGCAGAGCTTCGCCAAGCTCAACGGAGGAGGAAGAAGTGTAGGAGGGGGAGGGCTGCGCCAGGGGCTGAGGTGCGGCTGCCCTCCCACCCCCACTATTCATAGGGTGAAGGGGAGAGGGGGCCGACCCCCATAGATGCATCTAGAGGGGGGCGGCCAAGGGGGGTGCTTGCCCCCCAAGTTGGTGGGATGGCGCCCCCACCCCTAGGGTTTTAACCCTAGGTGCCTTGGGCCCCTTGGGGGGCACACCAGCCCACGAGGGGCTGGTTCCCACCCATGTTCAGCCCATTTGGTCCAGGGGGCAGGTGGCCCCACCCGGTGGACCCCCAGACACCTTTCGGTGGTCCCGGTACAATACCAATAACCCCCAAATCTTTCCAGCGACTGAAACTGGACTTCCCATATATAAATATTCACCTTCGGACCATTTCGGAAGTCCTCATGATGTCCAGGATCTCATCTGGGACTCTGAAGGACTTTCGGTAACCACATACAATTCTCATTACAACACTAGCATCACTGAACCTTAAGTGTGTAGACCCTACGGGTTCGGGAACCAAACAGACATGACCGAGACACCTCTCCAGCCAATAACCAATAGCAGGATGTGGATACCCATATTGGCTCCCACATGTTCCACGATGATCTCATCGAATGAACCACGATGTTGGGGATTCAATCAATCCCGTATACAATTCCCTTTGTCCATCGGTATGCTACCTGCCCAAGATTCGATCGTCGGTATCCCCATACCTTGTTCAATCTTGTTACCGGCAAGTCTCTTTACTCGTTCTGTAACACATGATCCCGTGGCTAACTCCTTAGTCACATTGAGCTCATTATGATGATGCATTATTGAGTGGGCCTAGAGATACCTCTCTGTCATACGGAGTGACAAATCCCAGTCTCGATTCGTGCCAACCCAACATACAATTTCGGAGATACCTGTAGTGCACCTTTATGGTCACCCAGTTATGTTGTGATGTTTGATACACCCAAAGCATTCCTACGACATTCGAGAGTAGCACAATCTCATGGTGCAAGGAAATGATACTTGACATTAGAAAAGCTCCAGCAAACAAACTACACGATCTTGTGCTATGCTTAGGATTGGGTCTTATCCATCACATCATTCTCCTAATGATGTGATCCCATTATCAACGACATCCAATGTCCATGGTCAGGAAACCACAACCATCTATTGATCAACGAGCTAGTCAACTAGAGGCTTACTAGGGATATGTTGTGGTCTATGTATTCACACATGTATTACGATTTCCGGTTAATACAATTATAGCATGAACAATAGACAATTATCATGAACAAGGAAATATAATAATAACCATTTTATTATTGCCTCTAGGGCATATTTTCAACTGTATCCCACTTGCACTAGAGTCAATAATCTAGTTACACTGTGATGAATCGAACACCCATAGAGTTCTGGTGCTGATCATGTTTTGCTCGGGGAAGAGGTTTAAGTCAACGGATTTGCAACATTACGATCCATATGTACTTTACAAATATCCATGTATCCATCTTGAACATATTCACGAATGGAGTTGAAGCGGCGCTTGATGTGCTTGGTCTTCTTGTGAAACCTAGGCTCCTTGGCAGTGGCAATAGCTCCAGTGTTGTCACAGAAGAGAGTCATCAGGCCCGATGCATTGGGAATCACTCCTAGGTCGGTGATAAACTCCTTCATACAGACTCCTTCCCGTGCTACTTCCGAAGTAGCTATGTACTCTGCTTCACATGTAGACCCTGCCACGATGCTTTGCTTGCAACTGCACTAACTGACTGCCCCACCATTCAAAATATACACATATCCGGTTTGTGACTTGGAGTCATCCGGATCTGTGGAAAAGCTAGCATCGACGTAACCCTTTATGATGAGCTCTTCGGCACCTCCATAAACGAGAAACATATCCTTAGTTCTTCTCAGGTACTTTAGGATATTCTTGACCACTGTCTAGTGTTCCATTCCGATATCACTTTGGTACGTCCCTACCAAACTTATGGCAAGGTTCACATTAGGTCTGGTACATAGCATGGCAAACATAATAGAGCCTACGGCTGAGGCATAGGGGATGACACTCATCTTTTCTCTTTATTTTGCTGAGGTCGGGCATTGAGCTGCGCTCAATCTCACACCTTGCAATAAAGGCAAGAACCCCTTCTTGGACTGATCCATATTGAACTTCTTCAATATCATGTCAAGGTATGTGCTTTGTGAAAGACCAATGAGGCATCTCGATCTATCTCTATAGATCTTGATGCCTAATATGTAAGCATCTTCTTCAAGGTCCTTCATTGAAATACACTTATTCAAGTAGGCCTTTATGCTTTCCAAAAGTTCTATATGATTTCCCATCAACAGTATGTCATCCACGTATAATATGAGAAATGCTATAGAGCTCCCACTCACTTTCTTGTAATTACAGGCTTCTCCATAAGTCTGTATAAACCCAAACGCTTTGATCATTTCATCAAAGCGAATGTTACAACTCCGAGATGCTTGCACCAGCCCATAGATGGAGCGCTGGAGCTAGCATACCTTGTCAGCATTCTTAGGATCGACAAAAACTTCCGGCTACATCATAAAAAATTGTTCCTTAAGGAAACCATTAAGGAATGCCGTTTTGACGTCCATTTGCCAGATCTCATAATCATAGAATGTGACAATTGCTAACATGATTTGGACGGACTTCAGCTTTGCTACGGGTGAGAAGGTCCCATCATAGTCAACTCCTTGAACTTGTCGATAACCCTTAGCGACAAGATGAGCCTTATAAACGGTCACATTACCATCCGCGTCAGTCTTCTTCTTAAAGATCCACTTATTCTCTATGGCTCACCGATCATCGGGCAAGTCCACCAAAGTCCATAGTTTGTTCTCATACATGGATCCTATCTCGGATTTCATGGCTTCAAGCCATTTGTTGAAATCCTGGACCGCCATCGCTTCTTCATAGTTCAAAGGTTCACTGTTGTCTAACAACATGATTTCCAGGAAAGGGTTGCCGTACCATTCTGGTGTGGAACGTGTCCTCATGGACCTACGAACTTCAGTAGCAACTTGATCTGAAGTTTCATGATCATCATCATTAACTTCCTCTATAGTCGGTGCAGGCACCACAAAAACATCTTTCCGTGCTGCGCTACTCTCCGGTTCAAGAGAGGGTACCTCATCAAGTTCTACTTTCCTCCCACTTACTTCTTTCGAGAGAAACTCTTTCCCCAGAAAGGATCCATTCTTGTCAAAGATCTTGCCTTTGGATCTGAGGTAGAAGGTATACCCAATAGTTTCCTTGGGGTATCCTATGAAGACACACTTTTCCGATTTGGGTTCGAGCTTTTGAGGTTGAAGTTCCTTCACATAAGCATTGCATCCCCAAACTTTCAAAAACGACAGCTTAGGTTTCTTCCGAAACCATAATTCATACGGTGTCGTCTCAACAGATTTAGACGGTGCCCTATTTAAAGTGAATGCGACATTCTCTAAAGCATAACCCCAAAATGATAGCGGTAGATCGGTAAGAGACATCATAGGTCGCACCATATCCAATAGAGTGCGATTACGACGTTCAGACACACCATTACGCTAAGGTGTTCCAGGCGGCGTGAGTTGTGAAACAATTCCACATTTCCTTAAGTGCGTGCCAAACTCATGACTCACGTATTCTCCTCCACGATCAAATCGTAAGAACTTTATTTTCATGTCATGTTGATTCTCTACCTCGCTCTGAAATTCCTTGAACTTTTCAAAGGTCTCAGACTTGTGTTCCATTAATTAGACATACCCATATCTACTTAAGTTATCAGTGAGGGTGAGAACATAACGATAGCCACCGCGAGCCTCAACGCTCATTGGTCCGCATACATTAGTATGTGTTATTTCCAACAAGTTGGTTGCTCGCTCCATTATTCCAAAGAACGGAGTCTTGGTCATCTTGCCAAGGAGGCATGGTTCGCACATGTCAAATGATTCATAATCAAGAGACTCCAAAAGTCCATCTGCATGGAGTTTCTTCATGCATTTGACACCAATATGACCAAGGCGGCAGTGCCACAAGTATGTGGGACTATCATTATCAACCTTACATATTTTGGCATTCACACTAAGAATATGTCTAACATCACGTTCGAGATTCAATAAAAATAAACCATTGACCAGCGGGGCATGACCATAGAACATATCTCTCATATAAATAGAAGAACCATATTCTTGGATTTAAATGGGTAGCCATCTCGCATCAAACGAGATCCAGATACAATGTTCATGCTCAAAGCTGGTATTAAATAACAATTATTGAGGTTTAAAACTAATCCCAAAGGTAAATGTAGAGGTAGGGTGCAGACAGCGATCACATCGACCTTGGAACCATTCCCGACACGCATCGCCACCTCGTCCTTTGCCAGTCCCCGCTTATTCCGTAGCTCCTGTTTTGAGTTACAAATGTGAGCAACCACAGCGGTATTAAATACCCAGGAGCTACTACAAGTGCTGGTAAGGTGCACATCAATAACAAGTATACCATATATACCTTTGACGTTGCCGGCCTTCTTATCCGCTAAGTACTTGGGACGGTTCCGCTTGCGGTGACCATTTCCCTTGCAATAAAAGCACTCAGTCTCAGGCTTGGGTCCATTCTTTGGCTTCTTCCTGGCAACTAACTTTCCGGGCGTGGCAACTCCCTTGCCGTCATCCTTGAAGTTCTTCTTACCCCTACCTTTCTTGAAACTAGTGGTCTTATTCACCATCAACACTTGGTGTTCCTTTTTGATCTCCTCCTCCGCTGATTTCAGCATCAAATATAACTCGGGAATGGTCTTCTCCATCCCTTGCATATTGAAGTTCATGACAAAGCTCTTGTAGCTAGGTGGCACCGACTGGAGGATTCTGTCAATAACCGAGTCATCTGGAAGATTAACTCCCAGCTGACACAAGCGGTTGTGCAACCCAGACATGTTGAGTATATGCTCGCTGACACAACAGTTTTCCTCCATCTTACAACTGAAGAACTTGTCGGAGACTTCATATCTCTCGACCCGGGCATGAGCTTGGAAAACCATTCTTAGCTCTTGGAACATCTCATATGCTCCGTGTTGCTCAAAACACTTTTGGAGCCCCGGTTCTAAGCTGTAAAGCATGATGCACTGAACCAGGGAGTAATCATCACTACACGACTGCCAATCATTTATAACATCTTTAGTTGCTGGGAAAATGGGTGCATCACCTAGCGGTGCTTCAAGGACACACTAGTACAGCGAGCTCCTAAACAAACGGTTTAAAACCCCTTTCCGCGACGACATTTGGAACCGTCGCCAAGTGAGTGTGGGCGATAGGGGGGTCCTTCCCACACGACCCAAAAATCGTCGGGGATAGGCCCTCGTGGGACCCAGGCTGGGGCCGTGTGCGATCGGGCGAGGCATGGAAACCCAATCATTTCCATAGGTATGTAAATCCCACACGGTGAATCCCAGAAATCATTTTCGTAGGTATGTACATCCCACACGGTGAATCCCAGAAATCATTTCCGTAGGTATGTACATCCCACACGGTGAATCCCAGAAATCATTTCCGTAGGTATGTTCATCCCACATGGTGAATCCCAGAAATCATTTCTGTAGGTATGTACATCCCACACGGTGAATCCCAAAAAAATATTTCCGTAGGTATGTACATCCCACACAGTTCTTTGTGTGAAAACGTGTGTGCAAGGTGGCCTAATGCAAACAGTTCGCTGCCGGAAGCCATGTGTGGTTGTTAGTTGATCAAACACGCCTACTTTCTAGAAACCGCGCGGGTTGTTTGAGTTCATCGCCCACGGTGCTGTCTGAGTAACCGTTTGCAATAGAAAACCCCAATACGCAGGGTAATTAGCCTATTATTGATAATCCACGTACTAATGAATGATATTTCTTATAAAACACGCCAGATATTTCATATTCGTATAAAAGCAACCGGGATTTCATAATCGAATTACATTGGATAGCTTCGGCACTCAGTTACGCCATTACACAACAGCACCAAGTTTCACATGCAGCATCAAAAACCTTTGGAAAGTAGCATCATACACGGTAAATAGACAGATGAATCTCATCTGGGAAACTCCAGAAGCGGAAGGCAAATATTGAGCCTTCAGTGATGTTGAATGTCCTTGCAACTTTAGGCCAGTGGCTATGGATAATTGCCCACCCAACCTTCGTCCTCTTCAGCAAGACTTCAATATCGTACTGTGGGTGTTGAATGAATACCTTCCTTGCCTCTTGACCATGCAGTTGGTTTGAGAGGTAATCATCAGTGAACTGCTTCGAAAAGTACTGAAAACAAAGCTATGCATAAATTGCTGTTGTAAATTTTGAAATGGCGCAAGGGGTAAAAACAAGGTAAAAGAGTTGGTACCATCCTATAGTTGAGTGATGTCTTCTTCATTGTGCAGACTGATGTCTTCTTCATTGTGCAAAGAAAGATCTTGCTGTTATTCGTCGCAAGTTTCTTCATCCTAACAATCTTTCTGAGTTGACTGGTATTCATGGACATCACATTTCCCCATATGCAAAATGGGTCGAACAGTGGGTCTAAGCCTCTGACAGCAGGACCTACATGTGCAAGACCAAATTGTAAGAAAGCTAAATATTAGAATGATTCTTGCAACTGCACAATAATGTGCTATTAGCCAAAGGACCCTGCTTGAACAAACCTCGATGGTAAACCGTAGTGTCTCCCATTGTTTCCCTAGAACACACATAAGGAAGATCTTGATTCGATTGGTGTCACATGCATAACAATACAAAATTGTACCCACAGCAAATGAAAATCAAATTGTAGAACTGAACCAAATAGTTAAATGGACAACAGACCAAATTAACCAAAATAGTTAACCGAGCACGACATTGTAGAATAGAAACATGTACTAGAAGATAAGACAGTTAACAAAACAAAGAATGATTGAGAATAGTACTACGAAATGTAGCAACTGTTGGACCAAAGTGTTAACTGAACATTACATTTCAGAGGACCAAACTATTAACTGAAAATTAGATTGCATATTAACATTACAGAGGACAAATCACTAGAAGGCACTGGCGATGGCCTCGAGAAAACATCACGAACTGTATTTTAAAGTAGACAACCACGCGGCGGTGTCGACGGTGGCCTCGAAGATGAGATGCTCCTCCAAGATCTGGTGGTCGACACATATGTCAGCCATAGCGACCTCGTTCGTGCTTGCGGCCGCATGCTACTCAACTCCATGTTATACTGCGTGTAAAATGGCTGTGGGCAACGCTTAATTGGAGGAGGGGGGCAGTGATTTCGGTGGAAGGTGTCGCTCCGTTAGTCGGGGCATGTGGGACGAGAAAGGAGGAGGATGGTGTGAGTGGGGTGTGGATTACCTGACCATATCGACGAGGCCGCGCAATAAGAAGAAGAGTCGGTGGCGAGGAGGCCACGCAGCAAGAAGAAGGGTTGCCGTCGAGGAGGCGGCGCTGCAAGAAGAAGGGTAGCCGACGAGGAGGCGGCGCTGCAAGAAGAAAGGTCACCGACAAGGAGGCGACACTGCAAGAAGAAGGGTCGCCGACAAGGAGGCCGAGCTGCCAATAAGCAGCAGTGAAGGTTTGAACTTGGAAAGCAAAGAGGAACAATGGAAATGTGGCTTTTGGTAGGAGGGAGGGGGCGGGGAAATAGATATTTCCATGGTGGCAAAAAAGAATTTGCTCGGTGCCGCGAGAAACTGGCGCGCAAGTGTGGTTCAAGCGGGGGCGGTGGACTGTAGACGACGAAGCTTCCAGCGTAAGCCATACAAGACGGTGCGCCAACATATTTTATATGGCATCCCACACGATTCTTTCTAGTAAACTGTTTGTGGTATACCTGATTTTTTCATTATGTTTTGAAAGACAAAATGGTGTTACGGAGGGAAAGTGTCGTGGAATTGTCCCGGCAGATGTCCTAGTGTGAGGACTTAGCCATGGAGCCATCACGTTGAGGTTAGCTTAAAGGGGTTAATCAGGACAAAGGACACGAGGAGTTTATACTGGTTCGACCCCTTACGATGAAGGTAAAAGCTTAATCTAGTTTGAGGTTGGTATTGCTAGGGTTTCGATGAGCAGGGAGCGAATACGCTTCACCCTGATCTCGATCTGTTGTTTCTTGTCCTAAGCCGCCGCTAGGTCGTCCCCTTATATACACGGGTTTACGCCCTACAGCCCTCAGAGTCGTGGCCAGATTATACAACGTATCTGGCTCAGTGACCTTCCTCACATGCCTTACAATACAAGTTTTACGTACATGGCAGTTTACAAGCATGGGCCTTAAGCCGCCTTTGGGTCTGGCCCCTCTACCAAGCCTATCTATAAATCACCATGTAACCTTGGGCTTCATTGTGATGAATCTTCATAGGGTTGACCCGGCCCCTCCTGGGCGGGCCATACCTAATAGTTATATCCCCAACATTAGGGCCTAGGTTGATTTGGACTTGTTCATGTCAACCTTCAAGACTTAGAAAGATCCTTCCATATTTGCTGCAAAAAACCTTGTAAACCGCCATGACGTCATCTCCAGGAATTTCGGAAACCCGCCATGATGTCATCTTGAACGGATCTTTATCTTAATGTCTTCCCAAAAATCGAGGCGTCCAATGAACTAGATAACCATCATTTGGCCTCCTCGTCTTTCGCGTCTGCCTGTTTCCCGTCTCCTTATAAATAGGACCCGAAAGCCATCTTCCATACTTCTCCATCTTCTTTCTCCCCCCTCACTAAGAGACATCCCGCATGAACCTCGCCACCGTCGACCTCCGTCTTTGACCTCAACTCCGGCCGCTGCACCGCCTTGAGCAGACCAGAGAACTGCGGTGCTACTCCGCTGTTCTACCAGCTCCAGTAAGCCTTCCATTGTTCATCACCAATCTGCCATTAGAGTTTCATCAGTGTTCTTCGGTGTTCATCCTCGTTCATCATCGTCCTTCTTTTCCTTCGTTTAGATCCATGTATTAGATCCAAAAATATAGGTAACTTGCGCGGTGGTAGTTTTAGCACTTGTTTTAATACTAGATCATATCCCCAGCGTGACAGATCTCCTCTAGGGCTTCTCTGTTTTTCCACTGTCGCCTCTTGTAGATGAATTTATCCTTTTTTGTAAACAATGGTAGATCCAAATTTGTAACCTCCATCTGCGGAACTTGTTTGTCTCAGTACTTAGCCAATGTTGCTTCCGATAACTCTTTGAACATCTTAGTCATGGCGGCTTACCCTGCCGGCTTATCTTTCCTTCATATATCATTAGCCCTTGCTTAAGCCATTATGCACTGTAATTGTTAACTTGCAATCCCATCAACTGATTTGAGCCGGCCAATTATTTTCTTTTTATACTGTCCTTTCACCATGCCACCGAAGACGATGACAACTTGCAACTGGGTTCCTTCCATAGTCACCGAGAGTACTTTGAAGGACTTTGTCACTGTGGGATTCTTACCAGAGAAGAGTGTCATGCATTATCGTTTTCCTGACCTTGAAGAGAGACCTCAGCCAAAAGATGGTGAAATCATTGTTTTACTGACCATATGACCCGGGGCTTCTCACCGCCCGACTCAAAATTTTCAGGGATGTTCTATACTTTTTCAAACTCCATCCGCAAGATATTGGACCCAATTCTGTGTCTAATATCTGTAACTCCAAGTTTTTTGGAAAGTTTACCTTCAAGAAGAACCTACCGTTGAACTCTTCAGGGAATACTTCTACCTGAACCGCCAGAAAGAGTACACCAATGGTCCCAGCTTGGAACTTGGCGGGATTTCAATTCAACGCAGACGAGATGCCGTCTACCCTCTAATAGTCCTACCAAGCCATCCCAAGGACTGGAATCAAATGTGGTTCTACTGCAAAGATACCTCGCCATCTGATGAAAATCCGATGCCGGGTTATCGAGCTGATCTTCTTGACGCAAAGCACCCACTTCCTGATAAACTCACCTCTATCGAACGCAAGAAACTTGTCCCCAAAATCAGAAAAGTCCAAGCTTTGTTAGGAAATGGCTTGATTGGAGTTGACTTGATCCACTGCTGGGTCGCATGGAGGATCATACCTTTAAGCCGCTGATCTAGCTTGATGTGTTCATCCACTAGAGGAACTGATGACCCTTTACGTCATAGCTCAGTGCGTTTGACTGAAGAGGCCATTGTTGAAATGGCAACCACTCTTGTCAATAGCAAGTATGAAGACTACAACATAGTAGGGTTGAATCCTTTCTGCAAGCTTAACCCGGCGCCAGAGGTAAATCTTCTTAACTTATTTTTCCTCAGTAGTTAAGTATTTGCGTGAATTTCAACAAGTTATCTTTCCAAATCCGAGTTTTGGAAAGCAGAATACGACCATGAGGCTGCCAAAAAAGCTAGAGCCGCTGCGATAGCCACCAAGAAGACTGTCAGAAAGTCGAAGAAGAAACAAACTGCCTCTGATTTACTCAAGCTGGATGATATCTCTGAGTCAGAGGTAGCCCTTGACTCTCTTGGCATGTTTTTTAACAACCTTATTGACACTGACTATTGCCAGGATGACAAGGGGACCAACCAGGCAGTCGAAGAAGAGGTAACTATTATTTCCTCCGACTCAGAACCTTTACCAAGGCAGAAACTTCGGCGGGTAACCCAGAAAGTAAGGTTTTCACACCCCTTGGCTTATTTAGATCCTCATTTTCTTTTGAAACGACAGCAACATGAGAGCCGCCGGCAGACCCAGACCGGTGGAGATGACGATTTACCCTCTGGCTTACCAAAAACTCCTCGGAAACGGCAGAATGAGGTTCTTTTTGACCTTTAACCCTTGTATTTGTTCAATGAATTACCTTCATCGCTCATTTTTGATTCCATATTTGCAGGAGATGTCCCGTTCCTCCTCTGGAGATTCATCACAAACTCAATTGCCGGCCTTCAAGACCGCCCCCGGGTAGAGATAACTACCCTTCTTATGTACCTTTATATATATGCATCATTATACGGACTTGTCTAACTCCTTTTTTAGTGGTCAAGCAAAACCCAAGAAAGCAAAGGTGACCAAGCTGGCTGAGAATCTGAAAACCACTGAACCGGAGCAAACAACCGTCGTACCAGAACATCCTGAAGAACCGAAGCAGTCAACTTTTGTGCCAGAACATGCTGAACAGCCAAAGGACCCTTCTTTCAACGTTCAACCGGATTTACCTGAACCATCTGCGGATGAAACTGCTATTGATGCATCAAGTATCGAGCTGTCAAGCTTAGTTAACCCGCCCGAGAAGCATGATGATTATGTTTTAATTACTGGTACCAGATTTGTTGAACCAGGGAACTCAACTGTTCTAACAAGACACTCTGCCAAACAAGAAGTTATGGAAAGGCAGAAGGTGAGGTTTGACGTCTCCCACTATGCTCACCTTAGTATAAGTGAAGTGTTATCTGGTTATCTCAGTCAAGTGCACTCTAGCCGTGATTCAGAAATTGAGATGGTCAAACAGATGCACCAAAAATATGAGGTACGTTCTCCGGCTTATATAAGTTATATAATCTGCCAGCCTCCAAGTCTTCTGATTATGATAATATTGAATGATCTGTAAACTTAGAATACTTTAGAAGCCTCTGTCTTAGACTCCCTCCAAGTCCAGTTTGCAACTAAACTGGATGCTTATAGTATTTCAATTTGCATGTGTAGCCCCCAAGGGCCGGTTTAATCAGTATGAATGAGCCGGTCCTACTAGTCATTGCATAGAACTGAACCGTATAAACCTCATGAGCTGGCTGAGACTGTTGACAGCTTATCCGGCTCATTTGTAGAAAAAAGTCAAGCAATATGCATTAGCCCCCAAGTGTCGAGTGTTGTTGCCTGCAAAACACTTGGGACTTTTTTAGAAAAAACTGTTTCCTTTGAAAAATTTGCGCTGACAGACATTAGCCCCCAAGTGCCAAGTGTTATTGCTTGCAAAGCACTTGGGACTTGTCTTTTATAATCTGCCATGAAACTGAACAACCTTATGCTGTATGGAGGCTGCGACCGCAGAACTGGAATCCCAATTGTCTGAGGCCAAGACCCGGCTGGCGACTCAAGAGATTGAAACAAAGAAAGTTGAATCCAAATTCCAGTTGAGTGT
This sequence comes from Triticum dicoccoides, assembly GCF_002162155.2. NCBI lineage: Eukaryota > Viridiplantae > Streptophyta > Magnoliopsida > Poales > Poaceae > Triticum > Triticum dicoccoides. Next base: position 417,782,816 of record NC_041392.1, on the reverse strand, counting down.
GTCTGAAACAAAAAAACTAAAGACCAGCTTTACTGCGGAGAAAGAGGCTTGGGCCAATGAGAAGACTGCCTTGACGTAGCGTGCGGAGAAGGCTGAGGTGGGTTTGAAAGAGGTTACCGCTGAACTCACCGGTTTAAAGAACCATGTGTCCCAGATGGTTTCTACAATCTTTGGTAAGTCACCTTGTTACGTATTCAAAGTGAGTACTTTCCATTATAAGCTGCCACTTAACTCATTGTGTAAACTTTGCAGGTCCCAGGAGCAGTAATCTGAGCCGAGATACCGTGGTAAAGCTGAAGGCGGTTTACACGCTGGTTGAACAATTGTACACCGGAGCTCAACAGACTCTTGCCACTATCTCCCCTGTGAATCAAGGGCCGACTTTATTAAGTGACATCTTGAAGAAGCTGTCCATCTTGCCTACTCGGTTCCAAGAAATCAAGCGATCATGTGCTAGAGCCGGAGCTGTAACAGCTTTAAGCCATTCCAAAGCCTGGGTACCAGAATTAGACCCGGCGGACGTAGCCAGTGGATATACCAGCCTCAAAGAAGATGGAACACCTTTCGACCAAGAAGATTTTGCTGCTTGTGTTAAGGAAATACGCCCTCATGCTACCATCATTGGTGAAGAAACCAACCTCACCAAGTATCAGCCGGGTTTTGATGCAGATAATAAGAAGATGGTGACTCCTTCATATAAAGTGATGGACTTAATCCCGCCGATTCGTAAGCACACCTTCGCCCCTGAGATTGACCCGGCTGGACTGATAGATGATGAGGCTGAATTCTTCGCCCTTCATGACTTTGACTGGTCCAAACCCAACTTCCAGATGGTGGAGGAGGACGAACCGACAAGGGATGAGGCGCAACCATCAAGTCAGCCGGGCCAAGAATCATGAATAAGCTTCGGTTTAATCATCTGCTATATGGGGCACTGAAAAATAGTTTATCACTTTGGGCTCCAAGCACCTTGTAATAGGCTAGCTTTAAACTTCTTGCTCTGCTATGCCATCATGCATATTGTGTTGCTTATAACACTTATTTATCCGTTATGAGAAGATGTGCTATATATCCCTTATGACATTAACAAGTTTGAATCTGTTCCTGCATACAACATTTAAAAGTGTCCTAGCGGTTTACCGCTGGACGGGTTATAATGCCCCAACATGAACTTATCATGATTCATAACCAAGGCTGGTCAAAATAATAATCATATATGAAAATATATCATACCTGTGATATTTGATCACACTTGTTGATTTCACCAAGCCAGTGTAGTAAGGGTGATAACCCAATACTTTGGATGTTGGTAGTTATCAGAGATTGACGGCTTATGAATAAAAATCGGACCGGGTTAATAAAGACCGTATATTTACCTTTATTTCATACTCGCGACTTATAGTCGAAGACCAGGATGGGTTATTAAACACTGGTTAATGTCATATATGACTCAGAAGGCATTATAAGCCTTATTGTTTTTCAACCTCATATTACTATGTCACAGAAGAAAAAATCTCAAAAAGACATTCAAATCAAAACAACAGAAAAAATCCGAGGCTTTCATAGGCCGCCAAGCCAAAATATCTTCTTCAATGAAACTAGCATTAGCCACTGGAAGGTATGCACTTTCCGTGAGCCGGCCCTCATTGACCCAATCGACATTTTAACCCAGATAAGTTCAGTTCTTATTTAAAGATAGACTTACCAGGAGTACGCGGGGTTAGAGCAGCATCGTGCATCACAGGCCAATTTATCCAAGTTTCAAGGACAGCGGCTTTACAGCCTGAGCTTCTCCTTGCTATCCGTAAAACCATGCCCTCTCATGACAAACCGGCGTTTTAACCTTAACGAGTTCAGGGTCTTGTTTAAAAGATTGACTGTTAAGAGTTCGGCGGGTCAATCAGGATTACCTGATGGAGAAGCATCTGGCATACAGGCAGGATAACCCGGGGTTTTAGGTGAATACACCTGGCTTCCAAGCCTGGCTTTTATAGCCTATCACAAGGTTATGAACTCTTCATTCTTTAGAACAAAAGAGTCCCCAAGTGACATTTTGAGCTGTGCTCGGGGGGTACATATGTTTGAGTCGTGCTTTTTCCACAGACTCTCTTTGGTCGCAAGGTTTTTGTATGTGGCCTATAAGCCGGATCAAAGGGTAATTATAACTTTGTTGTATAAAGCAGAAGCCCCCAAGTAATTTAAGACTCATTAATTTAGAGAGGAAAAAACGACAAAGGCCCTGCTTTAGCAAGGATGCGGGCTTTATTATTTTAATCATAATATATACATCGTCAAAATATGTACATTGGATGAGCCGGTGGCTCAGGTGTAGTATGGCCTAAGCTGAGCAATATTCCAGGGCCGGCGGGTCTCCTCCTCCGACGTGCGTGAGTCCTTGTGGTCTCGAACATCGATAATGTAATATGACCCGTTGTTTAGATTCTTGCTGACCACAAAGGGTCCTTCACAAGGTGGGGATAACTTGTGCATATCAGTCTGATCCTGGATAAGCCGGAGCACCAGGTCGCCTTCTTGAAAAGTTCAGGTTTTAACCCGGCGGCTATGATAATGGCGCAGATCTTGTAAATTGCTGATCGAGTTGCTGCTATGTCACGCTCCTCATCCAACAGATCAAGTGCTTCTTGTCATGCTCTTTCATTGTCAGCTTCAACATAAGCCGCCACACGAGGCGAGTCATGACGGATGTCACTAGGGAGAACTACATCTGCTCCATAAACCATGAAGAAAGGTGTGTATCCCGTAGATCTGTTTGGGGTGGTATTGATGCTCCATAACACGGAAGGTAACTCCTCCACCCAACAACCCGACGTCCTCTGCAGGGGAACCATAAGCCGGGGTTTGATGCCTTTCAAGATCTCTTGGTTTTCTCTCTCAGCTTGACCGTTGGATTGAGGGTGAGCTACTGATGATACATCAAGCCGGATATGCTCACGTTGACAAAATTCTTCCATAGCACCCTTAGAGAGATTAGTGCCATTGTCTGTTATAATGCTGTGTGGAAAGCCAAAACGAAAGATCACCTTCTTCATGAATTGAACCGCCGTTGATGCATCACACTTACTCACCGGCTGTGCCTCTACCCACTTAGTGAACTTATCAACCACCACCAAAAGGTGGGTCTTCTTATCCTTGGATCTTTTGAAAGGCCCAACAACATCGAGCCCCCAAACGGCGAACAGCCAAGTAATTGGAATCATCCTCAATTCTTGAGCCGGCACATGGGCTCGACGTGCAAATTTCTGACATCCATCATACCTGCTAAGGAGGTCATCTGCATCAGCATGAGCTGTTAGCCAATAAAACCCATGACAGAAAGCTTTAGCCACAAGAGACTTTGAACTGGCATGATGACCACAATCTCCTTCATGAATTTCTCGTAAAATCTCACATCCCTCTTCTGGAGAAACACAACGCTGAAATGCCCCTATGACACTGCGATGATGTAACTCTCCATTGACGATCGTCATTGACTTAGACCATCAGGTTATCTGCCTGGCTAAGGTTTCATCCTCAGGTAACTCACCCCGGGTCATATAGGCCAAGTAAGGGACTGTCCAATCTGGGATTATGTGAAGAGCCGCCACCAACTGAGCCTCTGGGTCAGGAATACCCAAATCCTCCTCTGTAGGGATCTTAACCGACGGGTTATGCAAGACGTCAAGAAAGACATTAGGCGGCACCGCCTTACGTTGAGAGCCCAGCCGGCTTAAAGAGTCTGCCGCTTCATTTTTCCTTTGATCAACATGCTCAACTTGATAACCTTTTAAGTGATCGGCAATAACATCCACCTCTCGCTGATAAGCCGCCATGAGTGGATCCTTAGAATCCCAATATCACACCCTCGATGCGACTATATCTCCCACGTGTCGAGGCACGACTTAGAGGCAGAATCGCATTGAAGGCATATGTCGCAAGTTAGACAATCATCACAAACATCCTATGTAATATAGATAATAAAAGGGATAACATAGTCGGCTTACACTCGCCACGTCAATCAAGTACATAAATAACATACATCATCCAAAACACTCATGGCCCGTCTACGGCGCCAAAGTAAAAGATGACCCAACATGCGACACGGTCCCGATCACCCCCAACTGGGCACCACTACTGATCATCAGGAAATGAAACATAGTAACGCTGAGAGTCCTCGTCGAACTCCCACTTGAGCTCGAGCGCGTCACCTGGAGCGGAATCATCTGGACCTGCATCTGGTGTAATAGTAATCTGTGAGCCACAGGGACTCAGCAATCTCGCACCCTCGCGATCAAGACTATTTAAGCTTAAAAGGTAGGGTAGGGTAAATATAAGTGGAGCTGCAGCAAGCGACTAGCATATATGGTGTCTAACTTATTCGCAAAAGAGAGCGAGAAGAGGAGGCAAAGCGCGAGCGAGAAACTAGAGAACAACCTATGCAAAACATTACTCCAACACCGTGTCCACTTCCCGGACTCCGCCGAGAAGAGGCCATCATGGTAACACACTCGGTTGATTCATTTTAATTAAGTTAAGGTTCAAGTTATCTACAACCGGACACTAACAAATTCCCATCTGCCCATAACCGCGGGCACGACTTTCGAAAGTTCAAATCCCTGAAGGGGAGTCCCAACTTAGCCCATGACAAGCTCTCACGGTCAACGAAGGAATAGACCTCCTCCCGAGACGTTCCGATCAGACTCGGTATCTCAGTTCTTCAAGACACTTCGACAGGTTAAAACTAATCCAGCAACACCGCCCGAATGTGCCAACAAATCCCGATAGGAGCTGCACATATCTCTTTCTCAGGGCACACTCAGATTGTCCTAGGTACGGGTAGGCCAGCCCAGAGTTGCCCCTAGTGGCCACCGGCAGCTGACAGGTGGACCAACACTTAGAGGAGCACTGGCCCGGGGGGGGTTAAAATAAGATGATCCTCGGGCTCCGGAAACCCAAGGGAAAAAGAGGCTAGGTGGCAAATGGTAAAACCAAGGTTGGGCATTGCTGGAAAAGCTTTAATCAAGGCGAACTATCAAGGGATTCCCATTATAACCCAACCGCGTAAGGAACGCAAAATCCAGGAACATAACACCGATATGACGGAAACTAGGGCGGCAAGAGTGGAACAAAACACTAGGCAAGAGGCCGAGCCGTCCACCCTTTACCAAGTATATAGATGCATTACGATAACATGGCAATATAATGATATCCCAACAAGTAAATAAATGTTCCAACAAGGAACGGCCTCCAATCTTCACCTGCAACTAGCAACGCTATAAGAGGGGCTGAGCAAAGCGGTAACATAGCCAATCAACGGTTTGCTAGGACATGGTGGGTTAGAGGTTTGACATGGCAATTTGGGAGGCTTGAAAGCAAGTGGTAGGCATCGTAGCATTGGCATAGCAAAAGAGCGAGCAATCTAGCATAGCAAAGATAGTAGTGATTTCGAGGGTATGATCATCTTGCCTGCAAAGCTGTTAGAGTTGACTGGATCCTCGAAAGAAAACTCAACGGGCTCCTCGTCAGCGAACTCGTCTCCCGGCTCTACCCAAACAAGACAAACAAGCAACAAGAACACAATCAACCACGTGCAAAACTCAAACATTATGATGCAAGGATGATGTGCTATGTGGGATGCGATGCGGGATGCATATGCCAGATTTGACAAGGAATGCATGAACCTGGCCTCAACTTGGGAATCCAAGTGTGTCACTGGAAAGATGAGATGAAATCACTTGAAAACGATATAAAGAACGCCGGAATCGGAGTTACGGTTTGGAAATGGCGAGCAAAACAAATATGACACCGGTCTGCGATTTACAACAAGTAGTCATCTAAATGCAATGAGATGAACATGCTACAGCACCCAAACATGACAACAAAATACATGGCAGGGATGCATTCAAGATGCTTAACAAAAGTCTAGCACTGAGCTACGGCCAATTCATCCATTAACAGGTTCAAACAAGCATGGCAAAAATGCATATGGAAAACAGATCTCAGACTTAGTGAAATTAACACTTGTCTGGAATTTCTGACCAAGTAGCACTCTTCGGAAAAACAAAAACTACATGCTACAGGACCTGAACATGACAAAGCGAAGCATGGCATGGAGCTACTCAAAGAGCTTAACAAAAGTCCCTTAGTGACCTTGAGCCAAAAGGGATCAGAAAATACAATTGCAAGCATGTGAACATAGCAAAAACATAATCAGTTTTCAGACTTAGTGAAAACTGAGACATGCTGAAATATAACTCAGGTAGGCATGTTTACGAGCTCGATGCACTCACTACGGAGCAAGTCATGACAAGATAAGCATACATCTATCAAGAACACACAAAATGAAAGCTAGACATGGCAAGAACAATAGCATAGCATGCACGGATCAACTACAACATAATCGGCAAAATTGCAAACAAGTTGACAATCTGCCCAGATTCACAAAGTAGCAAAAGTAGAGCTCGATTGACTCAAGCTAGGGTGCTCCATAATTGCAAACAAAGACATGGATGGATAGAGCACTAAAATATTAACAAAACTCCCTTACTGATCATCCTCAGAAGAGGCACGGATCACTAGGAAAACAACAAGAACATATGGCAACATGAGATAAACAGCTCAAGGACTTAGTGGAAAAGCTAAATCCCTGAAAATAGAATTACCAAGTGCACCACTTTGCAAGCTTGCACTAATCACCACACACATCACAAAAATACATGGGTTGCACCTCTAGAAAGATGACAAAACCCTTAATAAAGCATATGTAGAGCATCAGGGCATATCATGCACACAATAATCATGGCAAAAATGACAAAAACCTAAATGGAGTAGCAGATCTGACAATTAACTCAAGTAGCCCCCTTCTAACAGCATTTCGGGCATCAAGATGACCTCACATGAAAATGAAGCAATGGAATGAAATGATGTACTCTCTGAGATGAACATTTTGATATGCTATATGCATGAATCGGAGCTACAGATGCAAAGTTACGGAGCTATGAACATGAGCATATGGATCTGCAAGTTTTGGAACTTGGACAAAAAAAACAACCTCTAGGGTTACTGTTCACCCCGATCCAGATCTGGATCGCACGCCTCCCGAGGTGGCTCCAGCGACGTCGGTTCGCTCCGGCGAGGTGAGTTCGTCAGCGGGAGAGGAAGGAGAGGCGAGGCCGGGGTGGTGCGGGGCGCGACCGGACGGCGGAGTGGGCGGCGCGGCCGGTGGCGTCGTCGGGCGGCGCAGGCGAGTGCGGCGGTGGCCGCGGCGGGCGGTGGCGAGCTCGGCCGCTGGAGTCGGAGCGGGGCGGCGGCGGTGGAAGACCTCACCGGCGCGGGCGGCGCGGCTTGGAGGCGAGGGAGAGGCGCGGGCGGCGCTGTAGCAGGTGGGCTCGGGGGCCCGATCCGGGCTCAACCGGGCCGGCGGCGGAGGGAGGTGGCCGGGCGAATGGTAGGCAGACACGTGGCGGCGGCGGGGGAGGACCCGGACGTGTCCGTCGGTGCAGATTTTTGTCTGACGGGCGCGGTGAGGGTGGATCTAGGGTTAGGAAGAGAGGGGATCAGAAAATCTCGGGAGTGGGTCTATATATAGGCATTGGAGGAGCTAGGAGAGTCCAAATGAGGTGCGATTTTTGGCCACGCGATCGTGATCGAACGATCTAGATGATGGAGCAGAGTTAGGTGGGTTTTGGGCCAAAATGTAGGGGTGTTGGGCTGCAATACACACGAGGCCTTTTCGGTCCCTCGGTTAACCGTTGGAGTATCAAACGAAGTCCAAATGATACGAAACTTGACAGGCGGTCTACCGGCAGTAAATCAAGGCTGCTTGGCAAGTCTCGGTCCAATTAGGAAATGTTTAAACCCCACACACGAAAGAAAGCTAGAAATGACCACCGGAGGAGAACGAAGCGCCGGAATGCAAAACGGACAACAGGGAAAATGCTCGAATGGATGTGATGAACACGTATGCAAATGCAATGCACATGATGACATGATATGAGATGCATGACAACGATAACAACATACGGAGACAAAAAACCAAACCCGAGAAAATAAAATAACTTAACTCCGAAAACGGCAAGAGTTGGAGTACAAATAGGGAAAGTTACATCCGGGGTGTTACACCCAAGTACCAGAGACTTGCTGAGCCACCAAATCTGAGTCGTCGAAGCATCTAACCCGGCTTAAGTTCATTTCCTTAGCCATCCGAAGACCGTGGAGTAAGGCCTCATACTCAGCTGCATTGTTAGTACAAGGAAACATCAAACTAAGAACATAGCAAAATTTATCACCTCGAGGGGAAGCAAGAATAACTCCAGCCCCCGAGCCCTCCAATTGCCTAGACCCATCAAAGTGAATAGTCCAATATGTATTATCCGTCTTTTCCTGATGCATCTGCAGCTCCGTCCAATCGTTGATGAAGTCCACCAGTGCTGGAGACTTGATGGTTGTGCGAGGCACATATTTTAACCCGTGAAGCCCAAGCTCAATGGCCCACTTAGCGACCCGGCCAGTTGCTTCTCTGTTTTGGATGATATCTCCCAAAGGAGCAGAGCTGACCACGGTGATGGGATGGCCCAGAAAATAATGTTTAAGCTTCTGGCTGGCCAAGAACACGCCATATACAAGCTTCTGCCAGTGTGGATACCTCTGCATGGACTCAATAATCACTTCACTGATATAATAAACCGGCCTTTGAACCGAATACTCCTTGCCTTCTTCCTTTCTTTCTACCACAATAGCAACATCGACGGCCTGGCTATTAGCAGCAACATATAACAACAAAGGCTCCTTATCAATAGGGGCTGCGAGTACTGGCGGCTCAATCAACTGCTTCTTCAAATCCTCAAACGCTGCATCGGCAGCATCACTCCAGACAAAGTTATCTGTCTTTTTCATCATCTTATACAGAGGGATAGCCTTCTCCCCAACCGGCTTATGAACCGGCTTAACGCCGCAATACGACCCGCCAGACGCTGTACATCATTGATACATGCCGGCTTAGCCAGAGAGGTGATAGCTTTGATCTTCTCTGGATTAGCTTCACTTCCTCTGTTAGACACCAAAAAACCCAGGAGCTTTCCTGCCGGCACACCAAAAACACACCTGTCCGGGTTAAGCATCATCTTGTAAACCCGGAGATTATCAAAGGTTTCCTTCAAATCATCTATCAGTGTCCGTTTCTCTCTGGATTTCACCACAATATCATCCACATAGGCATGAACATTACACCCAATTTGGTTATGAAGGCAATTTTGCACACACCTCTAATAAGTTGCCTGGGCACTCTTGAGCCCGAAAGGCATAGACACATAGCAGAAGGCTCCAAAGGGAGTTATGAAAGCCGTCTTCTCCTGGTCCTTAACTGCCATCTTGATCTGATGATAACCAGAATAAGCATCCAACAAACTCAAACACTCACAAACCGCCGTAGCATCAATAATCTGATCAATACGAGGGAGAGCAATAGGATCAGCTGGACAAGCCTTGTTTAAATCCGTGTACTCCACACACATACGCCAAGTGTCGTTTTTCTTAAGTACCAGCACCGAGTTAGCCAACCACTCAGGATGGAAAACTTCAATGATAAACCCAGCTGCCAAGAGCCGGGCTACTTTCTCTCCAATGGCCTTCCGTCTCTCCTCGTTAAAATGGCAAAGAAACTACTTGACCGGCTTAAACTTTGGATCAATATTAAGAGTGTGCTCAGCGAGTTCTCTCGGTACACCTGACATGTCTGAAGGCTTCCATGCAAAGATGTCCCGATTCTCACAGATGAACTCGATGAGCGTGCTTTCCTATTTCGGATCCAGATTAGCACTGATGCTGAACTGCTTGGATGAGTCACCGGGTACAAAATCAACCATCTTGGTATCATTTGTCGACTTAAACTTTAACACCGGATCATGCTCTATGGTTGGCTTTTTCAAAGACGTCATATTTGCCGGGTCAACATTGTCCTTGTAAAATTTCAACTCCTCTGTTGCACAAACTGACTCAGCATAAGACGCATCCCCCTCTTCACACTCCAGAGCTATCTTACGGCTCCCATGCACTATAATGGTTCCTTTGTGACCCGGCATCTTGAGCTGCAGATACACGTAACACGGCTGCGCCATGAACTTGGCGTAAGCCGCCCGTCCAAACAGAGCGTGATATGGGTTGTGGATCTTGACCACTTCAAAGGTCAATGTTTCTAACCTAGAGTCATGATCATCTCCAAAAAGAACTTCCAGAGCTATCTTACTGACTGGATATGCCGACTTACCAGGCACCACTCCATGGAAAACAGTGTTTGATGGCTTAAGATTTTTATCAGTCAACCCCATGCGCCGAAAAGTTTCATAATAAAGGATATTGATGTTGCTCCTTCCGTCCATGAGTACCTTGGTAAACTTATACCCTTTGACCTGCGGTGCAACCACCAAAGCCAAATGGCCCGGATTATCAACCCGGGGTGGATGATCTTCCTGACTCCACACGATGGGCTGCTCGGACCAACGTAGATAGCGAGGAACTGCCGGCTCAACAACATTGACTAATCTCTTATGAAGCTTCTGGTCACGCTTACACAAACAAGTGGTTAACACATGATATTGCCCACTATTCAGCTACTTCGGGTTGCTCTGGTAACCAGGCTGTTGGTGTTGCTGACCCCCTTGATTACTCTGTCGGATGTGGGGTTCCGGCAAACCCTTAAGGTTCGAACACTGGGGTGCGCGCGAAGTCTTTCCCTCCTATCGATCTACGCTCTTGCTCGCTAAGATCTTGCGGACGAACTCGCAACACAGAAAGACACGGTGTTTATACTGGTTTGGTCCACCATTGTGGTGTAATACCCTACTCTAGTGTGGTGGTGGTGGATTGCCTCTTGGGCTGATGATGAACAATACAAGGGGAAGAACAGCCTCCTGAGGTTGAGGTGTTCTTGTGCGTATGAACTTGTGGTGTGTAGATTCCCTCAAGCTAGGATGAGATGCCCCTCCTATGGTGGTGGCTAGCTCTACTTATACAGGCCTTGGTCCTCTTCCCAAATATTGAGCGGGAAGGGAGCCAACAATGGCGGGCTAATTCGAAGGGGGACAACTAGTACAAGCTATCCTGATAAAAGCGGTCTTCGCCTGCGAAAAGCTCTGGTGGTGACGCTGTCTTGGGCTCCACAATGACCTCCATCTTGCAGTCCATGGTCTTGGTCTTGTTGCACCGAAATGGCAACCTTTGCATGAGGCCTCGGTACCCCGCGGCTGCGCTTGCCTCCTTTGCACCAAAGAGCAAACAAGGACACGGCGCGCGCTGGCTTCTGCCTGATGTCGATTGTCATGGCTCACGTCACGAGAGTCTCGTGAGGTTTTCCCCGCCTTGATATCTCCGCTCCTTGCGAGCCTGCCTGACTAGGACGCTCGAGAGGAGGTCTTGCGTCGTTCGCCTCGCGAGGCTTGGACCCTCGCGAGGGTCTTGGGTGCCTTGTTGACGAAGATGGGCCCTACGGCCTACTGGCTCAGCCACGCCGTGGGCCACAGGCAGGCAGGTCTGGGGGGGCCCCGTTCCCAGAACACCGACAGCAGCCCCCGGGCCCAAGGAGCGCGCTGGCTTGGCTTCGCGGCGAAACCAAGGGTCAAGTTCGGAGCACCGCGGGCCCCAAAAGCCTGCGGCCTCGGTTGACGCATGACAGTTGATTGGACGTGGGCGTCTCCGCTTCCCACATTGCCTCGGCAACTGCTTGACCTGACAAAAGGCTAGCGCGGGCGGAACTTGCCTTCATTGCTTCTTCCTTGCCTTTCTCCAGATCCCCTTTCTTGCTCTTCGCCGCCGCTACCTACAGATCTGCTCCGGCCTTGCTCTGCATCTACCGCCCATGGTGCCGCGCAAGGTCAAGACTTCCTCGGCTCCGGCTTGGTACGAGCCCGCTCTTGAGGCTCCCACTATCATGGAGAAGAGCCTTGCCTCAGTGCGCCTGCTGACAGCGGGAGAGAGCAACGAGTGGGGGAAGACGGAGCTCCGGCTTGCCTCCGATGAGCCGGAGCCTGAGGGGAGCACCTTCTGTCCCTTCTTTTCGAGCAGTGTTGCCATCGGGTTGGTCCCTCCCTTCCCCAATTTATTTTATGAAGTCCTCGACCACTATGGGATGCAAGCGTTGCATCTCCATCCCAACTCTGTCCTCCTCCTGTCCATCTTTGCCTACTATTGTGAGGCGTACCTGGGCGTGATGCCGTCCATGGCGCTCCTGCGCCATTTCTTCTTCCTTCGTGTCAGCGAGGGTCACATCTCAGGATGCGCCAACTTCGTTGCGTCCGGCAAGGCCAACTCGATCTCGAGCACCGGGAAGAGGGCCGACAACATTCGATCCAAATGGGTCATGGTGGACGCCAAGCTCGCCCATCTACGCCTGGTGTTGCCGACGGAGGCACCCCGGAAAGGCAAGGAGTGGCCCAGGGCAGAGCTTGTCGATGAGCGGGCATCATCAGTGTTGGGGCAGATGACGACTAACCTGAAACTGGGCAATGCGAGGGCGGCCAAAATAACGGGAGCGATGCTCCTGAGGGAGTTCCTGACGCTGCGGGTTGCCCCACTCCAGGCGTGCGCGCGCCCCTTCTGGGAGCTTGAAGGAGGGGAAAACAAGGCCCGCCTGAGGCCGGGGGACCTGCCTGACGATGAAATGGACGCCGTCCTGCGTCTCATAGTCGGAGACAACCAGGAGTACCCGCCTAGCGCCTTCATTCCCCTGTTTCAACGCAAGGACCGGGAGGAATTCGTCGCCTCCAGGCCGACTTTTGATGCGCGCGGGCTGGTGCCGCCGGTGTTTTCGGGAGCTCCTACGGCGCAGAAACTGGTGCAGGTGTCTTCTGGCGAGTCCCGTGGAGAGGGGGAAGAGGAGGTGGACTCGGAGGAGACCCCGGAAGAGGTGGGGGAGACCTCCCCTCCGAGCAAGGCCGAGATTCTCTGCGCCCTTCCTGATGATGCCGAGGCCGACGCCTACCAAGGAGGGAAGGAGCAACCCCTCGTCCCGATGAAGGGTAGGTCGTCGCTGGTGGATCGTGGTGCCGCCTCCACCCCAACACCTCCTGGGGCTGGATCCGGTTCTGCCTCCGCACCGCATGGCGCCGCCGGAGCCCGAACGCCTGCCCCTCAGGCCCCGATGCTGTCAGGCCTCAAGCTTCACAAGCAAAAGGTGGAGTACTTCGCGGTGGACCGGTAGGTGTGTCGAACTTTGCTTTGTCCCTGCTGATACTTGTTATTTCCTAACGCTCGCCTTTGGTTGATCAGGCCGACATCTTCGGCGAAGAAGAGGAAGGAGGGTACGGCGGCTGTGCCTCCCTCCGCAGAGCAAGGAGGCAACATCACCCATGTCTCCCCAGCCCGGTCACCCTCGCGGGGCCAAGAGGAGCATCGCCGCATGGAGTCAGCCCCCATGTCCCCGCTGGCTCCGAAGGTGCCGGTACTTGGCGCGGCTGATGAGGTCGCAGCTGCTCCGGAACCCGCGGTCTCCCAAGCCCTGGTGATGATGTCGCTTACTCCTACTGCTGCATCTCCACTTCCTGGTCCTTCTGCTCCTGCTACCATCTTGGAGCGTGCCCTTTCAGAGATGACCGACTGCAGGCGGATCTCCTGAGCGCTGACCCCTTGCCTGGTGGCCGGGCGTCTGGAGTTGGCCTCTGGCTGGCTTCATTCTGACCTGGCGGTACGCGCGGTGCTGGGCCAGGCTGTTGCGGCTTCCGAGAGGGAGAAGCAAGGAGCCGCCGGCGCTGCAGCCGATCGTGAGGCGGCGCTGAAAGACGCCAAGGCCGCCCATGACCGCTGCCAAGTGCTGGAGGGAGAGTTGCAGAGCCTGTGCGACAAGCACGCCAAAGAGGTACGCCACGACCAAGCAAAGGAGAAGGAGAAGAAGGCCCGGGAGGAAGCCATCAAGAACTGTGATGCTGAGCTGGCGGAGCTGGGGTAGAAGCAGGCTACCGAGCGCAACCGGTTGGAAGGGTTGGAGCAGAAGATGGGGGCGAGGGAGGCCCATCTTGACGCCAAGGCGCGAGTCCTGGCCGAAGACCATGTGGCCTTCGCCAATCTCGAGAAGAGATCTCCCAAGGCGCTGAGGACGCTCTATGAGCATGGCCTGGAGAAGCCGCTGGACACTGACGAGGATGGCCCCGCCCAACTGCTTCATCTCGTGGTGAAGGCGCTTGAGGAGGTCATTGAGGGCCTCGGTCCCATGGCGGAGGTAGAAGCTCATGTTCTGTCTTCAGCCGCACTGACTCATGTCCTCAGCCATCTGCACCTTCGCGACCCCAACGCCTGCCTTGGCGAGCTGCTGGAGCCTCTGGCTGAAGATCTCTGCGAAGCCGCCGCCGCAGCTGTTCAAGGTCAAGTGGAGGCTTTGCTGGGGAAGTTCCGCGACTTTGTCTCTGATCCTCTGCCTGGCGATGTCACGGATCCTGCGGCTGGCGGTGAAGGTGAGAACATCGTCGCCCACGAAGGAGCACCTTCCATAGGCGACGGCGACACCCAGGGCTGACCTGCGGCTATTCTTCTCGTTTCATTCCTGCGACATACATCAGGCCTTGTGGAGGCGTTTATACTTTTCATTTGGTATTGTGAGAACAGTATGCTTGTAATATTTGCTTCGAGATTTTGCATTTTCCTTCCTATTTGCTTTGTTCTGCATCGTCAGAGCCCGGCCCCACGCATACCTCAACCGCCATTGGGCTGACCGGAGACCAGGTCCAAGGAGTGAGGGGCTACGTGACCAGTTAGGCTCCTGAGTCGCGATGCTCAGGAGTCCCCCTTGACGTGCGAATAACATATAGGGAGAGTTCGTGAGGATAGATTAATGTTCTACGTCGGCAGAGCCCGGCCCCGCGCATACCTCAACCGCCATTGGGCCGACCGGAGACCAGGACGGTCCAAGGAGTGAGGGGCTACATGACCAGTTAGACTCCAAAGTCGCGATGCTCAGGAGTCCCCCTTGACGTTCAAACAATTTCCATACCTACGCTCGCCGAGGCCTCAGGAGGGGCGCGTGACGCCCAGGTCCTGGGGACATGGTTGGGTGGCATGCGGTTGGGCGTGACCCAAGCGCAGCCCCCGTGCCCAGCCCCCGCGCGCGACTCTCCCAAGGGGAAGCGTCGTGGTGAGGCTGGGCGCTGAGCTCTGGGCTCCCTGAGGTTGGTACGACCGTGGGGTTGCTGTAACACCCTCGATGCGGCTATATCTCCCACGTGTCGAGGAACGACTTAGAGGCATAATCGCATTGAAGGCATATGTCGCAAGTTAGGCAATCTTCACAACATCCCATGTAATATAAATCATAAAGGGGAGATAACATAGTTGTCTTACACTCGCCACGTCAATGAAGTACATAAATAACATTACATCATCCAAACACTCATGGTCCGTCTACGGCGCCAAAATAAAATAGAACCCAACATGCGACACGGTCCCAATCACCCCCAACTGGGCACCACTACTGATCATCGGGAAAGGAAACATAGTAACATTGAGAGTCTTCGTCGAACTTCCACTTGAGCTCATATGCGTCTGCTGGAGCGGAATCATCAGGCCCTGCATCTGGTGTAATAGTAATCTGTGAGCCACAGGGACTCAGCAATCTCGCACCCTCGCGATCAAGACTATTTAAGCTTATAGGTAAGGCAAGGTAGATATATGTGGAGCTGCAGCAAGCGACTAGCAAGTATGGTGGCTAACTTATTCGCAAAAGAGAGCGAGAAGAGGAGGCAAAGCACGAGCGAGAAACTAGAGAGCAACCTATGCAAACATTACTCCAACACCGTGTCCACTTCCCGGACCCCGCCGAGAAGAGGCCATCACGGTAACACACTCGGTTGAATTCATTTTAGTTAAGTTAAGGTTCAAGTTATCTACAACCGGACATTAACAAATTCCCATCTGCCCATAACCGCGGCATGGCTTTCGAAAGTTCAAATCCCTGCAGGGGAGTCCCAACTTAGCCCATGACAAGCTCTCACGGTCAACGAAGGAATATACCTCCTCCAAGACGTTCCGATCAGACTCGGTATCTCGGTTACTCAAGACACTTCGACAGGTTAAAACAAGACCAGCAACACCACCCGAATGTGCCGACAAATCTCGATAGGAGCTGCACATATCTCTTTCTCAGGGCACAGTCAGATGAGCCATCCTACGAGTAAAACCAACCCTCAAGTTGCCCCGAGGTGGCCCCGCAGTCTACTCGGTCGGACCAACACTCAGAGGAGCACTGGCCCGGGGGGGTTAAATAAGATGACCCTTGGGCTCCGGAAACCCAAGGGAAAAAAGGCTAGGTGGAGAATGGTAAAACCAAGGTTGGGCATTGCTGGAAAAGCTTTAACCAAGGCGAAATATCAAGGGGTTCCCATTATAACCCAACCGCGTAAGGAACGCAAAATCCGGGAACATATCACCGATATGACGGAAACTAGGGCGGCAAGAGTGGAACAAAACACTAGGCGAGAGGCCGAGCCTTCCACCCTTTACCAAGTATATAGATGCATTAAGATAACAAGATAATATAATGATATCCCAACAAGTAAATAAATGTTCCAACAAGGAACGGCCTTCAATCTTCACCTGCAACTAGCAACGCTATAAGAGGGGCTGAGCAAAGCGGTAACATAGCCAATCAACGGTTTGCTAGGACATGGTGGGTTAGAGGTTTGACATGGAAATTTGGGAGGCTTGAAAGCAAGTGGTAGGCATCGTAGCATTGGCATAGCAAAAGAGCGAGAAAACTAGCATAGCAAAGATAGTAGTCATTTTTAGGGTATGATCATCTTGCATGCACAGTTGTCAGAGTTGACTGGATCCTCGAAAGAAAACTCAACGGGCTCCTCGTTAGTGAACTCATCTCCCAGATCTAACCAAACAAGACAGAAAAGCAACAAGGATACAATCAACCTCGTGCAAGACCAAGCAATATGATGCAATGATGATATGCTATGCGGAATGCGATGTGGGATGCAAAATGCAAGATATGACAGGAAATGCATGAACCTGGACTCAACTTGGGAATCGAAGTGTGCCACTGGAAATATGAGACGAAATCGCTTGAAAACGATATAAAGAACGCCGGAATCGGAGTTGCGGTTTGGAAATGGCAAGCAATTCAAATATGACACCGGTCTGCGATTTACAGCAAGTAGCCACCTAAATGCGATGAGATGAACATGCTACATCAACCAAACATGACAACAAAATACATGGCAGGGATGCACACAAGATGCTTAACAAAAGTCTAGCACTGAGCTACAGCCAATTAATCCATTAACAGGTTCGAACAAGCATGGCAAAAATGCATATGGAAAACAGATCTCAGACTTAGTGAAATTAACACTTGTCTGGAATTTCAGATCAGGTAGCCCTCTTCGGAGCCACAAAACTACATGCTACAGGACCTGAACATGGCAAAGTAAAGCATGGCATGGAGCTACTCAAAGATTTTAACAAAAGTCCCTTAGTGACCTTGAGCCAAAAGGGATCAGAAAATACAATTGCAAGCATGTGAACATAGCAAAAACATAATCATTTTTGAGACTTAGTGAAAATTGGCACATGCTGAAATATAACTCAAGTAGGCATGTTTACGAGCTCGATGCACTCACTACGGTGCAAGTCATGGCAAGACAAGCATACATCCATGAATAAGGCACAAAATTCAAGCTAGACATGGAAATAACAATAACATCGCATGCACGGATCAACTAGAACAACATCGGCAAAATTGCAAACAAGTTGACAATCTGCCCAGATTCACAAAGTAGCAAAAGTAGAGCTTGATTGACTCAAGCTAGGTTGCTCCATAATTTCAAACAAAGACATGGATGGATAGAGCACTACAATATTAACAAAATATCCTTACTGATCATCCTCAAAAGAGGCACGGATCACTAGGAAACAACAAGAACATATGGCAACATGAGATAAACAGCTCCAGGACTTAGTGAAATTAGCTAAGTCCCTGAAAACAGAATTACTAAGTGCACCACTTTGCAAGCTTGCACTAGTCACCACACACACCACAAAAATACATGGGTTGCACCTCTGGAAAGATGACAAAACCCTTAACAAAACACATGTAGAGCATCAGGGCATATCATGCACACATTAATCATGGCAAAAATGACAAAACCTAAACGGAGCAGCAGATCTGACAATAATCTCAAGTAGCCCTCTTCTAACAGCATTTCGGGCATCAAGATGAACTCAAATGAAAATGATGCAATGGAATGAAATTATGTACTCTCTGAGATGAACATTTTGATATGCTATATGCATGAATCGGAGCTACGGATGCAAAGTTACGGAGCCGTGAACATGAGCACATGGACTGATATTTTCGGGACTTGGACGAAATTTACCACCGGATCTAGGGTTTGACCCGGCACGGAATTCGAGGACGGTGGCGCGCGCACTGTTCACGCCGGAGTTGACGGAGCTCGCCGGAGCGGGAAGATGGCAGCGAGGTGCTCCCGGGCCGGATCTTGTCGGATCCAGCCGGCGGGGAGCCGGAGAGGCGGCGGGGCGGCGGCCACGGCGCGGC
>NC_041392.1:417754227-417763716 GCF_002162155.2 Triticum dicoccoides | reverse complement strand
CGCGGCGCGAGGCGGCGACGGCAGCTAGGCCGTAGGGGCCTCGCCTGGGCCGGGCGGGCCGGCGGCGGTGGGAGGTGGCGGCTGCCACGTGGCGGCTTCGGAGTGGGGTGGCGGCTACGTCCGGCCGGGTCGGACAATGTCCGGCGCGGCGCGAGGGTGATTTAGGGTTTCAGGGAGAGGGGATCCGGGACATTTCGAGGGGGACCTATTTATAGGCATAGGAGGAGTTAGGAGAGTCCAAATGTGGTGCGGTTTTCGGCCACGCGATCGTGATCGAACGCTCTAGAAGGTGGAGCAGAGTTAGGTGGGTTTTGGGCCAAATTGGAGGGGTGTTGGGCTGCAACACACACGAGGCCTTTTCGGTCCCTTGGTTAATCGTTGGAGTATCAAACGAAGTCCAAATGATACGAAACTTGACAGGCGGTCTACCGGTAGTAAACCAAGGCCGCTTGGCAAGTCTCGGTCCAATCCGTAAATGTTTAATCCCCACACATGAAAGAAAGCTAGAAATGACCACCGGAGGAGAACGAAGCGCCGGAATGCCAAACGGACAACGGAGAAAATGCTCGAATGCATGAGACGAACACGTATGCAAATGCAATGCACATGATGACATGATATGAGATGCATGACAGCGATAACAACACACGGAGGCAAAGACCCGAACCCGAGGAAATAAAATATCTTAATGCCGGAAACGGCAAGAGTTGGAGTACAAATTGGGAAAGTTACATCCGGGGTGTTACAACACTCCACCACTACGAAAGGATCTCGTCCCGAGATCTAGGACTGAAAGAATGCCGGGTACTCAGAACGGAGGTGATCCTCGCGTTCCCAGGTAGCTTCACGGTCGGAATGGTGTGACCACTTGACTTTGAGAAATTTGATTGACTTGTTGCGAGTCTTGCCTTCAGTCTCTTCAAGAATAGCAACTGGGTGCTCACGATAGGAGAGATCTTCTTGGAGCTCAATGTCCTCGAAGTTGACGGTGCGGTCAGGAGTCTTGAAGCACCTTCGAAGCTAAGAGACATGAAACACGTCATGAACATTTGCAAAGTTTGAAGGAAGCTCGAGTTGATAGGCGAGGTCGCCTCTCTTGCTGACAATCTTGAAAGGTCCCACGTATCTGGGGGCAAGCTTCCCTTTGATACCGAAGCGACGAGTACCTTTCATAGGAGAGACTCGGAGGTAAACATGATCTCCGGTCTCGAAAGCCAAATCACCGTGCTTACTATCATAGTAGCTCTTCTGGCGGGATTGGGCTGCTTTGAGGTTATCTCGAATGACTTTGCACATTTCCTCTGCCTCTGTGATTAAGTCATTACCCAAAAGCTGACGTTCACCGGTTTCAGACCAGTTGAGAGGGGTACGACACTTCCTGCCATACAGAATTTCAAATGGGGCCTTGCCCGAACTTGCTTGAAAACTGTTGTTTTAGGAGAATTCAGCATAAGGAAGACAATCCTCCCACTTCATGCCGAAGGAGATCACACAAGCCCTGAGCATATCTTCAAGAATCTGGTTGACACGCTTGACTTGACCGCTAGTTTGAGGATGGAAAGCTGTGCTGAAGCGGATGTTAGTGCCCATGGCCTTCTGAAAAGAATCCCAAAACTTCAAGGTAAAGATGTTGCCATGGTCTGAAGAGATCACTTGTGGAATACCGTGAAGAGAGACAATACGAGAGGTATAGAGTTCTGCCAATTGAGCTATAGTGATCGACTCTTTGATAGGCAGAAAGTGAGCCACTTTGGTGAGTTTGTCGATGACAACGAATATAGCATCATTGCCACGCTTGGACTTTGGAAACCCAGTCATGAAGTCCATCTCAATGTGGTCAAACTTCCATTCTAGAATGGCAAGAGGTTGGAGGAGACCTGTTGGCCTTTGGTGTTCTGCCTTCACTCTTCTGCAGACATCAGATTCATTCATGAATTGAGCGATCTCGCGCTTCATTCGAGTCCACCAATAAGCCTGCTTAAGATCCTGATACATCTTCGTGCTCCCAGGGTGGATGGAGAGGAGAGAATTGTGAGCCTCGTTCATGATCACTTTACGAAGGTCATCTTTGGGTACAACAATACGATCCTCGAAGAAAAGAGTGTCCTTGTCATCAAGGCGGTAGCACTTGTACTTGGACTGACTCTTGGCAATTCCAATCTTCACCTTTTTCACCATAGCATCAAGAAGCTGAGCTTGGCGAATCTGGTCTTCCAAGGTAGGAGAGACTAAAAGGTTGGCGAGGAAACCTTGAGGAACAACTTGCAGATTAAGTTCGCGGAAAGCTTCACAAAGCTCAGGTTGATAAGGCTTAAGAATCAGACTGTTGCAGTAAGCTTTCCTGCTCAATGCGTCAGCAATCACATTAGCCTTGCCTGGAGTGTACTCGATACTCGGATTATACTCTTGAATCATTTCGACCCATCGAGTTTGCCTGAGGTTGAGATTAGGCTGAGTGAAGATGTACTTGAGACTCTTGTGATCAGTGAAAATGTCCACTTTTCATCCCAATAGAAGATGTCTCCAAGTCAAAAGAGCATGCACAACTGCCGCCAACTCGAGATCATGAGTGGGGTAGTTCTTCTCATTAGGCTTCAATTGGCGAGATGTATAAGCAACAACTTTCTTCTCTTGCATCAATACGGCGCCAAGACCTTGGAGAGAGGCATCACAAAAGACCTCGTACGGCTTGGATTCATCAGGCGGAGTCAGAACTGGTGCAGTGATCAATTTCTCTTTCAAAGTGTTGAAAGCAATGTCACACTCCGGAGACCAAACGTACTTGACGTGCTTCTGGAGAAGATTTGAGAGAGGCTTCGCGATCTTAGAAAAGTTTTCAACGAATCTTCGACAATAGCTTGCGAGACCGAGGAAGCTACGGAGTTGCTTCACATTCTGAGGAGGTTCCCAATTCACAATTGCAGAGACCTTCTCAGGATTCACGGCAATGCCCTTGGCAGAGATCATATGACCAAGATAAAGCATTTCATCGAGCCAAAATTCACACTTGGAGTACTTGGCGTAGAACTGATGTTCTCTGAGCTTATCAAGAACCAAACGCAAGTGCTTGGCATGATCTTCCTTGTTCTTGGAGAAAACCAGAATGTCGTCAAGATAGACCAAAACGAAGTCATTGGTGTAGGCGTTGAAGATGAAGTTCATCATGCGAGAGAACGTTGGAGGAGCGTTGACGAGGCCAAAAGACATGACAGTGTATTCATATGAACCAAAGCTTGTCCTGAAAGTCGTCTTGGGAATATCTTGCTCACGGATTCGAATCTGATGATAACCCATACGGAGATCAAGCTTGGAGAATACTCGAGCACCTTTGAGTTGTTCGAACAGCTCATTGATGTTGGGAAGTGGATATTTGTTCTTTATGGTCTTCTTGTTCACTGGACGGTAATCAACACAAAGTCGGTCCGTTCCATCCTTCTTCTTTACAAAAAGAACACCACAACCCCACGGAGAAGAACTAGGCCGGATGAGACCCATTTTCTCTTGAATATCGAGTTGCTTCTTCAGCTCCTTCAACTCTTCAGGTTCGAGCTTGTAAGGATGCTTGCACACAGGTCCGTGCCAGGCTCGAGATCAATAACGAGTTCAACTGGCCGGTGCGGAGGCATTCCTGGAAGCTCTTCTGGAAAGACGTCTTGATATTCGCAAACGACTGGAATTTGCGAGATGGCATCCAATTCACCCTTCTCATTGAGAGAAAACAGACGGATGGTATTATCCCGAGCGGCAAAGACAATAACATCCTCAGACGAATGAGTCAATTGAATTTGCCTGGCAGCACAATCAAGATGTGCCTTGTGCTTAGAAAGCCAATCCATTCCGAGAATAAGATCAATATCCGAGTTACCAAGAACCACTGGAGAAGAGAGAAACTTGTAGTCACCCAATGTGATAGAGATATCGGGAGCAACCAAACTAGAAGTCAAAAGCTTGCCGGGAGAAACAACTTGCATGACTTTGGGCATGATCTCGGTATCAACATTGTGCTTCGATGCAAAAGGACATGACAAAAAGGAATGCGATGCACCAGTGTCAAAAAGAACTTTTGCAGGAACATCGTTAACAGGAAGGTTACCCATGATGACATCTGACGAGTCCTCTGCCTGAGCTGCATTCATCAAATTGACCTTGACATACTTGGGGTTATGCTTGACCACAGCTGTACTTGCCAATCTGACAGGAGGAGGAGGAGGAAGACGCCTCTGGTTGAAACACTTGTTGGCATAGTGACCTTTCTGTTGGCACTTGTTGCACGTGACCTCTGAAAGCGGACGGTGATACGGAGCACTCGATCTTGGAGCTTGAGACGAAGTCTTGTTCTGAAAGCCAGGGTTGGGTGGGTGGGAAGAACCACTGCCACCTTTACTCTTCTGCTGATACGGCTGACGGAACGGAGGAGGAGGAAGCCAATACTTCTGCTGCTTGGCCACTTGAGTAGAGGAAGAAGGAGTAACATCTCTGACTCGCTTCTTGGAAGCAGCACACCTCAACTGAGCAGCCTCTGGCTTCAGTGCCATGTTGTAGAACTCATCGTATCTCAAGGGCTCAAAGAGAACAAGAGCTAGCTGAATTTCTTCTCTGAGACCACTCCTGAACTGGTATATCATGCTCTTCTCATCAGGGACGTCCTTCTTGGCAAAGCGGGCGAGCTTCTGAAACAACTTGTTGTAGTCATAGACAGACAAAGAGCCTTGCTTCAGATTGCGGAATTCCTCACGCTTGCTTTCAACCACGCTCTGGGGAATATGATGAGCTCGGAAATCTCGACGGAAATCATCCCAAGTGATAACACGTCCACCTCTGGAATCCTTGTACTGCTAGAACCATTCTGTAGCTTGATCTTTGAGTTGGAAGGAAGCGAACTTAACAAAGTCCTCAGACCTGACGTTACTGCACTCGAAATGCTTGCACAGATCCACAAGCCAATCGTCAGCATCGGTTGCCTCAACACAATTGCTGAAAGTCTTTGGCCCGTTAGCAAGGAACTGGTTGAGTATAGCAAAGTGATTCTGATTGCTGCCTTGATTCCCTTGGTTTCCTTGATTGCGCTCTTGAAGAATTTGCATGATCAACTGTGTGTTTGCATTGGTTGCGGCCATCATAGCTTGCCATTCCTCTGGAGGAGGTGGAGGTGGTGGCGGATCAGGATTTGGAGTCGTGTGCGTTGGAGGAGCCATCCTGAAGAGGTTGACGTCCATTAGCACATTGATAGATAAATATTGAAGCTGAATCCAACGGAATGAAAATTGCAACATATAGCCTTCACATCCGAACAAAATGAACGAATGCATTCCTCTTGAAATGGTCACATATCCATAAATTGAGAAGCCACGTAGAATTAAGGTAGAGAAATAAATCAACAAGGTACGGATCAAGAACGAATAATCGGTAAGAAATCCCAATCTCAAACCAATATCCGTGGAAGAAGAACTAGAGCTACTAGAATTCCCACCTATGAAACTCCCGAACCTTTCCGGTTATGCAATCAGGTGTTGGGGATAAAGGGGAAGCATAATATCTCACCCAAACTAGCAAATCCTACATCCAGCTGTATCCATCCTTCAACACATAACCAAGAAACCTTCGGAAACCATCTACCTCAACCTTCGAAAAGCATCCGTTATACAAGTTATGGCGATACTCCCGAACTCCCGCCCCAGTACTGGGTGGCGTCGAGGTTATCTCACCAACGAACTGCATAAAAGAGATTTTCGATGTCGGCGTACTAAACTGAGGTATTCCAGAACTGCAACGATAAAATTATGATGACAACACCTCAGAGCTCAACTCCCCGGGACACTTCCACTAAACCCCTGAAAGGAGGCACCAAAACAATGTTCTCATCATAAAACCATCGGAACGATTCCAAGATACCCGCGTGATCCTAAATTTTTTTTAGTGAAATTTGAGAAGAGAAGAGTCAAAACTCTAGTCAGGATGCCTTACCAGAGCGATGAGGAGACTGGGGAGTAAAAAGAATTCCTAAACTCTCCGATATATAATTCCTAAATGACTCAAAACATTTTTCTAGACACAACTCGGCCGCTAAAAACGATCAAGCAATGGAGCTCCTAAGGTCGGGGAAGGCTCTGATTACCAACTTGTAACACCCTCGATGCAACTATATCTCCCACGTGTCGAGGCACGACTTAGAGGCATAATCGCATTGAAGGCATATGTCGCAAGTTACGCAATCTTCACAACATCCCATGTAATATAAATCATAAAGGGGAGATAACATAGTTGGCTTACACTCGCCACGTCAATCAAGTACATAAAAAACATTACATCATCCAAACACTCATGGCCCATCTACGGTGCCAAAATAAAAGAGAACCCAACATGCGACACGGTCCCAATCACCCCCAACTGGGCACCACTACTGATCATCGGGAAAGGAAACATAGTAACGTTGAGAGTCTTCGTCGAACTCCCACTTGAGCTCATATGCGTCTGCTGGAGCGGAATCATCAGGCCCTGCATCTGGTGTAATAGTAATCTGTGAGCCATAGGGACTCAGCAATCTCGCACCCTCGCGATCAAGACTATTTAAGCTTATAGGTAAGGCAAGGTACATATATGTGGAGCTGCAGCAAGCGACTAGCAAGTATGGTGGCTAACTTATTCGCAAAAGAGAGCGAGAAGAGGAGGCAAAGCACGAGCGAGAAACTAGAGAGCAACCTGCGCAAACATTACTCCAACACCGTGTCCACTTCGCGGACCCCGCCGAGAAGAGGCCATCACGGTAACACACTCGGTTGAATTCATTTTAGTTAAGTTAAGGTTCAAGTTATCTACAACCGGACATTAACAAATTCCCATCTGCCCATAACCGCGGGCACGGCTTTCGAAAGTTCAAATCCCTGCAGGGGAGTCCCAACTTAGCCCATGACAAGCTCTCATGGTCAACGAAGGAATAGACCTCCTCCCAAGACGTTCCGATCAGACTCGGTATCTCGGTTACTCAAGACACTTCGACAGGTTAAAACAAGACCAACAACACCGCCCGAATGTGCCGACAAATCCCGATAGGAGCTGCACATATCTCTTTCTCAGGGCACACTCAGATGAGACATCCTATGAGTAAAACCAACCCTCAAGTTGCCCCGAGGTGGCCCCGCAGTCTACTCGGTCGGACCAACACTCAGAGGAGCACTGGCCCGGGGGGGGGGGGTTAAATAAGATGACCCTTGGCCTCCGGAAACCCAAGGGGAAAAAAGGCTAGGTGGCGAATGGTAAAACCAAGGTTGGGCATTGCTGGAAAAGCTTTAATCAAGGCGAAATATCAAGGGGTTCCCATTATAACCCAACCGCGTAAGGAACGCAAAATCCGGGAACATAACACCGATATGACGGAAACTAGGGCGGCAAGAGTGGAACAAAACACTAGGCGAGAGGCCGAGCCTTCCACCCTTTACCAAGTATATAGATGCATTAAGATAACAAGATAATATAATGATATCCCAACAAGTAAATAAATGTTCCAACAAGGAACGGCCTTCAATCTTCACCTGCAACTAGCAACGCTATAAGAGGGGCTGAGCAAAGCGGTAACATAGCCAATCAACGGTTTGCTAGGACATGGTGGGTTAGAGGTTTGACATGGAAATTTGGGAGGCTTGAAAGCAAGTGGTAGGCATCGTAGCATTGGCATAGCAAAAGAGCGAGCAAACTAGCATATCAAAGATAGTAGTGATTTCGAGGGTATGATCATCTTGCCTGCACAGTTGTCAGAGTTGACTGGATCCTCGAAAGCAAACTCAACGGGCTCCTCGTTAGTGAACTCGTCTCCCAGCTCTACCCAAACAAGACAAACAAGCAACAAGGATACAATCAACCACGTGCAAGACCAAGCAATATGATGCAATGATGATATGCTATGCGGAATGCGATGCGGGATGCAAAACGCAAGATATGACAGGAAATGCATGAACCTGGACTCAACCTAGAAATCCAAGTGTGCCACTAGAAAGATGAGACGAAATCGCTTGAAAACGATATAAAGAACGCCGGAATCGGAGTTGCGGTTTGGAAATGGCAAGCGATTCAAATATGACACCGGTCTGCGATTAACAGCAAGTAGCCACCTAAATGCAATGAGATGAACATGCTACAACAACCAAACATGACAACAAAATACATGGCAGGGATGCACACAAGATGCTTAACAAAAGTCTAGCACTGAGCTACGGCCAATTAATCCATTAACAGGTTCGAACAAGCATGGCAAAAATGCATATGGAAAACAGATCTCAGACTTGGTGAAATTAACACTTGTCTGGAATTTCAGATCAGGTAGCCCTCTTCGGAGCCACAAAACTACATGCTACAGGACCTTAACATGGCAAAGTAAAGCATGGCATGGATGCACTAAAAGAGCTTAACAAAAGTCCCTTAGTGACCTTGAGCCAAAAGGGATCATAAAATACAATTGCAAGCATGTTTACGAGCTCGATGCACTCACTACGGTCCAAGTCATGGCAAGACAAGCATACATCCATCAAGAAGGCACAAAATTCAAGCTAGACATGGCAAGAACAATAACATAGCATGCACGGATCAACTACAACAACACCGGCAAAATTGCAAACAAGTCGACAATCTGCCCAGATTCACAAAGTAGCAAAAGTAGAGCTCGATTGACTCAAGCTAGGGTGCTCCATAATTGCAAACAAAGACATGGATGGATAGAGCACTACAATATTAACAAAACATCCGGACTGATCATCCTCAAAATAGGCACGGATCACTAGGAAACAACAAGAACATATGGCATCATGAGATAAACAGCTCCAGGACTTGGTGAAATTAGCTAGGTCCCTGAAAACATAGTTACTAAGTGCACCACTTTGCAAACTTGCACTAGTCACCACACACACCAAAAAAATACATGGGTTGAATCTCTGGAAAGATGACAAAACCCTTAACAAAACACATGTAGAGCATTAGGGCATATCATGCACACATTAATCATGGCAAAAATGATAAAAACCTAAACGGAGCAGCAGATCTGACAATAATCTCAAGTAGCCCTCTTCTAACAGCATTTCGGGCATCAAGATGAACTCAAATGAAAATGATGCAATGGAATGAAATGATGTACTCTCTGAGGTGAACATTTTGATATGCTATATGCATGAATCGGAGCTACAGATGCAAAGTTACAGAGCCGTGAACATGAGCACATGGACTGAGATTTTCGGGACTTAGACGAAATTTACCACCGGATCTACGGTTTGACCCGGCACGGAATCTGAGGACGGCGGCACGCGCACTGTTCACGCCGGAGTTGACGGAGCTCGCCGGAGCGGGAAGACGGCGGCGAGGTGCTCCCGGGCCGGATCTCGCCGGATCCGGCCGGCGGGGAGCCGGAGAGGCCGGGGGGCGGCGGCCACGGCGCGGCGGCGGCGGTTGGTGGCGGCGGGCGCGGACCCGGCGGCGGCGGCGGCGGCCGGGCGAGGCGGCGGCGTG